>NC_140958.1:64624805-65016892 GCF_014529385.1 Adiantum capillus-veneris | reverse complement strand
GGCAGATGGGTTGTCTAGAAAGCCCTTGGTTCTGGCTATTTCCGTGATACATCGTTGAAGCTTTGAGGATATGGTAGATTAATAATGTTAAAAGAGTTTTGGCATCTCAAGTGAACTGCCAATGTGATCCATTATTTATTTTGGCTTTTAGGTATTTATTTTACTTATTTTGTCAAAGTCTGGGTAGGGCAATTTACTGAGGTTTCTATATAAGCAACCCCTTGCCTCCATTGTATACACATTCAACTATTCATTGCCAAGGTTGATTGGTTCAGGAGACTCTCTCTCTCTCTCTCTCTCTCTCTCTCTCTCTCTCTCTCTCTCGCTCGTGCTCACTCTCCTTGGTCTCTACGCTTCCGCATCGTCGACTTTGACATGGTATCAGAGCCTTGGTAGAGGCCGAGGAGAAGAAAGCACTTGTCACCGGCGTCTCGTCCCACCCTCTGTCGCTGCCCAAACATAGCCTAGCCTAGCTGGAGGACTCTTTGCTCCTAGCATTTTAAAACGCAGCTGACAGTCGGCGTTCAATTCCCCACCACCTTCCACCCCCCAACGTTCTAAAACGCACCGCTCAGGGGGCCGGGATTCACCATGTGTTAGTGCTTTGAAAACGTTGCCCTCCAGAGCTCTGTTGCGCGTTTTGAAACGCTGCTGTCCACGAGCATTTTCTCCCCCTGTGACAACGTCGCTGCCCAGCTGCGTAGTGGAACGTTCGCAAGAGAAGTCCACCCCATTCACCTAGTCCCTTTCTACCACTGCGTTTTAAAAGTGCTGTTCTCAGCAAAACCCTTGGCGACGGCATGGCCTCCCCTCTTCCCTTTTCTCCCTGCTTCACCTTGGCCACTGCCAGCGTTTTGAAATGCTGTGGCCAGCTTGCCTTGGTGACTCGGAGCCGCAGACGGGTTTAAGGGCAAGTTTCTTCTAGAAGTTTCGAGTGAGGTTGATTGGATTCAAGGGGCATGAAAAGTCTCTTGTGAAGCAGCTTGGAAGGAGTTCAAAGCTCAAGCTTTTGAGCGAAGCTTCGAGGATCAGCTTGGGAGACGAAGAGGTGGAACTTGGAGCTTAAGAGAGATAGTTTGGAGAATTTTTGGCTTGGGTTGGTGCGGCCACCCTCGGAGTGCCATCGGAATTCCACATCTTACGACTTCATCGTGGCCCCCCCTTGCTCGAGCGTCAACGACAAATTGAACGGCAATAACTACGCTCATTGGAATTTGATCATCCGACTCTGGTTCTTACAGAAAGAATTTATGGGATGTTGTCGACAGCTTGGTGCCCCATCCCACAAGGGATCCCCACATTAGGTACACCCGCCTTCAAGGTGACGAATATTAAATCGTGTGTCAATTGGGATCAGCTTGTAACAGACTTGGACACTCCAAGTCAAGAATCTGTCACGTGACACATCCCAACCCTATGTGTCCGTGGACAAGCTACACCACAGCAGGGTTCAGTCAGTTCAGTCAAGTTTAGATTAGCAGTGATCTGGCACTTTTGTGAGTCTATTCGTAGACCGTGCATGCCCAGTCACTTAGCATAGATGCATATCCTCCGGTTGCACACTGCAGAAGCATAAGCATTTCCATCAGATTCCATCAGAGTGAGTTTGGGATTTTCAAGTGACTTTATACCCATTTTCGCTATTTTTGACATTTTTCACTTATTATTAAGTGACTTTTGTTGGGTAGTCAGTAGGGCAAATTGGTAAGTTAATATATAAGCAAACCAAGTTAGCACTCCACAGTAGAAGAGGTAGCAGGAGCTTCCCGCTCAACAAGCAATTCTCAGCAGTACCCCCCCCTATGACCCCATAGCGCCATCCTCTCCTTCCTTGGCGTTTTCAAGATCTGCCATCGCCCTCTCAAGCCCCTCTTGCCCTGGCGTTTTACTTCATTGGCAGCAGCATCAGAAGATCACTAACGCTAGCCTGGCCTATGCATCAATAGCGTTTTTAAGGACCAAAACGCAGCAAGTGATTCAGCGTTTCAGCCTGCAGAATTTCAGCATTGAATGCTCAGCGATTCAGCCTTATACACGCAGCAGGTGCTCAGTATTTTCAGCCACCATCAGCCTTGCAAAAACGCAGCAGCTCCCAGCCAAACCAGCGTTTTCCTCATCATTTCAGCCGGCCAAAACAGTCCAATTCCAGCCATCAGTCACGAGGGAAACACAGTCAATCCAGCCCCCCAAAGTAGCCCGATTCTCAGCCGTGCTCCTTTGTGGACAGCAGATACAAGCGGATCCAAATCAGCCCTAAAGAAGATCACAGATTCAGCCATCCAGTCGTCGTCGTCATCACCGTCGTCGTCATCGGCATAGTCCCATTGCATCAGTCCATTGCATACGCATTGTACACCTTTGTGCAATCAAAGAATAGACCACTCTCGCTGACGAGAGTGGGGCCTTCGGAGGAGGGTTTTACAACCTCTCGGGTGTCGTATCTCTTCTCTCTCCCTCTCTCAGTCTCATTCACTTGCACGCACCATATCCACTCACTTTGTTCGTGATCACCACACTCTCTATAAGACGGAAAGCTCTCTCTTTCCCTAAGAACTAAAAGGAACCTTGAGCAGTAAAGATGACTAATCTTGAGAAAATACAACATTCATTCCGCTGCACCTAACATTGGTATCAGAGCTTTGGAGGTGTTCTCCATTACTCAAGGAAAGAACCACAATAATTTTTTTTTGCTTGTTGCGATCGCACGAACCCAAGTTTACTTGGGCGTGGCGATTCCTAATCGTGTTTTGTTGAAGAGTGACAAGAATCCCAAGAAAGAAGGGCTTGTCCAGCCTCCCCTTGTGTCTCTTTTCACTCATTGAGAGCGGACCGTGCACTTAGCGGCCAGCCAATTGACGTGAGGTGGGAAAAGCAACCTTGGTGTGAGCGCAAGGCTGCCAAGGGGTGCACCCGTAGAAAAAGGGTAGATTTCGGGTGAAGAGAAGATCCTTCTCCAACGCGATTTGCCAGCAAAAGAAACCCTCAAGAACCTCAAAAACCCAAGATTCTCACGAATCAAGGACCTCA
This sequence comes from Adiantum capillus-veneris, assembly GCF_014529385.1. NCBI lineage: Eukaryota > Viridiplantae > Streptophyta > Polypodiopsida > Polypodiales > Pteridaceae > Adiantum > Adiantum capillus-veneris. The sequence goes on along the minus strand of NC_140958.1, from coordinate 65,013,865 downwards.
AGAACCTCAAGACCTCAAGAACCAAGTTCCTCGCGAGCTTAAGACCCCAAGATCATAGTGCATGGTCGTCACCTGAAGCAGCATGGATACTTTGTCTTCAGGTGATGAGCATGAGAGAGGCGACGAAGGATTCTCCCCACCAAGAGGTTTTTCCAACCCCCCCTTCGCCATCTACGCTAGACCTTATGGAGGCAATGATGAAGCAAATGATGGCCATGATGGATCGACAGGACGACAAGCGCCTTGCTTTGGAACGCGAGGGCGACGCAAGAAAAGAAAGAAAAGAACTAAGGAAGGAAGAAGCCGCCAGCAAGAAATGCAGCATTGGAGGTCGATCGTGCTGCGCATAGATTGGCTATGGAGGCAGAGACGTGAAGCTTCGCAATCAAGAATTTTATTGCCCAAGTCCTAGCCTCGAAGACCGATCCACCCAAAGATCGTGGAAGTTCGTCAAGTGGCGCAAGCCACGACGCGGATTCCAATCATCCAGTTACAGAAAAGTTGATTTTCAGTAAGTATGACGGTAAGATGGATGCTACAATGATTCATTCTTGGTTGCATCAATTTAATGCTATTTTGCGACAACTAAGAAGACAAGCAACAACAAAGTTTTGACGGCAGCTATGTACCTTGCCAGTGATGTCATTAATTGGTACCACGCATGGCAAGAGGCACAGCTAGCCGCGCACTAGAGGCAGCCGACGATTTCACGCCCCTCTCTTTTAGTTGGGCTGATTTCAAGACAAGATCAAGGCGCGGTTTATGCCACCTTAGTACCTCGCACGGTCGAAAGACGATTGACGCGCTCTCAAGCAAAATGGTATGCCGGTTATGTCTTTTTCTAATCGTGTTTTGCAACTAGGTACCCAATTATGCATGTCGGATGATGAACGCAAAGAGGCTTTTCTCTTTGGATTGGACGAGTATATCAAGTACGATGTCGAGGTATTCGATCCAATCGATCTCAACAAGGCGGCAGCGATTGCTCTCGCACAGGAGATGAAGCACAACAAGGGAAAGCCTAAGGAGAACAGAGACTTCCACAAGTACCTCGTAGACTCCTCAGAACGGTAAGAACAGTAAGAATGGTAAGAATGATAACTCTTCTAACCACTCTACCAACAGTATCTCATCAAAGAATTCTTCAATGAATCTAAGGGTAAGGCTAACGCAATTGCTAAACCTAAGCTTACTCCAGATGAAATGGTAGCACAAGGAATTGTTGGGAGGTTACATCACTTCGGAAGAACAAAGCACGTATTCTAAGGAAGGTCGTTGTTTTCATTGTCACATTAAGGGGTCACATAAAAAGAACATGTCCTAAGCTTGAATCGAATGAATCTAAAGAACCCACAGCACCCACTACATTTGTCAATGCAATGAATGATAACACGATTGTGCCCTCAATTTCTCAGGACCCTCCTATTGATGATTCTCTCATTAAATGTTATGGTCGTACGTCAGGGCACCGTTTTGTCATATTGTTTGACCTAGGTAGTATGCATGATGTGATCAGCCCCTCTCTTGTTGAGAGAGCCCGCCTTGAAGTTAGTCCGAGGTCTCCTATCGAGGTCTCAGGCTTTCGTCCTGGTATGGACGCTCTCATCATGAAGGAGTGCCTTGATGTGTTGTTTGCAATTCAACAGACTGCCTTCACTAGAAGATTTGTTGTTTCTCCTCTCGGGATGTGATAGGATTTTAGGCATGAAATGGTTTCGTGAAATCAACCCCCTCGTTGATTGGGAGGCTAGCACTTTAACTCTCAATGCCAAAAGTGATTCTCCTACTGTCTTTCATGGAGTGGATACTTCTCCTTCTCCATCTCTCATTGCTAATATGCAGGACAAGATTGAAAGGATTCGGGATAAGGAGATTCTCTCAATCTCTCTCTTCTCCAAAGCAGGATACACAAGATTTACATGATTGTTTGAAGCATGATGATGATTGAATGATATTGCTAAGCATGATGATTTGAATGACAATGATAAGCATGATGATATTTTGATTGACAATGATAAGCACAATGATTTGGATGACAAAGATAGCATGATGATTTGCATGATATTGCTAAGCATGATGATTTGGATGCCATGACAAGCATGATGATTTGCATGCTCAAGATGTGATTTCTCACAAGCATGATGAGTTGCATGAAGATGATGTGATTGTTCACAAGGATGATGTGTTAGTTGATGCTTTTTCTAGTGAAGCTAACCTCGTTGTAGATTCGATCAATCACGAAAAAGCGATCTTGGCTTTCGAGTCGAGGTCCAAAGAACCCCCACAAGACGATTTGATCATTCAGGAAGAACCGATCTTGGCTCTCGAGCCTTGGTCCAAAGAACCATCATAGGAAGTATTATGTGTTCGCATGATTGATACGCACGCATTGTTCGAGTATTTCATTCGTGAAGGTTTCCTGTATTTTAGTCAGCATCGTTATGTGATCCCTTTTCCTAGGCATGACATATTGTATGTTAAGCACGTTTCTCTCATGGATGAGCACGAATGTATGCGGATTTTTCGTGAAAAGCTGAAAAGTTTGTATGTCAGGAAGTCACATTCCATGTCTCTTCCGTGGCATGACACAGTTTCCGAAAGAGCACATGATAGTATGAGCACCAAGCATGGGCATTTCCATTGTGATTTGCCATAGTTGATTGATTTCGATCATACAGAAAAGATTCGACCGCATTGTTTGCATGTGTTTGATGAACGGGTTGTCACTCTGTCTCTATGTTCATCTACATTGCGTACACAGTCTTTAGAGCCGACACAATTTTTTTCCTTCACTTTACATGGTATGGGTATGTTCATGGTTTTGTGTTGGAGATGGTTTCAGGACTTTTCAGCCATGGAGATTCTTGAAGACGAAAGAAGCAGGTCTCTAGACGAAGTTGAAATATCAAAGGAGCCATAGAAAACTTTGAGTCGTTTCTGGCGCGGCCCAAAGAAGCAAGCGTTGCAGACCTTTATGAAGTTCAGTACCGCTCGACCCACACAACAGAATGGGCCGGCGAAGAGTCCCTTCCAAGATTCCGGATGCTGTTGGCGATCTCACTCGACGCCATACAGTTTGGTACCAGTACCTCACTTTGAAAAGGAGGGGATGTCATGTGACACATCCCAACCCTATGTGTCCGTGGACAAGCTACATACACCACAGCAGGGTTCGGTCAGTTCAATCAAGTTTAGATTAGCAGTGATCTGGCACTTTTGTGAGTCTATCCGTAGACCGTGCATGCCCAGTTACTTAGCATAGATGCATATCCTCCGGTTGCACACCGCAGAAGCATAAGCATTTCCGTCAGATTCCATCAGAGTGAGTTTGGGAATTTTTCAAGCGACTTTATCCCATTTTCCCTATTTTTGTCATTTTTCACTTATTTATTGAGTGACTTTTGTTGGGTAGTCAGTAGGGAAAATTGGTAAGTTAATATATAAGCAAACCCAAGTTAGCACTCCACAGCAGAAGAGGCAACAGGAGCTTCCCGCTCAACAGGCAACTTCTCAGCAGTACCCCTCCCTATGACCCCATAGCGCCATACCTCTCCCTCCCTGGCGTTTTCAAGATCTGCCATCGCCCTCTCAAGCCCTCTCTTGCCCATGCATTTTACCTTCATTGCAGCAGCATCAGAAGATCACTAACGCTAGCCTGGCCTATGCATCGGTAGCGTTTTTAAGGACCCAAAACACAGCAAGTGATTCAGCGTTTCAGCCTGCAGAATTTCAGCATTGAATGCTCAGCGATTCAGCCTTATACACGCAGCAGGTGCTCAGTATTTTCAGCCACCATCAGCCCTGCAAAAACGCAGCAGCTCCCAAGCCAAACCAGCGTTTTCTTCATCATTTCAGCCGGCCAAAATAGTCCAATTCCAGCCATCAGTCACGAGGGAAACACAGTCAATCCAGCCCCCCAAAGTAGCCCGATTCTCAGCCGTGCTCCTTTGTGGAGCAGATACAAGCGGATCCAAATCGATGTCCGATTGACTAACCCCTATTGCAAAAATGTCTATTCGAGATCAATCAGACCAAAAATGCTGCAGTCATTTTCGTCTATCAGTTCCTGCACTCACTAGAAGTGAAGAACAAATCAGTATCGTAATCAGGGATTCCATTTCATAAAGTCATCGAGCAGAATACTGTCAGCTCTCAGTATCCCTGAAGCTCAAAGAGACATCAATGACTTTAGTATCAAAATCAAGGCATCTGTTGACAAAGGGAGCGGAGTAACTCCCCTCTTGTGCATTCCACTGCACTAGATCTTCGGCCAAGCTGAATTTCTGGGTTCCGTTTGGAGTAGACTATGCTAAACCAAACATCGAGGTAGAGTTTCACAATCCGAGGAGTATCTGCTAGGTCCTCCTCCTCCATCCACTTCGCATCAAATGCAGGAAAGTTCTTGAACTTAACCAAGAACCGCCTTCGGACTTTACCTTTAGTCTTCGTATCCTTATGTGCCAAATCTATTCAGGAACAAGGATCTCCTCGTTTTCTTCTACTGTGGGTTGCTCATCAGGCTCCCCATCATCAGGCACATCACCCTTAACAGGTTTTGAGAGACTCACATGCAATGCATTGTGAATCCTCCAAGTACCTGGTAGTTTCAATCAGAAGGAGACATCATTTATCTTTTCAGTAATCTGGAAAGGTCCGTAGTATCGCATACTAGGCTTTGGAAAAGCCGCTCCTTTCCCTTTTTCTTTCTTAGGCGTGCCTTCTCAAAACGTAAGAGCACCCAATCATCCTCCTTCAGTTTCAAGTCACGACGCTGGCGATCCGCTGTCTTTTTTTGTCGTTCTTGAGACTTCTGCAAAGTCTCGCGAACCTTGGCAAAAGCCGTATCCAAATCTCGCATTTCTGAGACAGATGGGGTAGCACTTTGGGAAGCCTTTGTTGCTTCGGATTCCAGAAAGAGGACCAAGAACCGTTGTTACAATTCTGGAAAGTGTGTTTATTTGGCCAAGGATTGCAGGTCCAAAAGCAAAGACAAAGATTCTACAAAGAACAAAGGTAAAAGCACGCAAGAGGAGGAAAGCAATGATAGTGACTCAGGGAAGGGCAACAAAGAGGCTTTTGTGTGGTGTGACTACATTGGCACGGACTCCCGCCTTCTAGTCACATGGAGATCAGTGTCGCCACTAGCTTCAGCCAGAGAGAGGCTTGTGAGTGGCAGAGAGGGGCAAGTAGTGCTCCGTATACATAATTTGGACACTTGTGTTGGAGTTCAAGTGATCAATGTTTGGACCCGTAGATCGGAGTTCAAATGCACATGCATCTGGTAGGGAACCAATTAGACGTATCTAAAAACACTATGGATGAGTGCACCAATCCATTGTTGTTGGTTGGATCATGAATAGGATGTGTTTCACAGTTCATTATCTTGGAGTATTATATTTCGGACGTGATGAGTTCACAGTTCAAGAATGGGGATTCTTGGACGTAGTGTGGTCTACTATTCAAATTTTTACGCTGGCAACTGACACTCAAGATGGCATTCTTTTAAGGTACAAAGTTGAGGGTAGAAAAACCAAGGTGTATCTAGTAGTCCAAGGTCTTCTACTGGGGTGTCCATGGTAGTAGCTTCTTCGTCAACTTGGTCTCGCTATTGATGTCCACTATGAGCTGTAGAGAGGGTGTTTATCACAAACTGGTGATGTGGCAGGCCCCCGGACACACACACATCCCTTGCAGGAATTGCGAGAAATGCGCCGACAGGCTAACGTGACGGTGTGTACGGAATCTTGCATAATGCGCTGACTGCTGACGTGACAGACGGTACAGACAGCCAGTACGGATCTCAGCAAAACGCATCGACAGGTTGACATGGCAGCGTACGGAATTCAACGAAAAAAGCATCGGCAACGTACGGAAATTGCGTTGACTATTTTGCCAGCTTTTGGGCAGTTTTGCTTTTGAGTTTAACTTTTTGGGCTCTGCTTTTGGGCATCCCTTGTAAGAATAAATAAGCCCAAGGGCCTCACTCTGTAAGGGCATCTCAAGTGAAATGCGCAATGTGATCCCATTATTTATTTTGACTTTTAGGTATTTATTTTACTTATTTGTCAAAGTCTAGGTAGGGGCAATTTACCGAGATTGCTATATAAGCAACCCCTTGCCTCCATTGTGTACACATTCAACTATTCATTGCCAAGGTCGATTGGTTCAGGAGACTCTCTCTCTCTCTCTCTCTCTCTCTCTCTCTCTCTCCCCCCTTGGTCTCTACGCTAGAGTTACCCGGAACGCGCAACAGGAACAATGAGTGACCTCCCTGTGGAATGGTGTCACGTGACACCCATCCAACCCTATGTGTCCGTGGACAAGCTACAGCGTGGTCAGGGTTTAGTTCAGTCAAGTCAGTCTAGAATAGGAAGCGATCTGGCACTTTTGTGAGTCTAATCGCAGACCGTGCATGCCCAATCACTTAGTGTAGATGCATATCCTCTGGTTGCACACAACATGATCATTTCCATCAGAATCCATCAGAATCAGTTAGGGGAATTTTCCAGTGATTTAGCCTATTTTCCCTATTTTTGATTTATTTCACTTATTAATTTAAGTGACTTTCCAACAAAAGTAGGTAGGGCAATTTGGGTAAGAAAATATATAAGCAAACCAAAGTTAGCACTCAATGGCAGAAGAGGCAACAGGAGCCAAGCTCAGCAGGCAACTTCTCACAAGACCCTGGTGGATTCCCTCCAGCAAGAACCTTCGCCATGGACCCTTCCCTCACCTAGCGTTTTTGCCAACATCCTCAGCCTGGCGTTTTGCATCAGATTGCATCGCCAACAGAACCCTGCACCTAGCGTTTTTGCAAGGCATCAGCTGGCGTTTTTGGAACACAACAGCTGGCGTTTCTCACATCAGCAAGCTTGCGTTTTCAGCCTCAGCCACAGCGATTCAGCAGTAGATCAAGATCAGCCAGATACCCCTCAAGTGTAGCAGATTCAGCTCAGTAGAGACCTCAGTTTTCAGCCATGATGAACCTCAGTTTTCAGCCTAAACCTGCAGATTTTCAGCGTCAAAGACCCACAGAAAGGAGCCCCCGAATCAGCGTTTTTGACTTAGTCGTAGATTTCAGCCCATAGCGTTTTTGGACAGCAGTAGAAAGATTGCAAATTTCAGCCCTAGTGTCGGTCTCGTCGTCACCGTTGTCATCGCCGACATAGCCTAGACTTGCATCAGTCCATGCATTCCATTTGTACCAGATTGTGCAATCAATAGTAGACCACTCTCGCCGACGAGAGTGGGGCCTTCAGAGGAGGGTTTTACGTCTCTGGTGTCGTATCTCTCTTCTCTCTCTATCTCTCAGTCTCATACACTTGCACGCACAGTGTCCATCATTTGTTTGTGATCATAGCACTCTCTCATTAAGAACTGAAGGCTCTACCTTCCATAAGAACAAAAGGAACCTTGAGCACAGTTCGGAGCACTCATCTTGAGCAAAGCGCATACATTCATTCCGCTGCACCTAACATTGGTATCAGAGCTTTGGCAGTGTTCTGTATCACTCAATGAAAGAACCACAAGAACCACATAATTTTTTTTTGCATGTTGAGGTCGCACGAACCCAAGTTCGCTTGGGCGTGTCGATTCCTAATCGTGTTTTTGAAGAGTGACAGGAATCCCAGGAAAGAAGGGCTTGTGCAGCCTCCCCTTGTGTCTCTTTTCAGTCATTGAGAGCGGACCTTGCACTTAGCGGCCGGCCAATCGACATGAGGTGGGGAAAAAGCAACCTTGGTGTGAACGCAAGGCCGCCAAGGGGTGCGCCCGCGGAAAGGAGTAGACTTGGGTGAAGAGAAGATCCTTCTCAAACACGGTTTGCAAGCGAAAGGAAAACCTCAAGACCCTCAAGAACCCAAGTTCCTCGTAGACTTAAGAACCAAAGATCATAGTGCATGGTCGTCACCCGAAGCGGAATGGATACTTCGTATACAGGTGATGAGCATGAGAGAGGCGACGAAGAATTTTCCCCACCAGGAGATTTTTTTCGACCCTCCCCCTTCGCCATCTACGCCACCAAGTGTACCAAACCCTATGGAGGCAATGGTCAAGCAGATGTTGGACATGATGGTGGCACAACCAGAAGCGAATCGCGAAGCGACTCGCCTTGCGCTGGCACAACAAGAAGCGAATCGCATTGCGTTGGCCCAACAAGAAGTGACTCGCATTGCTTTTGAAACGTGAGCGCGAAGAATGAAATGTAAAGAAATGCAATACAACAACAAGAAGCGAATCGAGTTGCGTTGGCACAACAAGAAGCAAATCGCATCGCTTTCGAACGCGAGCGCGATGAACGAACGAACGAAAAAAACAGAAAGGGAGGCCGAGCGCGAGGCTCAAAGAGATCTACGCACTCAAGAATTGCTTCGACAAGTGCTAGCCTCGTAGTCCGAACTAGCAAAGATCGTGGGGTTCCTCAAGTCGCGCAAGCCACGATGCGGATTCCAACATCCCGTCACAGAGAAGTTGACTTTCAGTAAGTATGATGGTAAGATGGATGCTACGGTTTTTCATTCTTGGTTGCATCAATTTAATGCTTATTTTGCGACAACTAAGAAACAGGAAATAGCAAAGTTTTGACGGCAGCTATGTACCTTGCCGGTGATGCTATCAATTGGTACCATCATGGCAAGAGGCACAGTTAGCCGCGCACCTAGAGGAAGCCGACGAACTCACGTCAATTGGACTGATTTTCAAGACAAGCTCAAGGCGCGGTTTATGCCACCTCAATACCTGGCACGATTGAAGGAAGATTGGCGCCAATCTCAAGCAACATGGTATTCGATGGTTTCGTGATGCTAACCCTCTCATTGATTGGCGGCTAACACTTTCACTCTCAATGCCAAAAGTGATTCTCCCATTGTTCATTCATGGAGAGGACATTGTTCATTCTCCATCTCTCATTGCTAATATGCAGGACAAGATTGAACGGATTCATGAGAAGGAGACTCTCTCTAGTCTCTTTTTCTCCAAAGCATGACACACAGGATTTGCATGATTGTGAGCAGCATGATGATGATTTGATTGACAATGATCAGCATGATGATTTGGATGATAAAGACAAGCATGATGATTTGCATGATCAAGATGTGATTTCTCACAAGCATGATGATTTGCATGATCAAGATGTGATTTCTCACAAGCAGGATGAGTTGCATGAAGATGATGTGATTGTTCACAAGGATGATGTGTTAGTGGATGCTTTTTCTAGCGAAGCTAAAACTCGTTGTAGATTCAATCAATCACGAAGAACCGATCTTGGCTTTCAAGTCGAGGTCCAAAGAACCCCACAAGACGGATTCGGTCATTCAGAAAGAAGCGATCTTGGCTTCGAGCCTAGGTCCAAAGAACCATCACAGGAAGTTGCATGCTGAGTCTTTAGAGATGACAAGATTTTTTTCCACTCATTTTACATGGAATAGATATGTTCACGGTTTTGTGATGAAAATGGTTTCAGGAATTTTCAGCCATGGAGATTCTTGAAGAAGAAAGAAGCATGACTCTCGACGAAGTTGAAGCATTGAAGGAGCCACAAAAGACTTTGTGTCGCTTTCGGCGCGGACCAAAGAAGCAAGCATTGCAGACCTTTATGAAGTTCAAGTACCGCACGACCCACACATCAGAGTGGGCCGGCGAAGAGTCCCTTCCAGGATTCCGGGTGCTATTGGCGATCTCCCTCGACGCCATACAGTTCGGTACCAGTACCTCACTTTGAAAAGGAGAGGATATCACGTGACACATCCAACCCTTTGTGTCCGTGGACAAGCTACAACATGATCAGGGTTCAGTTCAGTCAAGTCAATCTAGAATAGGAAGTGATCTGGCACTTTTGTGAGTCTAATCGCAAACCGTGCATGCCCAGTCACTTAGTGTAATTGCATATTGTCACCAGTGTGTGACTACTATCTATCCTTTTTGTTGATTTCTTTCTTATTATCTATTTACTTTCACTTTTTGGAAACACCCCTCGGGAAATCTAACTGCCCTGCATTGCATAGCTAGTGTGGAACTGTCCAGAGGGAGTCCGGGCCTGAGGGCAAGAGAGCACTAAGGTTGGACAAGGACTATGGTTAGCCAAGTGGGGTCATTGACTAGCCAAAGTGGAATCCTTTGCTACAGAGGCTACATTTCAGTTCTGGATGTGGCCGCAGTGTACAAAGAGGGTCGGATGACCTAGAAAGATACAATGGCAGCATCTCCTAAAAATTAGGGAACTGCTATTTTGGGACCTGAAAATGTCTTCGCGTCATTACGTGCAGTTTGACATGGGGATCATTTTGTTACTCTGTGGCCAAGTCAACAGAGGCTGCAGGTGAGATATTTTTAGACCCGAGGGTCTAAAGCGGGGAAAATGCACAAATGAGTGACACTGGCACTTTGAGGCCAGTTTACTACTTATAGAGAAGGCAAAAACGTGATTTATAGTTGGGAGGCTCATTTTGCAAGTCTCTGTCACAGGTTAAGAGCTATGGAGTCTTGCTTTCCCTCTTATGCACAGTGCGGTGCCAGGAGTGATGCCCTGCACGCTACGCACTGCCCTCTCTCTCCCCTTTGGCAGTATGTTATGCCCCTTAGTGGGCTTTTCATTTGACCAATGATACAGTTGTGTGGGTTCATGCGCGATTGCCGAGGCAAGAGCCTCTTGCACAAGGTACTGGATTAGCTAGCGGCTAATCCCCCCGCAGGTACAGGTGTAATTCGGAGAGGTTTCACGCCAGAAATCTCGTCCGATTCAAAGGCAAGTAGCCCTACAGGTGCGGGAGCTCGAGGACTTGCTAGGGATGCGACCGGCACGCAGAACGGAGCCCGAAACAGTGAATTACAGCCTGCTGTGTATTTTTGCAGGTTTAGGGTTTTGGCCCTAAACGGACCCTAATACCCCAGGAGGTTCGGGGACGCAAGGGAACGCGCTGTACAGGCGATCTGGCGCATTTTCAGGGCTGAAAACATAGAGAATTCAGCGTGCTGCAGATTCTCGCCAGGTTTTGCAAAGTGCCCGTATGCGTCGGGAAAGTCGGTCAATGCGTGGGAATACTGACCGTGAAGGGTTCTAGTACAGTTATGCTGCGAAAATCGGGCTGGAACAGTGGAAATTCAGCCGAGTTTGGGCGGGGAGCTTGTAGGAACCACAGCGTTTATTCCCTCTTTTGAATAATAAAGAAATACGAAAGGGGCGCCTAAGTTAGGGGCCAATCTGGTGTCCGTCTACTCATACAGGTGCAATCTAGCAGCCTGTATCCCTTCCCCTTTGTTTTTGTCTGAAAGTACAGGTATAACTAAGAACGATATCTACTGGCTTGAATGCTAAATCAAGGTTTGAGGTAAAGTTCTACCGCCCTTTTGGATGTCAGAACAGGCGTTGTGTTCAAAAATCCAGCTTAGTTGCAAAAACGCTATGATTCTAGTTGGCGATGCAATCTGATGCAAAACGCCAGGCTGAGGATGTTGGCAAAAACGCTAGGTGAGGGAAGGGTCCATGGCGAAGGTTCTTGCTTGGAGGGAATCCACCAAGGGTCTTGTGAGAAGTTGCCTGCTGAGCTTGGCTCATGTTGCCTCTTCTGCCATTGAGTGTTAACTTTGGTTTGCTTATATATTTTCTTACCCAAATTGCCCTACCTACTTTTGTTGGAAAGTCACTTAAATTAATAAGTGAAAAATGTCAAAAATAGGGAAAATAGACTAAATCACTGGAAAATTCCCCTAACTGATTTTGATGGATTCTGATGGAAATGCTTATGATCATGCTGTGTGCAACTAGAGGATATGTGAAACCGGCCTGTTCAATCCAAAAAGGGCGGTAGACTTTACTTTAAACCTTGATTTAGCTTTCACCCATTATTAGTCGTCTATTTTACCTGTACTTTCAAGACAAAACAAAGGGGAGAGGGATACAGGCTGCTAGATTGCACCTGTATGAGTAGACGGACACCAGATTGGCCCCTAACTTAGGCGCCCCTTTCGGTATTTCTTTATTATTCAAAAGAGGGAATAAACGCTGTGGTTCCTACAAGCTGCCCCGCACAAACTCGGCTGAATTTCCACTGTTCCAGCCCGATTTCGGCAGCATAACTGTACTAGAACCCTTCACGGTCAGTATTCCCACGCATTGACCGACTTTCCCGACGCATACGGGCACTTTGCAAAACCTGGCGAGAATCTGCAGCACGCTGAATTCTCTGTTTTCAGCCCTGAAAATGCGCCAGATCGCCTGTACAGCGGTTCCCTTGCGTCCCCGAACCTCCTGGGGGTATTAGGGTCCGTTTAGGGCCAAAACCCTAAACCTGCAAAAATACACAGCAGGCTGTAATTCACTGTTTCGGGCTCCGTTCTGCGTGCCGGTCGCATCCCTAGCAAGTCCTCGAGCTCCCGCACCTGTAGGGCTACTTGCCCTTTGAATCGGACGAGATTTCTGGCGTGAAACCTCTCCGAATTCACCTGTACCTGCGGGGGGATTAGCCGCTAGCTAATCCAGTACCTGTGCAAGAGGCTCTTGCCTCGGCAATCGCGCATGAACCCACACAACTGTACATTGGTCAAATGAAAAGCCCACTAGAGGGGCATAACATACTGCCAAAGGGGAGAGAGAGGGCAGTGCGTAGCGTGCAGGGCATCACTCCTGGCACCGCACTGTGCATAAGAGGGAAAGCAAGCACTCCATAGCTCTTAACCTGTGACAGAGACTTGCAAAATGAGCCTCCCAACTATAAATCACGTTTTTGCCTTCTCTATAAGTAGTAAACTGGCCTCAAAGTGCCAAGTGTCACTCATTTGTGCATTTTCCCGCTTTAGACCCTCGGGTCTAAAAATATCTCACCTGCAGCCTCTGTTGACTTGGCCACAGAGTAACAAAATGATCCCCATGTCAAACTGCACGTAATGACGCGAAGACATTTTCAGGTCCCAAAATAGCAGTTCCCTAATTTTTAGGAGATGCTGCCATTGTATCTTTCTAGGTCATCCGACCCTCTTTGTACACTGCGGCCACATCCAGAACTGAAATGTAGCCTCTGTAGCAAAGGATTCCACTTTGGCTAGTCAATGACCCCACTTGGCTAACCATAGTCCTTGTCCAACCTTAGTGCTCTCTTGCCCTCAGGCCCGGACTCCCTCTGGACAGTTCCACACTAGCTATGCAATGCAGGGCAGTTAGATTTCCCGAGGGGTGTTTCCAAAAAGTGAAAGTAAATAGATAATAAGAAAGAAATCAACAAAAAGGATAGATAGTAGTCACACACTGGTGACAATATGCAATTACACTAAGTGACTGGGCATGCACGGTTTGCGATTAGACTCACAAAAGTGCCAGATCACTTCCTATTCTAGATTGACTTGACTGAACTGAACCCTGATCATGTTTGTAGTGTCCACGGACACAAAGGGTTGGATGTGTCACGTGATATCCTCTCCTTTTCAAAGTGAGGTACTGGTACCGAACTGTATGGCGTCGAGGGAGATCGCCAATAGCACCCGGAATCCTGGAAGGGACTCTTCGCCGGCCCACTCTGATGTGTGGGTCGTGCGGTACTTGAACTTCATAAAGGTCTGCAATGCTTGCTTCTTTGGTCCGCGCCGAAAGCGACACAAAGTCTTTTGTGGCTCCTTCAATGCTTCAACTTCGTCGAGAGTCATGCTTCTTTCTTCTTCAAGAATCTCCATGGCTGAAAATTCCTGAAACCATTTTCATCACAAAACCGTGAACATATCTATTCCATGTAAAATGAGTGGAAAAAATCTTGTCATCTCTAAAGACTCAGCATGCAACTTCCTGTGATGGTTCTTTGGACCTAGGCTCGAAAGCCAAGATCGCTTCTTTCTGAATGACCGAATCGTCTTGTGGGGGTTCTTTGGACCTCGACTTGAAAGCCAAGATCGGTTCTTCGTGATTGATTGAATCTACAACGAGTTTAGCTTCGCTAGAAAAAGCATCCACTAACACATCATCCTTGTGAACAATCACATCATCTTCATGCAACTCATCCTGCTTGTGAGAAATCACATCTTGATCATGCAAATCATCATGCTTGTGAGAAATCACATCTTGATCATGCAAATCATCATGCTTGTCTTTATCATCCAAATCATCATGCTGATCATTGTCAATCAAATCATCATCATGCTGCTCACAATCATGCAAATCCTGTGTGTCATGCTTTGGAGAAAAAGAGACTGAGAGAGTCTCCTTCTCATGAATCCGTTCAATCTTGTCCTGCATATTAGCAATGAGAGATGGAGAATGAACAATGTCCTCTCCATGAATGACAATGGGAGAATCACTTTTGGCATTGAGAGTGAAAGTGTTAGCCGCCAATCAATGAGAGGGTTAGCATCACGAAACCATCGAATACCATGTTGCTTGAGATTGCGCCAATCTTCCTTCAATCGTGCCAGGTATTGAGGTGGCATAAACCGCGCCTTGAGCTTGTCTTGAAAATCAGTCCAATTGACGTGAGTTCGTCGGCTTCCTCTAGGTGCGCGGCTAACTGTGCCTCTTGCCATGAGTGGTACCAATTGATAGCATCACCGGCAAGGTACATAGCTGCCGTCAAAACTTTGCTATTTCCTGTTTCTTAGTTGTCGCAAAATAAGCATTAAATTGATGCAACCAAGAATGAAAAACCGTAGCATCCATCTTACCATCATACTTACTGAAAGTCAACTTCTCTGTGACGGGATGGTTGGAATCCGCATCGTGGCTTGCGCGACTTGAGGAACTCCCACGATCTTTGGCTAGTTCGGACTACGAGGCTAGCACTTGTCGAAGCAATTCTTGAGTGCGTAGATCTCTTTGAGCCTCGCGCTCGGCCTCCCTTTCTGTTTTTCGTTCGTTTCGTTCATCGCGCTCGCGTTCGAAAGCGATGCGATTTGCTTCTTGTTGTGCCAACGCAACTCGATTCGCTTCTTGTTGTTGTATTGCATTTCTTTCATTTCATTCTTCGCGCTCACGTTCCAAAGCAATGCGAGTCACTTCTTGTTGGGCCAACGCAATGCGATTCGCTTCTTGTTGTGCCAGCGCAAGGCGAGTCGCTTCGCGATTCGCTTCTGGTTGTGCCACCATCATGTCCAACATCTGCTTGACCATTGCCTCCATAGGGTTTGGTACACTTGGTGGCGTAGATGGCGAAGGGGGAGGGTCGAAAAAATCTCCTGGTGGGGAAAATTCTTCGTCGCCTCTCTCATGCTCATCACCTGTATACGAAGTATCCATTCCGCTTCGGGTGACGACCATGCACTATGATCTTTGGTTCTTAAGTCTACGAGGAACTTGGGTTCTTGAGGGTCTTGAGGTTTTCTTTCGCTTGCAAACCGTGTTTGAGAAGGATCTTCTCTTCACCCAAGTCTACTCCTTTCCGCGGGCGCACCCCTTGGCGGCCTTGCGTTCACACCAAGGTTGCTTTTTCCCACCTCATGTCGATTGGCCGGCCGCTAAGTGCAAGGTCCGCTCTCAATGACTGAAAAGAGACACAAGGGGAGGCTGCACAAGCCCTTCTTTCCTGGGATTCCTGTCACTCTTCAAAAACACGATTAGGAATCGACACGCCCAAGCGAACTTGGGTTCGTGCGACCTCAACATGCAAAAAAAAATTATGTGGTTCTTGTGGTTCTTTCATTGAGTGATACAGAACACTGCCAAAGCTCTGATACCAATGTTAGGTGCAGCGGAATGAATGTATGCGCTTTGCTCAAGATGAGTGCTCCGAACTGTGCTCAAGGTTCCTTTTGTTCTTATGGAAGGTAGAGCCTTCAGTTCTTAATGAGAGAGTGCTATGATCACAAACAAATGAATGGACACTGTGCGTGCAAGTGTATGAGACTGAGAGATAGAGAGAGAAGAGAGATACGACACCAGAGACGTAAAACCCTCCTCTGAAGGCCCCACTCTCGTCGGCGAGAGTGGTCTACTATTGATTGCACAATCTGGTACAAATGGAATGCATGGACTGATGCAAGTCTAGGCTATGTCGGCGATGACAACGGTGACGACGAGACCGACACTAGGGCTGAAATTTGCAATCTTTCTACTGCTGTCCAAAAACGCTATGGGCTGAAATCTACGACTAAGTCAAAAACGCTGATTCGGGGGCTCCTTTCTGTGGGTCTTTGACGCTGAAAATCTGCAGGTTTAGGCTGAAAACTGAGGTTCATCATGGCTGAAAACTGAGGTCTCTACTGAGCTGAATCTGCTACACTTGAGGGGTATCTGGCTGATCTTGATCTACTGCTGAATCGCTGTGGCTGAGGCTGAAAACGCAAGCTTGCTGATGTGAGAAACGCCAGCTGTTGTGTTCCAAAAACGCCAGCTGATGCCTTGCAAAAACGCTAGGTGCAGGGTTCTGTTGGCGATGCAATCTGATGCAAAACGCCAGGCTGAGGATGTTGGCAAAAACGCTAGGTGAGGGAAGGGTCCATGGCGAAGGTTCTTGCTTGGAGGGAATCCACCAAGGGTCTTGTGAGAAGTTGCCTGCTGAGCTTGGCTCCTGTTGCCTCTTCTGCCATTGAGTGCTAACTTTGGTTTGCTTATATATTTTCTTACCCAAATTGCCCTACCTACTTTTGTTGGAAAGTCACTTAAATTAATAAGTGAAATAAATCAAAAATAGGGAAAATAGGCTAAATCACTGGAAAATTCCCCTAACTGATTCTGATGGATTCTGATGGAAATGATCATGTTGTGTGCAACCAGAGGATATGCATCTACACTAAGTGATTGGGCATGCACGGTCTGCGATTAGACTCACAAAAGTGCCAGATCGCTTCCTATTCTAGACTGACTTGACTGAACTAAACCCTGACCACGCTGTAGCTTGTCCACGGACACATAGGGTTGGATGGGTGTCACGTGACACCATTCCACAGGGAGGTCACTCATTGTTCCTGTTGCGCGTTCCGGGTAACTCTAGCGTAGAGACCAAGGGGGGAGAGAGAGAGAGAGAGAGAGAGAGAGAGAGAGAGAGAGTCTCCTGAACCAATCGACCTTGGCAATGAATAGTTGAATGTGTACACAATGGAGGCAAGGGGTTGCTTATATAGCAATCTCGGTAAATTGCCCCTACCTAGACTTTGACAAATAAGTAAAATAAATACCTAAAAGTCAAAATAAATAATGGGATCACATTGCGCATTTCACTTGAGATGCCCTTACAGAGTGAGGCCCTTGGGCTTATTTATTCTTACAAGGGATGCCCAAAAGCAGAGCCCCAAAAAGTTAAACTCAAAAGCAAAACTGCCCAAAAGCTGGCAAAATAGTCAACGCAATTTCCGTACGTTGCCGATGCTTTTTTCGTTGAATTCCGTACGCTGCCATGTCAACCTGTCGATGCGTTTTGCTGAGATCCGTACTGGCTGTCTGTACCGTCTGTCACGTCAGCAGTCAGCGCATTATGCAAGATTCCGTACACACCGTCACGTTAGCCTGTCGGCGCATTTCTCGCAATTCCTGCAAGGGATGTGTGTGTGTCCGGGGGCCTGCCACATCACCAGTTTGTGATAAACACCCTCTCTACAGCTCATAGTGGACATCAATAGCGAGACCAAGTTGACGAAGAAGCTACTACCATGGACACCCCAGTAGAAGACCTTGGACTACTAGATACACCTTGGTTTTTCTACCCTCAACTTTGTACCTTAAAAGAATGCCATCTTGAGTGTCAGTTGCCAGCGTAAAAATTTGAATAGTAGACCACACTACGTCCAAGAATCCCCATTCTTGAACTGTGAACTCATCACGTCCGAAATATAATACTCCAAGATAATGAACTGTGAAACACATCCTATTCATGATCCAACCAACAACAATGGATTGGTGCACTCATCCATAGTGTTTTAGATACGTCTAATTGGTTCCCTACCAGATGCATGTGCATTGAACTCCGATCTACGGGTCCAAACATTGATCACTTGAACTCCAACACAAGTGTCCAAATTATGTATACGGAGCACTACTTGCCCCTCTCTGCCACTCACAAGCCTCTCTCTGGCTGAAGCTAGTGGCGACACTGATCTCCATGTGACTAGAAGGCGGGAGTCCGTGCCAATGTAGTCACACCACACCAAAAGCCTCTTTGTTGCCCTTCCCTGAGTCACTATCATTGCTTTCCTCCTCTTGCGTGCTTTTACCTTTGTTCTTTGTAGAATCTTTGTCTTTGCTTTTGGACCTGCAATCCTTGGCCAAATAAACACACTTTCCAGAATTGTAACAACGGTTCTTGGTCCTCTTTCTGGAATCCGAAGCAACAAAGGCTTCCCAAAGTGCTACCCCATCTGTCTCAGAAATGCGAGATTTGGATACGGCTTTTGCCAAGGTTCGCGAGACTTTGCAGAAGTCTCAAGAACGACAAAAAAAGACAGCGGATCGCCAGCGTCGTGACTTGAAACTGAAGGAGGATGATTGGGTGCTCTTACGTTTTGAGAAGGCACGCCTAAGAAAGAAAAAGGGAAAGGAGCGGCTTTTTCCAAAGCCTAGTATGCGATACTACGGACCTTTCCAGATTACTGAAAAGATAAATGATGTCTCCTTCTGATTGAAACTACCAGGTACTTGGAGGATTCACAATGCATTGCATGTGAGTCTCTCAAAACCTGTTAAGGGTGATGTGCCTGATGATGGGGAGCCTGATGAGCAACCCACAGTAGAAGAAAACGAGGAGATCCTTGTTCCTGAATAGATTTGGCACATAAGGATACGAAGACTAAAGGTAAAGTCCGAAGGCGGTTCTTGGTTAAGTTCAAGAACTTTCCTGCATTTGATGCGAAGTGGATGGAGGAGGAGGACCTAGCAGATACTCCTCGGATTGTGAAACTCTACCTCGATGTTTTGGTTTAGCATAGTCTACTCCAAACGGAACCCAGAAATTCAGCTTGGCCGAAGATCTAGTGCAGTGGGATGCACAAGAGGGGAGTTACTCCGCTCCTTTGTCAACAGATGCCTTGATTTTGATACTAAAGTCATTGATGTCTCTTTGAGCTTCAGGGATACTGAGAGCTGACAGTATTCTGCTCGATGACTTTATGAAATGGAATCCCTGATTACGATACTGATTTGTTCTTCACTTCTAGTGAGTGCAGGAACTGATAGACGAAATGACTGCAGCATTTTGGTCTGATTGATCTCGAATAGACATTTTTGCAATAGGGGTTAGTCAATCGGACATCGATTTGGATCCGCTTGTATCTGCTGTCCACAAAGGAGCACGGCTGAGAATCGGGCTACTTTGGGGGGCTGGATTGACTGTGTTTCCCTCGTGACTGATGGCTGGAATTGGACTATTTTGGCCGGCTGAAATGATGAAGAAAACGCTGGTTTGGCTTGGGAGCTGCTGCGTTTTTGCAGGGCTGATGGTGGCTGAAAATACTGAGCACCTGCTGCGTGTATAAGGCTGAATCGCTGAGCATTCAATGCTGAAATTCTGCAGGCTGAAACGCTGAATCACTTGCTGTGTTTTGGTCCTTAAAAACGCTACCGATGCATAGGCCAGGCTAGCGTTAGTGATCTTCTGATGCTGCTGCCAATGAAGGTAAAATGCATGGGCAAGAGGGGCTTGAGAGGGCGATGGCAGATCTTGAAAACGCCAGGGAGGGAGAGGTATGGCGCTATGGGGTCATAGGGAGGGGTACTGCTGAGAAGTTGCCTGTTGAGCGGGAAGCTCCTGTTGCCTCTTCTGCTGTGGAGTGCTAACTTGGGTTTGCTTATATATTAACTTACCCAATTTTCCCTACTGACTACCCAACAAAAGTCACTCAATAAATAAGTGAAAAATGACAAAAATAGGGAAAATGGGATAAAGTCGCTTGAAAAATTCCCAAACTCACTCTGATGGAATCTGACGGAAATGCTTATGCTTCTGCGGTGTGCAACCGGAGGATATGCATCTATGCTAAGTAACTGGGCATGCACGGTCTACGGATAGACTCACAAAAGTGCCAGATCACTGCTAATCTAAACTTGATTGAACTGACCGAACCCTGCTGTGGTGTATGTAGCTTGTCCACGGACACATAGGGTTGGGATGTGTCACATGACATCCCCTCCTTTTCAAAGTGAGGTACTGGTACCAAACTGTATGGCGTCGAGTGAGATCGCCAACAGCATCCGGAATCTTGGAAGGGACTCTTCGCCGGCCCATTCTGTTGTGTGGGTCGAGCGGTACTTGAACTTCATAAAGGTCTGCAACGCTTGCTTCTTTGGGCCGCGCCAGAAACGACTCAAAGTTTTCTATGGCTCCTTTGATATTTCAACTTCGTCTAGAGACCTGCTTCTTTCGTCTTCAAGAATCTCCATGGCTGAAAAGTCCTGAAACCATCTCCAACACAAAACCATGAACATACCCATACCATGTAAAGTGAAGGAAAAAAATTGTGTCGGCTCTAAAGACTGTGTACGCAATGTAGATGAACATAGAGACAGAGTGACAACCCGTTCATCAAACACATGCAAACAATGCGGTCGAATCTTTTCTGTATGATCGAAATCAATCAACTATGGCAAATCACAATGGAAATGCCCATGCTTGGTGCTCATACTATCATGTGCTCTTTCGGAAACTGTGTCATGCCACGGAAGAGACATGGAATGTGACTTCCTGACATACAAACTTTTCAGCTTTTCACGAAAAATCCGCATACATTCGTGCTCATCCATGAGAGAAACGTGCTTAACATACAATATGTCATGCCTAGGAAAAGGGATCACATAACGATGCTGACTAAAATACAGGAAACCTTCACGAATGAAATACTCGAACAATGCGTGCGTATCAATCATGCGAACACATAATACTTCCTATGATGGTTCTTTGGACCAAGGCTCGAGAGCCAAGATCGGTTCTTCCTGAATGATCAAATCGTCTTGTGGGGGTTCTTTGGACCTCGACTCGAAAGCCAAGATCGCTTTTTCGTGATTGATCGAATCTACAACGAGGTTAGCTTCACTAGAAAAAGCATCAACTAACACATCATCCTTGTGAACAATCACATCATCTTCATGCAACTCATCATGCTTGTGAGAAATCACATCTTGAGCATGCAAATCATCATGCTTGTCATTGGCATCCAAATCATCATGCTTAGCAATATCATGCAAATCATCATGCTTATCTTTGTCATCCAAATCATTGTGCTTATCATTGTCAATCAAAATATCATCATGCTTATCATTGTCATTCAAATCATCATGCTTAGCAATATCATTCAAATCATCATCATGCTTCAAACAATCATGTAAATCTTGTGTATCCTGCTTTGGAGAAAGAGAGATTGAGAGAATCTCCTTATCCCGAATCCTTTCAATCTTGTCCTGCATATTAGCAATGAGAGATGGAGAAGGAGAAGTATCCACTCCATGAAAGACAGTAGGAGAATCACTTTTGGCATTGAGAGTTAAAGTGCTAGCCTCCCAATCAACGAGGGGGTTGATTTCACGAAACCATTTCATGCCTAAAATCCTATCACATCCCGAGAGAGGAGAAACAACAAATCTTCTAGTGAAGGCAGTCTGTTGAATTGCAAACAACACATCAAGGCACTCCTTCATGATGAGAGCGTCCATACCAGGACGAAAGCCTGAGACCTCGATAGGAGACCTCGGACTAACTTCAAGGCGGGCTCTCTCAACAAGAGAGGGGCTGATCACATCATGCATACTACCTAGGTCAAACAATATGACAAAACGGTGCCCTGACGTACGACCATAACATTTAATGAGAGAATCATCAATAGGAGGGTCCTGAGAAATTGAGGGCACAATCGTGTTATCATTCATTGCATTGACAAATGTAGTGGGTGCTGTGGGTTCTTTAGATTCATTCGATTCAAGCTTAGGACATGTTCTTTTTATGTGACCCTTAATGTGACAATGAAAACAACGACCTTCCTTAGAATACGTGCTTTGTTCTTCCGAAGTGATGTAACCTCCTACAATTCCTTGTGCTACCATTTCATCTGGAGTAAGCTTAGGTTTAGCAATTGCGTTAGCCTTACCCTTAGATTCATTGGAAGAATTCTTTGATGAGATACTGTTGGTAGAGTGGTTAGAAGAGTTATCATTCTTACCATTCTTACTGTTCTTACCGTTCTGAGGAGTCTACGAGGTACTTGTGGAAGTCTTGTTCTCCTTAGGCTTTCCCTTGTTGTGCTTCATCTCCTGTGCGAGAGCAATCGCTGCCGCCTTGTTGAGATCGATTGGATCGAATACCTCGACATCGTACTTGATATACTCGTCCAATCCAAAGAGAAAAGCCTCTTTGCGTTCATCATCCGACATGCATAATTGGGTACCTAGTTGCAAAACACGATTAGAAAAAGACATAACCGGCATACCATTTTGCTTGAGAGCGCGTCAATCGTCTTTCGACCGTGCGAGGTACTAAGGTGGCATAAACCGCGCCTTGATCTTGTCTTGGAAATCAGCCCAACTAAAAGAGAGGGGCGTGAAATCGTCGGCTGCCTCTAGGTGCGCGGCTAGCTGTGCCTCTTGCCATGCGTGGTACCAATTAATGACATCACTGGCAAGGTACATAGCTGCCGTCAAAACTTTGTTGTTGCTTGTCTTCTTAGTTGTCGCAAAATAAGCATTAAATTGATGCAACCAAGAATGAATCATTGTAGCATCCATCTTACCGTCATACTTACTGAAAATCAACTTTTCTGTAACTGGATGATTGGAATCCGCGTCGTGGCTTGCGCCACTTGACGAACTTCCACGATCTTTGGGTGGATCGGTCTTCGAGGCTAGGACTTGGGCAATAAATTCTTGATTGCGAAGCTTCACGCTCTGCCTCCATAGCCAATCTATGCGCAGCACGATCGACCTCCAATGCTGCATTTCTTGCTGCGGCTTCTTCCTTCCTTAGTTCTTTTCTTTCTTTTCTTGCGTCGCCCTCGCGTTCCAAAGCAAGGCGCTTGTCGTCCTGTCGATCCATCATGGCCATCATTTGCTTCATCATTGCCTCCATAAGGTCTAGCGTAGATGGCGAAGGGGGAGGGTTGGAAAAACCTCTTGGTGGGGAGAATCCTTCGTCGCCTCTCTCATGCTCATCACCTGAAGACAAAGTATCCATGCTGCTTCAGGTGACGACCATGCACTATGATCTTGGGGTCTTAAGCTCGCGAGGAACTTGGTTCTTGAGGGTCTTGAGGTTCTTGAGGTCCTTGATTCGTGAGAATCTTGGGTTTTTGAGGTTCTTGAGGGTTTCTTTTGCTGGCAAATCGCGTTGGAGAAGGATCTTCTCTTCACCCGAAATCTACCCTTTTCTACGGGTGCACCCCTTGGCAGCCTTGCGCTCACACCAAGGTTGCTTTTTCCCACCTCACGTCAATTGGCTGGCCGCTAAGTGCACGGTCCGCTCTCAATGAGTGAAAAGAGACACAAGGGGAGGCTGGACAAGCCCTTCTTTCTTGGGATTCTTGTCACTCTTCAACAAAACACGATTAGGAATCGCCACGCCCAAGTAAACTTGGGTTCGTGCGATCGCAACAAGCAAAAAAAAATTATTGTGGTTCTTTCCTTGAGTAATGGAGAACACCTCCAAAGCTCTGATACCAATGTTAGGTGCAGCGGAATGAATGTTGTATTTTCTCAAGATTAGTCATCTTTACTGCTCAAGGTTCCTTTTAGTTCTTAGGGAAAGAGAGAGCTTTCCGTCTTATAGAGAGTGTGGTGATCACGAACAAAGTGAGTGGATATGGTGCGTGCAAGTGAATGAGACTGAGAGAGGGAGAGAGAAGAGATACGACACCCGAGAGGTTGTAAAACCCTCCTCCGAAGGCCCCACTCTCGTCAGCGAGAGTGGTCTATTCTTTGATTGCACAAAGGTGTACAATGCGTATGCAATGGACTGATGCAATGGGACTATGCCGATGACGACGACGGTGATGACGACGACGACTGGATGGCTGAATCTGTGATCTTCTTTAGGGCTGATTTGGATCCGCTTGTATCTGCTGTCCACAAAGGAGCACGGCTGAGAATCGGGCTACTTTGGGGGGCTGGATTGACTGTGTTTCCCTCGTGACTGATGGCTGGAATTGGACTGTTTTGGCCGGCTGAAATGATGAGGAAAACGCTGGTTTGGCTTGGGAGCTGCTGCGTTTTTGCAAGGCTGATGGTGGCTGAAAATACTGAGCACCTGCTGCGTGTATAAGGCTGAATCGCTGAGCATTCAATGCTGAAATTCTGCAGGCTGAAACGCTGAATCACTTGCTGCGTTTTGGTCCTTAAAAACGCTATTGATGCATAGGCCAGGCTAGCGTTAGTGATCTTCTGATGCTGCTGCCAATGAAGGTAAAACGCCAGGGCAAGAGGGGCTTGAGAGGGCGATGGCAGATCTTGAAAACGCCAAGGAAGGAGAGGTATGGCGCTATGGGGTCATAGGGGGGGGTACTGCTGAGAAGTTGCTTGTTGAGCGGGAAGCTCCTGCTACCTCTTCTACTGTGGAGTGCTAACTTGGGTTTGCTTATATATTAACTTACCCAATTTGCCCTACTGACTACCCAACAAAAGTCACTTAATAAATAAGTGAAAAATGTCAAAAATAGCGAAAATGGGATAAAGTCACTTGAAAAATTCCCAAACTCACTCTGATGGAATCTGATGGAAATGCTTATGCTTCTGCAGTGTGCAACCGGAGGATATGCATCTATGCTAAGTGACTGGGCATGCACGGTCTACGAATAGACTCACAAAAGTGCCAGATCACTGCTAATCTAAACTTGACTGAACTGACTGAACCCTGCTGTGGTGTAGCTTGTCCACGGACACATAGGGTTGGGATGTGTCACGTGACAGATTCTTGACTTGGAGTGTCCAAGTCTGTTACAAGCTGCATCCCAATTGACACACGATTTAAATATTCGTCACCTTGAAGGCGGGTGTACCTATTGTGGGGATCCCTTGTGGGATGGGGCTCCAAGCTGTCGACAACATCCCATAAATCTTTCTGTAAGAACCAGAGTCGGATGATCAAATTCCAATGAGCGTAGTTATTGCCGTTCAATTTGTCGTTGACGCTCGAGCAAGGGGGGGCCACGATGAAGTCGTAAGATGTGGAATTCCGATGGCACTCCGAGGGTGGCCGCACCAACCAAGCCAAAAATTCTCCAAACTATCTCTCTTAAGCTCCAAGTTCCACCTCTTCGTCTCCCAAGCTGATCCTCGAAGCTTCGCTCAAAAGCTTGAGCTTTGAACTCCTTCCAAGCTGCTTCACAAGAGACTTTTCATGCCCCTTGAATCCAATCAACCTCACTCGAAACTTCTAGAAGAAACTTGCCCTTTAACCCGTCTGCGGCTCCGAGTCACCAAGGCAAGCTGGCCACAGCATTTCAAAACGCTGGCAGTGGCCAAGGTGAAGCAGGGAGAAAAGGGAAGAGGGGGAGGCCTATGCCGTCGCCAAGGGTTTTGCTGAGAACAGCACTTTAAAACGCAGTGGTAGAATGGGACTAGGTGAATGGGGTGGCTTCTCTTGCGAACGTTCCACTACGCAGCTGGGCAGCGACGTTGTCAGCAGGGGGAGAAAATGCTCGTGGACAGCAGCGTTTCAAAACGCGCAACAGAGCTCTGGAGGGCAACGTTTTCAAAGCACTAACAACATGGTGAATCCCGGCCCCCTGAGCGGTGGCGTTTTAGAACGTTGGGGGGTGGAAGGTGGTGGGGAATTGAACGCCGACTGTCAGCTGCGTTTTAAAATGCTAGGAGCAAAGAGTCCTCCAGCTAGGCTAGGCTATGTTTTGGGCAGCGACAGAGGGTGGGGACGAGACGCCGGTGACAAGTGCTTTCTTCTCCTCGGCCTCTACCAAGGCTCTGATACCATGTCAAAGTCGACGATGCGGAAGCGTAGAGACCAAGGAGAGTGAGCACGAGCGAGAGAGAGAGAGAGAGAGAGAGAGAGAGAGAGAGAGAGAGAGAGTCTCCTGAACCAATCAACCTTGGCAATGAATAGTTGAATGTGTATACAATGGAGGCAAGGGGTTGCTTATATAGCAACCTCAGTAAATTGCCCTACCCAGACTTTGACAAATAAGTAAAATAAATACCTAAAAGCCAAAATAAATAATGGGATCACATTGGGCAGTTCACTTGAGATGCCAAAACTCTTTTAACATTATTAATCTACCATATCCTCAAAGCTTCAACGATGTATCACGGAAATAGCCAGAACCAAGGGCTTTCTAGACAACCCATCTGCCACTAAATTCTTCTATCCTTGAACATAAACTATCTGGAAATGGAACTGTGACAGGATGTTAGCCCACCTCATCTGCTTTTTCCGAAAACTGCTTTTGTGACAAGAAATAGCATAAACTCTGATGGTCTATAAAGACGGTAAAATCAGCTCCGAGTAGAAAGTGTCGCCACTGTGTAAGAGCATGGATAACTGTCAAGAGCTCTTTCTCGTAAATCTGTGCAACCATTTCAGGGCGTGAAAACATCCTGCTCTTGTAAGCAATGACATGGCCTTCTTGTATCAAGACTGCTCCTAGACTGCGACCACAAGCATCACAGTAAACTTCAAATGGCTTTTGCAAGTCCGACAAGGCCAAAACTGATCCAATAGTCAACTTTTCTTTGAGAGTCTGAAAGGCTGCAATCTCTATCAGTCCTATGCAAATTTTTGAATGAACCGCTGATAAGATGAGCACAAGCCCAAAAAGCTTCAACCTTCATGAACATTCTTCAAATCGGGCCAATCACAAATAGTCTCAATTTTGGCCCGGTCCATCTTTACCTCTTCTGATGAGACGATGTGTCCAAAGAAATGTATCTCAGGCAAGAAAAACTTCATCTTTTTCGCATTTATAACCAACTTATGCTTTGCAATCCCTGGAAAACCTGTAACAAGTGTTGTCTGTGTTCTGCTTCATTCTTGAAGAAGATGGTGATGTCGTCAAATAAAGTGCCCAAAATCCTATCTATCATACAGTTGAATGTCACTCGTAAGGCCAAATGGCGTCAACAAATATCCGTACAAACCACGTCCGGAAAGCTGTCTTGTAGACGTCTCTAGGAGCAATTCAGATATGATGATATCCACTCTTCAAATCAATTCTACTGAAACAAGAGGACCCTTGAAGTCTGTATAGAATATCATCAATCCTTGGATTAGGGAATCTATTCTTGATGGTGATTTATTGAGAGCTCTATAGTCAACGCACATTCTCCAACATCCATCTTTCTTTAGAACTAGCAACATCGGTGAACAAAAAGGTGAAGTGCTAGGTTAGATGAGACCCTTTTCAAGAAATTCTTTAACCTAGTTCATTATTTCTTCATTTTGGGCTCAGCTAATTCGATAAGGTGGCCGGTTTGGTGGTGTGCTACCGGGAATCAAATCAATCGTGTGATCCTCGTGACGAAAAGGAGGTAACTCACCTGGTAGGCCTTCGGAGAAACAGTCAGCCTGTGCGTGTAGAAATTCTTGTCATTCCTTTTCTAAACCAGACATATTTAACCTTTGTTCATCATTCAATTCTTTCAGGAAGATCGAGTAAACAAAAAGACTCGATTTCATTAATTTTGAAACGGCCGAAGCCGATACAAGTGAACGGACTCGCCCTTCAACTTTACATCAAGTATAATCTATCAGCCCTTCTCATTCTTCAAACTCGCTTTCCTGGCCCTATAATCAACCACGGCGTTGTTCTTGTGGAACCAAGGGATTTTTAGGAAGACGTCACACCCTTCCAAAGGCATGATGTAAAAGTCTTCGTGCCCTAAACACCTCTGACAAATGCAAATGCAGTTTGCCAATGACAGGTGTTATGGCAACATCTCGTCCAGGTGCCGCTAGAACAACCTCCGCCTGTGGCCCTATTTCCTTGGACGTAATTCCAAGTCGAGCCGCCAATTTAGGTGAAATAAAGTTGGCCTTGGCTCCTCCGTCAAAAAAGATTAGGACTTGTGTTCCTCTCTCAGTCGGGGACGTGTATCTTTCTTTGTCTGAAACTTCCCTTTTCTTCTACTACCATTATTCAAATTTTGTCCGATCCTAGTCGTCAAAGGTTGATCTGTTGGATACGTAAGAGCACTCGAATGCATAGCAAACCCTTGCTTAGCATGTCCCATCAGTTGTTGTATGGACTCGGACTTCTGTAGTAAGCAGTAATCTTCTTTCTCTTTGGGTAGACCATAGCAAAATCACTCGATCTGCTCCTTAAAAGTGATCTTTTTAAAAGAAGAGACCGGTAAGAAGGTATCCCAAAATCTCTGACAATTGGTATCCAATGTATCTTCCTTGATCATCCAAAGGTGATTCCAAGCGGTGATCACATCACGTTCGTACTCCTGAGTGAGCCAAGAGGAAGTAAAAAGTTGCTTGAACTTCAGCCACTTTGTGGGTGCTTCCTTGTGTAGTAAGAGTGTGGACCACCATGTCTGTGCATTTCCTTTCAGATAGGATGCACATTGTGGCCCTCCAAACCTTTAAGTGCTTCGAATAACGCCCTCCAGACTAAGCTATGTAGAACTGTTGAATAAAAGTGAAGACCTTGTGGGTATCTCGGAAGCCTGAAAAAGTATCAAACTTAAGCGCTTGTCCACCCTCCTTGACAAAGATTTCTTGCTCTTGTCCTAGAGAAAATCATATCCGTTGGCTCTTTACACCTAATAAGGTCAATGTGGTATGAGAGTCAAAAGTAGAATTACAATCTCAACAAGCAAGACTTCACACACAATTAATCGAGGAGATTAAGGCAGCTACTGATAATAAAACATAGAGCTTGAGCACTCTAATGAAAGCTCTTGCAAAGAAACTTTCTATGCACACAATCAAAGCAACGAAGAGGGTAATCAAGAAGCGACTATTAATAATGCAAAAGTGTAACACAAAGAGGGAACAATTCACTAAAGATCAAGGCCTTACTCTAAACTGATTGCAAACCTTGATGGCTGAATTGAAAGCTGAAGGAGATCACTATTCCCACACACAATCAATACGATGGGATACTAGAGCCAGTCCCGCAAGAGATCAAATGCACAGACAAATTAGACTTGAGCACAAACCTAATGCAATCTAATTAGCCCTTAATCAACCTAATGAGGAGGGTGGCTCAACCCAATGAACATGTCCATAATAAGAAAATTAAGCTCTAATCTACACTAAGCACGCCCTAAACTAGTCTCTGATTCATGGTGTGTAGAGGTGTGTAGAGGTGCGAATACAGAGAGAGAGAGAGAGATGCAAATAGAATCAAAACAAATGCTTATGATTTCCATTAAACTAGCCTCTTAAATGGACTTTCTTATGCAATCCACCTTTCCTTTCATTGGTGCCACTTGGGCTTACCCTCTTTCTATTGTTTCAATTCCGTTTCCATTTTCTCTCAAGTTCCGCTCAACTGTAACTCATCTCAAGCTCCAATTGTCATGCCCTTAACTCATACCTTCAACAAAAATTTGTAGTCATAGCATCTTGCAATGTGATCGAGAGCCACCTTAGTAACTTGATGAGTTTGCCCCCACTCCTCTCTCTATTTCCATTTGCATTTTATCTTCTTCCTCTTTCCTTGTCCAGGGACTACCATTATGAGAGAGAGTTTGCCTATTCCAGTTTTGGAAAAGAACTTGCTGCTGCTATTTTGTGCAACCGAAGTGCATCTTATGCTGCTACTTCTACAAGGACCACTATTATGGAGCCTCAAATTTTCATATATCCATGGTCCTAACTCCCTTACAGCATCTCGATTTGGAGAGGACAACCTAGAGCATAAAGCGACAAGTTTGATACAGACTATGGCCTAAATTGCTGTGAATATTTAGTCTACCTTTGATTCTAAACCCCAATGCTCACAAAATGTATTGAGGTCTCTCTCTCTCTCTCTCTCTCTCTCTCTCTCTCTCTCTCTCTCACACACACACACACACACATCTGCATACCCGAGCTCGTTCACCATTTGGCCTGTATCGAGATAAGATCTGTTGCAAAACTGTGAGCTTGTTATTACGAGGCGCATTGAGAAACTCGGGAGGCAAATACCGCTCCATGGCACTGTACATGGCAGCAGGGTACTCGAGGTCTTTAACATCTTCATAGCTAT
The DNA here is from genome assembly GCF_014529385.1 of Adiantum capillus-veneris. NCBI lineage: Eukaryota > Viridiplantae > Streptophyta > Polypodiopsida > Polypodiales > Pteridaceae > Adiantum > Adiantum capillus-veneris. The sequence goes on along the minus strand of NC_140958.1, from coordinate 64,983,841 downwards.
CAGGAAGGTGGTCTAAATTTGGGGTCTTAGAGAGTCTGGGGGTGGTAGAAGCTCTCTTGTTGCCATCACCAAGCTCCAAAGAAGCATCGGGCCTCTGTGCAGTGGCCGCAATTGCTGCTCCATTGACGTGGTGAAGTTCTGCTTTCTGAGGGAGAATCGCATCCTGCGCCATTACTCTCCCATGCAGAAATTGCTTCACTTCAATGCAAACATGGTAGTAGTTCACACTTTCCCAGCAAAAGCTTCAGATGAAGTTTGGAACGACTTGGCTATGTCAAGCATGCAGATTTCTGAGAGGGAGATTGAGGAGAATGGCGATTGAGGCAGAAAACCCATGCTCACAAAGTTGAGCAGGTTAAGATCTTCTACAAAAATGGTGTGTTTATGAGAATGAACATGAATTGATGGGAAGGAGAGAAAGCTACTGGAGATATCGCGTGGCTAGGTCGGGCACGAGAAAGGAAGTTGATGTCGATGAAAATCTGATGGCGTTGTATGGGGCATGCAGGCAACCCTAGCAGCTCCCCTCGCAAACCCTACCAACCGGGTTAAAGGGGGGGACCACCTTCCAATCATATAAATTGTCCAATCCTAAAAATTGTATCTTGCCCAATCCACAAAAATATTGTATCTTCCCATCCACTTTTCCACATTGTTTAGACTCACCTCATGAAGAGGTAGGTGCCAAGCCCTAGCAAGTTGCATATTGTGCAAACTCTTTGATCTTTGGCAAGTTGCATTGTATGTAGCCTAATTGTATCATTTCACTTGGTAGCCTAATTTTCAACAATCAATTGTGCAAACGTACAATTGTGCAAACTCTTTGATCTTTGGCAAGTTGCATTGTAAGTGAATTGTTGCATTGTACTCTTAATTAAAGATGGACACTTCTTTAAAATTTCTTTGAACGCATGAATATGTAACCCATATGCATGATTTTTCATCAGCAAAACAAGTGAAGATTCAATGTTTATAATAAATCCATCATTGTCATGCTACATTGCAGTGAATTGACACAAGAATTTTATTCTCACTCAACTAGATACCATGAATTGTCTCACTTTTTATGCTTTTGTGGGGATTACATCATTGAGTTGCATGTGTATGATTCTAGTAAAACACAAATTATGCATGCAGGATTAGACAAATAAAATAGATTAATCAAATTTGCAATCGAGAATTGTAATTATACTATAAGGTTATTTCAACTAGATTCTTCTCTCCCGGTCCGTACTATTAATGATAAATAGAGTTGTTGTCTATTGGAAATTTGGGTTCATAAGTCTAGTATGGTCACCTTCTCAGTTCTAGTTGTGAGCATCTCTGAGGGTCTTGTGGATTTCTCATCATGTATTAACGAAGTGATCAACTTATGCTGATAAGATTCTCCTTGTATAAGATTATTACCATGAGTGCAATTATCACATGCATATATATGATGGTATACCAATCAAGAAAGGCGTCATGTGCATATGCATAGTTTACTAAAGTCTCCTCAAAAGTTGGGCTTAGTTCTCCCATGTATCAAGGTTGTCAACATCTTTAGCTATAAAGAGAGCCTTTGTACATGATTGCTTAATAATGTAAGTTATTTCTACTTTGTTACTCCTATCATTGTTTTATCAATCCTAACCCAACAATATGGATACTTCTATCCTTTGAAGGTTTGAGTTCATAGAGGGAAGCAAAGTTGCATCTTTGCCTCGATTGAATAGAGGTATATAGGCTCCCTCCCAAAAAAATTGCATTTTCACTTGTTCACAGAAGGGATCTATGGATGGATAGCTGAGTTCATCCTTCATTGGGTTGGAGCCCCTAAGGATTCACTATGTATTTCCACATGGTATCATGCGAGTGTACAAGAGGGGATCAATAAATGGATGGCTTAGTTGATCCTTTAATGGGTTGGAGTCCCTAAGGATTCATTATGTATTTCCACATGGAATCATGCGACTGTACAAGAGGGGGGGTTTGGAGGCTTTATATAAGCGTGCACCCCCCAATTATTTCCTGCTCATATCATATGTGTTAGGAAATATGACGTAGCTAAATAGATATTTGAGTAGCTTACTTAATGGGGAAAGAGAAATTTTCACACACGAGAGATTATAGAGTAGAGAGAGAGAGAGAGAGAGAGAGAGAGAGAGGGGGGGGGGGGAGAGAGAAAGAGTACACACAATATACGTGGTTCACCCAGTGTGGGCTACATCCACAGGAAAGCAACCACTCAATGGATTTAGTACTTCAAACAAGAAGTAGGCTACAAAGGGATTATACACTTTATAGAGCTCCCACCTTGCTTCACTCTCACCACCTCACACCAACTTCACAATGCACCACAATGCTTCACAATCCATTTTTGTGTGTAGAAGAGGCCTCCTTTTATAGGCCAAAAGGACTGCTCTCTCTCATGAGAGGCAGCCATGTGTAGCTGCCCTTATGTAGATAAAGTCCAAATCGAACCCTCCAATCCGTCCATGTGTAGCCGCCCTTGAGAAGACAAGTCCGCTTTTGAATTCAGCCGCCTACCATTGACTTCCGACCACCGGCCATTGACTACCGACCACTGGCCAACCGGCCAAGCAATTGTTTTCCGACCACTTTCCGGCCGCCGACTAGCCATAATATTCCGGTAAAATGGAATATTTTGGCTACAGGAGGTGATTTTTCTTCACGCGTGATGGCTTCTCTTCATAACAGGGGCCTTACAAATGTGCGTTTTTCATATGGAAAATTACAAGGGGTAAATCAGGCTCCATACTTAACAATCTCCCACTTGGAGACTGATCTCCAAACCAAACCTATGACTGCTTTTCATCCTAGCTTCTTATCCTTGAATGCCGATTGAGGATGAGAAAAAGCTCAAATTCTCATTGTTGACCATCTTTGTAAACATGTCTGCAGGATTTTCACTTGTATGCACCTTTCCTAGCTTTGGATGTCCCTCTTCCAAAAGAGTGCTTATGAAGTGATATCTCACCTCAATGTGCTTTGTCCTTGAATTAAAGATGGATAGCGCTTTGGCTATCGCCATACAAGACATAATTGTCTTGTTTGAATCCAAGCTCTTCTAAGAATCTGTGAAGCCACATAATTTTTTTGCTTGCCTCCGTCATTGCGACATACTCTGCTTCCATGGTAGAAAGTGAGACCACTTTCTGCAACTTTGAAGCCCAGCTTACTATTGTGCCTCCAACCGTGAAGACGCCAGTAGTGCTCCTTTGAGTATCTTTGTCACGTGCCATATCTGCATCAGCATATCCTTGAAGAAAAATATCAGTTCCTCCAAAATACAAAGCATTTGTTGTTGTCTCTTTTAGATACCTAAGTATCCACTTCACAGCTTGCCAATGCTCTTTACTTGGGTTGTCCATGAACCTACTCACAACTCCCACTGCATGTGCAATATCTGGCCTTGTCCAGACCATAGCATACATTAGAGAACCTATCGCTGCAGCATATGGAACTTTAGACATATAGGCTATCTCCTCTTGTGTCTTTGGACACATATCCTTGGTTAGTTTAAAGTGACCAGCCAAAGGTGTAGAAACCGTTTTTGCATTTTGCATTGAAAACATTTCTAGTATTTTCTTGATGTAATCCTCTTGAGATAGCTTTATTGTCTTCTTCGTCCTGTCCCTTGATATTTTCATACCAAGTATCCTCTTTGCAGCACCTAAATCTTTCATTTAAAAAGATTTAGACAGCTCCTCTTTTAGGTCTTTGATGTTCTACATGTTAGCACTTGCAATCAGCATGTCATCAACATACAACGTTAGGATGATGAACTTCCCATCTCCCAAATTCTTCGTGTAGACGTAGTGATCCGAGTTGCATCTTGTGAATCCATGACCCAACATCCATCGATCAAACTTCAAGTACCATTGTCTTGATGCTTGCTTTAAACCATACAAGCTCTTCTTTAATCTGCAACCATTTTCTCCTTACCCCTTACTTCATACCCCTTTGGTTGAAGCATGTAAATTTCCTCCTCTAAGTTACCGTGAAAGAATGTCGTATTTACATTCATTTGCTCGAGATTTAAATCATGAGCAGCCACAAGGCTTAAGAAGGGCCTAATTGAGTTCATTTTTACAACAGGAGAAAATATTTCATTAAATTCAATACCTTTCTTTTGAGAAAACCCTTTTACCACAAGCATAGACTTGTACCTTTTCTTCCCACCTTCTTCTTCCTTCACCTTATACACCCATTTGTTATGTAGTGCCCGCTTACCTTTAGGCAGCTCAACCCAAAAAAGGAATATTCCGGTGACGGCGAGTGATTTTTCTTCACGCACGATGGCTCATAACGAGGGCCTTACAAATGTGTTTAATACAAAAAATTACAAGGGGTAAATCGGGCTCCATACTTAACAATATGTGTAAGGGGAGGGGAGAAATAGGGACCTTGGGGGTAAGTGGGATTCTAATAACCATCATACATATACTCAATTATCAATTTGTGTTCAATCCATTTGTACATGTCTTGGAATTGAATGTCGAGAGGTATAATATATCCTCCAAGTTGGTTCGTTTTGTATTATGAATAAAAGCCATCATGATGTACAAATAGCTTGCATGCTTTGGCTTTTCTCTAATATTAAGGCAGCTTGGCCACATAGAGTTCTCTTTCATAGAAAAAATATACAAGGAATATTATGAGCCAGCCTTTTGGCCTTTGAGCGTGACAAAGTTACCTTTTTTGATAATTCAGAAACCATTCCCAAACACTACAGTGTATCCAAGATTCAAGCTGCCCTGCTGAAAACCTAGCTTTCAGTTAACTTTCATTTCATCATCGAAATTAAGCCCCTTTGATGTCGAGTGAGTAAACACATTGCTAATTCATTTGGGTGTGAACTGACACTGCTACCCTCTGTCGTATTCAAATGCATGAGTTTTTTTATGAGAAAAACTTTGTTTGAGGCACTCTTGCCATCCCAAGTTGAGCATAATGAATCCCATAATTCCTTTGCACCAGTCTTGTCCATAATTGTAAAGAAAATGGACTCACCAAGGTGCAGGTGAATGGTTGCCATAGAACAAGCATCAAGCTCCTCTCACTGACCATCAGTGTAAACACCCTCTTTGCGCTCTTTCAATGGCGTTGCAAGGCCTTTATTGACCAAAACATCAAGCATACGCTGCTTCCATATCGTGAAGTTTGTGCCATCAAACTTCTTGATGTAATACTCTTGTTTCTCAGAAGTTCCACCATGACTGACAAGAGCAAATGCAAGAGACTAAATCTAGGAATTTATGGCAAGATTTTTGCAAAAATTGCAGTAGAGTCTTCTCTATTCATAGGTCAAAATCTCAAGGAGAAACTAAACAAAATAAATGCAATGTTAATGTAAAAGAGTGCGGCAAGCAAATTAGAGGACTCGTGAAAAAAATCCTAGAGAGTCTCCTCTTTATGGGGAGCAAAATCACAACCCAAATCAAGACAAAAATCAATGCATAAAGTATCAAGTAAGATGACAAGACATAAACTAGCATATACTACTCAAAAGAACTCTCAACAAACGATTGTCAACTTGGTGTCAAAGCACCTATACCTATCTATAGATGTCCTATGGCAAGCCATGAGTGGAGATCTCTAACAACCTAATCCACCTTACACTGGGTAACCCAGTCCTTAGTGATCGGCTTCAAAAAAATCTCATGCAACCACCCTCATAAAAGATGCAGACACGACTAGCCACATCCTCAAAAAGAGCTCTTCTGGACCGAGTCTCATAAATGATTGGGACTACCAAAACAAACCAAGATGAGCTCTACAACATTGTACAATGGTGTATCTGCAACAAAACGTACATCCAAGACATAAAATTATCATTGCAAAACTACAAGACAGGTGCTCAAGCAGGACCAATGAGTATGCAAGAAAAAGCACAAAACCAGCTCCTCACGGACAGTAAAACACTCTCAACATAGCACAAGTACTCTCAAGTGCTAGTCACACATAAACCATATGCATCCAAAACTCCCACTAGAAACGTAATGGATGTCATTGCCAAAGATGCTCACAGATCTGCTATGTCAAGAGAGTTGTGATTGTCCGTGTGTGTGTGTGTGTGTGTAGAAACTTATGTGAGAGCTATCTCTGAGAAGCCGTCACTCAATGGCTATGCATGAGCTATACCATAGAGGACATACATCATGGCCAAACACGCATATGGCAATCCAAATTTACTCTCAAAAAATGCATAGAAACATTGCTAATGGCAAACTGTAACCTGCCTCTGAATGCTACTGATAAACTATATCTCTGTCTCACTCTCTACAATGCGAAAGGGCATGCAAAAACTTGTCGATGTCGCTTCCTCTCTTTCTGTCAAATCCCCTTTCTCTTCTTCATTGAGAGTATGTGTATTCTAGGCCTTCAATGCCGAAGTCGAGATAAAGATATCTCTTTCGCTCTCTCTACACTCTCGCTCCTCTCTTAACTCCAATGCACAACCTGTCTTGAGAAAACAGCCTCTGTGTTATTTATTTTAGAAATACCTGCACTCCGAACCACCTGTTGAGTTTTTCGACAATGTCATAGAGCTCAAAGAGATCTCCATTTTTATTTTAAAAAAAGGTTTTTGAACCCAAGTTCCGTAGCTCAACTTATGAGCAAAATAGTGACTGTCAATATACCCTAAACTGAGCCACATGCTTCTCTCTGAACTCTTTAAGCTCACAAAAATCTCAATATTTCACCCCTTGTGGATTATCGAGTTCGGCCCCTTGTCACCTTGATACGTGATCTCCATGTGTCGAGCTCACAATGCCTCCATAGCCATGGAAGCTTCGAGCTTCGATCCGTTGATGATGTGAAACTTGTCGGGAAGATAGAAACACTGGGAGAGAAGTAGCAGTGCAACCTTTAGCTAATACCACTTGAAGAGTGTGCAATGTGTGCAGAGTGAGAGGGGGAAGAAGAGCAGACACAAAGTGTTGGTGGAGCATTTAGTAAGGTTTATGTGCCTCACTACTCCTTATTGTCCTGTATGATTAAAAAGTAGATAAGGTTAGTACGGTCAGTGTGATGGGTGTCCGACTAGTTGGAGTAAACCACCGTAACGGTATTCAACTTTACACACACAAAATCATATTACTCCATCTTTTTCTCTTACATAGAGATCTCTGAATACAAATGCAAAATTCTCACATTCTATTAGATGTGCTCTTAACCCGGGGCAGTCACTTATCAAAAGACCCCTATATCACGTGCGTTCAAGAGGTAATTAATAATACCCCAATATACATACTATACTTACACTGTGAGCCTATTTAAAAAACCCCCACCCCCCTCTGTATGTATACATTTTTATACATTTTGGTCTTTTAATAATCCTCTCCGGTTAACTCACGTGATATCATACACATTCTAAAAAGTGACCGCCCCGGGGCTCTTAATCTGCTCCACATAATATTTGGATCAATGTTTTCTCTCATAGCAAATTCATGAATAAATAAAAATTGAAGAGAATTACCTTGAAATAAAATTTTCCAAAAAATGAAAGAGAAGGGTTTTTTTCATATCATGAATGCTTCTTTCATGATGCTTAGAGAAACAAAAGACAACTTTTAACTCCTATAAAAATGATCATTGTAGCGAATATTCAAGAGCCTCATTATATGACATAATGGGTCAATTCCACAACTTTTTCATTAATTAGCCAGGAAGATTCCTTCTCGTTAGCTTCATGAAAGTATACCCTTGCCCTTTGACCCTGTGCCCACTCACGCTTTCTTTCCATCACCTTGAGACATGCACATAGCCTGCCGACGCTAGATCCCTTTGTACTCTTGTCACCTGCACACAAACCAGAGAGAGCCATGCTCTTCCTCGCAGACATACACACGGACCGACTCCAAACAAGGAGACAAACAACTCCCTCCCTCCCTCCTTGTGTGCCTATCCTCCATATGCCATCCTCTAGCCTCCTTTGGTCTACAACATCCATTTTTGCTGCCCCCCTTTTTCACAAACCATGTAAGGCATCTTTGTTGATTTTCTTCAATAAATGCTCCCATACCTCCTTTGTTCCCATGCACACATAGAGCCGCCTCCATCTCTACCGACTGTTTTCAGACTCCTCATAAAGCTCTTCACCACACGCTCGTACCCTCCTCCCATTGCAAACATGCTCTTGGCCACATGGTCTCCTTTGCGCCATCACCTCCACTATTGCATTTGGGTTTCACAAGGCTAATCACCACATTCTCTCAAAGCAAGACATTGTGCACCTACACGTAAAGAGAGACGACCTTGTGCCACAGATACGCAGAGCGGATAAAAGAAGTCGTGCAAGGACGCAGATGCAAGAGGTCGCCCATATGGAACAAGCAGCTTGAGAGGAAGCATTGCAGAGCGAAACAAATCTCTCTCTCTCTCTCTCTCTCTCTCTCTCTCTCTCTCACGCACATGTCATGTCTCTCTTCCTCTCTCCCCCCTCCACGTGCCATCTGCCTTCCCAAAAGGTGAATCGTGACCCTCGCTTTCTCATTTTGCACTTTAATGAGTCTAAAAGCGTTTACCAAATTACCACACCTACTTTATGGAAAGATGAGAAAAAAAGGACACTTAAGTCTTTTTCCAAAAACCAAAATCACTCCACGTCTAGGGAATGCTTTTCCTTTTTACTTCAACCCCATTTCCTTTTGCTTTGTGAAAGTATCTTGCTAGATTCCTACGAAAAGAAACGACAAAATCGTTTGAACGACATATTATATGTGGGCTTATTCACTCTATTCTACACCCATTAATTAATTAGAATTTAAAGGTGTTCCTAATAGCTTCAAAAAAATTAAAAGTATTCCTAATTCAAAGATTCCATCATCAACAACAAAAACAATGCGCTAATCTATAGCATGCAGCAACAATGGGCGCAATGATGAAGCACACAAATTTACAACAGTATCGTTTGGAGATGAGAAGGACGGATACAACATTGAGAGAGAGAGAGAGATGACACTTTAAAGAGAAGAAGATGCTAAAGAGAACATGAAGGAGAAGAAAAACACAAATATACTAATGTAAAGTCGATCACCTCTTTATACGGACACAAAAGGTCTTTTGACTTTTCACCTTCGTATGCATTTTGACTTTCTACCTTCATGTGTTTTCTCATTTCCTAAACTCACCCTTCTCTTCTTTTGACTTTCTACCTTCATGTGTCTTCTCATTTCCTAAACTCACCCTTCTCTTACGCACTTAAGATGTTTCGAAAGAATGTTTATTTTTTCGAGATTGGGGAGACCTAATCACTCTATTCTACGCCCATTAATTAATTTCCTAAGGAGATTCCCTCAATATCTTAACTTTGAACACTGGTCTCTTAGCTATAGACGGTGCACACGCTCCATTGTACTTGCATGTCGCTCGTAATCCACCTCAAAGTTGCATCGAGATAAGCAACATACTCTCGCTTGCGTCATCTATTCTAGGTAAGTGCATTAATTTCAGAGATTCAATTCCATTGAGAATCTTTAAAGCAAAAGCAATAGGAGCTGGAGTGTGTGCGCATGCCGATTTCATGCGATGAGGATCTCTTTTCTGCCGCACAAATTTATTGAAGTGAACGCTCTATTCTTTGCAGTGTTCGGGAAAAATGTGTCTCGGCTCAATATTGTGTCATTTTGAATTTAAAAAATGCCAATTGAGGGAAAAGGGAAAAGGCGAAATTTCGCCCCAAAATACAGAAAAATAGTGTAGAAACCCAAAAAAAAAACCCAATTTTCTAAAATTTCCTCTTGAAAAAATCAAGAAAAGGAATTTTGTATGTTTGGAAAAGTGATTTTTTCCCGTGCATTGATTCTTCGCCAAGAAACTCGTCAACATAAGAGTTTCAACACAGATCACATTGCATCTGTGTGTGTGTGTGCGTGCGCGCGCTTTTGACTGTTTCCTATGAACTCCTCCGTTTAGACAAAATGCATCCCACCTGCAAGATTATTCTCCTTCAAAGACTTGCAAAAAGACAATCATCTTGGTCATGTCATTGACAACACGTAAAACTTGAGGCCAACATTCTCTCTCTGCGCCTCATCCCCACCACCCTCGCTTGCTTTGTTACCTTAATGCCCAATGGCTTCAACACACCCTATAATAGGGACGCAGACCTGTCCTCCACCCATACCCCTTGCCATTTAGAGAGAGAGAGAGAGAGAGAGAGAGAGTCCGGGCCTACCCTGTTGCATACAAATGAGAGAGACTCTATGCCTCCGTTGTGTGCTCACACTCTCTCCACATTGAAAAAAAAACTGTTGGACTCGCTGCTACCTATGCCCTCCAGGTAGCCACCTCCACCTGCCAGTTGTTGCCATGCCCAAGTTTGTCCCATGCGCCACTCGTAGCATCTCTCCATTGCTCACGATCAGGTGTCAAATGCTCTCCTTTTGCTTTTCTTCCCTAATTTCTCTTTAGTTTCCCAAGCACCAGACAAATTTAATGTTGTTTACCTGATGGCTTGGCTTTTTCCTCCTTAACCGCAAGATGCATCTCCCCAAGATTCCTATTAAATAGTCCTCTTTTCAAAATTGGCACGACCTATGGGCTCCACTTTCACATTTTCATTAAATGGAATCTTCACAAATCCTATCAAAGATTATATTCATCCTCAAGCATAGTGAAAATTCTATCTTTAGTTATCCTACAAGAGTACGAAATCGAGCTCACTACCTCATCTTCATAGAGAATCATTTGAACTAAGCTAATTAGACAGAAGCACCTTAGTGCCAACTATGCAAGAGCTTTCATATAATAAAAAATTATGCTCCCCCCTGTCGCTTGTAGCTTCCTCACCCTCGTTGGTCGTCGCTTGTCCTCCTCCCTAGTGCGCCTCGTGGCTCCCACACCAACCTCATGCATTGTTTGGCTCCACCCCCTGTTGTTCATCACCATCCCTTTGCTTGCTTCTCCTCACTTGCCAACTGCCACGTGCTTTCCCTTTTCCTCCTTAATCCCCAAGGCTCCCCTTTTTGTGTCGGTCACCATCTAGCAGCTCTTCTCCTTTCCTTACTCCAAATGGTATGTCCTTATATATCCTTTAATAAAACTAAGACCAAAACCATCCCTCCCTACTAGTTCTTGTTTTGTGTCGAGAAACAACCTTCGTGAAAACTCATTGTCCATTGGGATTTTACCCAAACCCATAGTTACTTCAACTTACACCACAAAGGATCACATTAGCAAAGAGATTTAGTTATATGATGAAGTTACAAGGCCGGTTTTTTTACAACCGTTTAAAAAAGAAAAAGTAAAGTTTGCAAACCAAAAGGTGAAGCCTCGCCTAGGCACGTTAAGAAAAGGGACCACTTTATTCACGATGAATCACGATATACAAGAGGTAGTTGGGTATTTCCCATTTGTGACCATCTCCACACACGATGATTACATTTATGACATCCAAGAGTCTTTATAGTACAATATGATGCTTACAATCAATTACGATGTTGCAACACTATTTCATCATGAACACAAAAATGTCAAAAGCATGAGTGTTCCATACGTGAAATTTTCACTCCATCTTAAAGGATGAGAACCTTTCTTTAAGAAGGGAGTAATGTAAGGATGAGTGTCCTACCCTATGAGGAGCAGGTAATGCAGAGGCAACACATAAGATGGGCCTAACTAGGGTAAAGGGGCCAATTAGGTGACGGGTTACAATTTTGGCACAAAGATCCCCCAATTTAAACCCAAGCTTGCTCCATCTACGCACGAGACACGTTAGCTTAGTGGTGTACGTGTTACTCTTTGGTTGTGCGTATCAGGGCTCCAAATTGCGCTTCAACTGGCTCACCTCCGTGCCTTTTCATTTTCAGTTCAGGTTCTACTTGGAACTCCATCCATCGACCACAATTGAATGCAATTTTTTTTTCCCGCCATTTCGAACCTCGCGAAGCAGGCGCAACAAGTGAAACTGAAAATTGCATGCAGGATAAGAGAAGCGCAGACGCACAAGTTTGATGTCATAATAATGGCCCCTTTACCCTATAAGATGGTTGGATGGTGATTCACTAAACCCTAGCCTACTAGATTCAAAGAAGAGGGCTCAAGAGAGCCACTTAGAGTCCCTAGCTTTGGCATGGATGCTCATGAGCTACAAACACGACATCATCTTCACCGTTTAGTACTGGTTAAGTGGAAAGATATATTTAAAGAAGGAGTCACTTGGAAAAACATTGGTGTCCTCAAGAAGAAATTTCTCACATTTGGTCTTGAGGAAGAAAACCCTTCTACAACGGGGAAATAAAGCCCAAACAAGGGTCCCGTGAGGGCAAGGCCACTGGCTAGGAGCCACATGTATGTCCAATGCATAGTTCATCGTGTGGTGGCATTTTACCTCTCTTTTTGGATACATCCTTTGGAAACTATTTAGGTCTTTCTTAGCAATTCTTAGCTACACGATTGATGTCAGAGTCTAATGGGAATTTTTTTAGCAAATGTGGACCAAAAAATTTTGAGCACGGGATAAGTGTAGCTTGTAATCCTCTTACTAGATCTCTAGCTATGCCACCACTTCTGCTAGCACTAGTGATACGCGTGTTCTATATATGGTATACTTATGTTGGGACTAGAGAAAACTCCTTGCTTTTGCTTTCCTAAGTTGGTCTCCTTAGGCTACATAGCGTTTGGTACAATGGCCATAAGCACACTTTAAGGTTTATCATTTGGCATTTGACTCATCGGGTACTTGCATATGTGCAACCTACAGGTGTTGATATAGCAAATTAGTGAGTTGAAGGCAATGGATTCTAGTTTTGCAAATATGCTACACATTTTAGATGTGGTTAGCGAGCACATTTTCCACTAAATTATTTATCAATCTGATAGGATGGTTATATTTTGTAAGTTGTTCACGACCAAACCCTAATTATACTCAAGTGAATGGTGTAACTACTTTTTAACATAAACTTTTGACTGTTATAAGTTAAATACATGCAAGAGGGATGTGCTCACTCTTTCATGGATGATTGCACTAAATGCTTGTGTTGTTCTTTGATTTAACTCTATATATATGCACACACTCAAGATTTCACACATAATCTCTCTCTCTCTCTCTCTCTCTCTCTCTCTCTCTCTCTGTGTGTGTGTGCGCGCGCGCTAGCGTTTCTGCCCTACCCTAGCCTGCGCTAGCGATTCTGCTTCTGCTGCTCCCCGCGAGGTTGTAAGGGCAACGCTTGGACGGGGGGGTTAAACCCAGCCCTGCCTCCCCCATTATGACTCAGACGAGATGGGAGCGTGTCAAGCCAAAGAACGACCAGGAGATTGCAGGGACCTGCTGGCTACAAGTGAGGATAATTTGTATACAGGTTTGATTGATGGTGGCTCAGAAACACAATGAGGGTGAGATGGGCCATCTGGGGGGCGATGATGCTTCCCTTCTTCCTCTTCCATCCGTCTGATTTCTAGCAGTGGCTCCCCCCCTCGCTCATTCTGCATCTCGTCTCTCGCTCAATTTCCTCTCCTTTTATAGAAGCGGAAAAAAGGCGAAGGTAAGAGTAGGGGGGCCTGTCCGCTGTGTCGACTCCACTGCTTCTGTCGACTGCTCAATCGGCCCCTGTCGGGGCCCAACCTTAGAAGTGCCCAACATCTAAACAAGGGTTCCACAAGCCAAATTTCTCACAGCTTTGGTTGTGTGTGGGCACTCGACAAGGAGAAGTTTCCCATAGAAATATGATGACCAAAGAAAATACCCCGAAGACAAAAACACGACCGAGCTTTGCTACCGTTTAAGCAACCCGAGCAAATCCGATCGAATCGAGCGCCTCCAAGCAGATCTCGATCGGGTCATGGAAGAGAATCACGACCTCAAAGCTTGCATTAGCAAGCTTGAGGCATGATTTGATTCCATGGTGGACCTTGCCACCAACAAAGTGAAAGAAGTCGAAGCCAAGGCCATTGAAACCCGCTCGGTAACACTTGCAAAGGTGAAGACGTCAAAGCAAGAAAGAGTCATTGGCTGAGGATACTAAGTCGGAGCCAAGCCGCTCCAGATGCGGGCTAGAAAAGAGCCAATGCCACTCTATCTCAATCCATCTCCTGCTAAGTCTAGGCCCTGATGTCAGGGAGAGGCCGTGGAGCAAAACCGCTCCGGAATGGGAATGGGAGGAGAGTCGATGGCAAGGCTATGCTACATGAGAGACAAACCACGCTCTCTCGCTCTCACGATGGTTGAATTTGAGAAGAAGAAGGCAATGCTATCTTTCGTTGCAAGACAAAAGCTTGCTAACTAGCTCGCCAAGAAGCCGAAAGTCAAAACTATGCCGCTGCTCTCGCTATCTACCTGTGCCAAGGTAGGAAGCCAATGACACAAAGTCTTAATCTGCTTTGTCGCAATCCGAAGCCCAAATGTGAACTCCAATTCTCGCTGAAGCTTTTTGATGCCGAAGCTTCTTTCTATGTGGGCTATTGAATCAGCCCTCCGGCTTCTCTCTCTCTCTCTCTCTCTCTCTCTCTCTCTCTCTCTCTCCCCCCCCGATGTGTGTGTTTCCAAAAAACACCGCCGATGGGGGGTGTGCATTGTGTGTGAAGACACGCTTACTTAGGAGCTTTGAATCTCTAATGTTCTTGGATTTTTTTAAAAATGATTTTCTCTATCAGCACTCCGTGATTTCTACACGTGCTACGAGGCTTGCAATGTATGTGTGTATACACACAACCAATTTAGGAAAACATGCTACTACTGCTCGATGTGCTATATAAGGCTTCACCTACAGTGGTCCAGGTATTTGCATGTCCTCAAATTCCAGATGCGAGGCCCGATTTTCTGCTCGTTACCACCTCTCACGCTTTATTTGGTTGCAGAGTGTGTGTGTGTACACATAATCACACACCACACTTGAACTTCAAAAAAGACACGCACTGCTCTTTCTTACTTGTAGTCAAATTCTCTTGCTACTATCCCACTCACTATCCCCTGCTCGATTGTGCTCAAGAATCTCCTCCAATGCCTTCCCAATTCTTTGCCCCCTTCAAGCTCTCCAATGCTCACCTTCTTGCTTCTTGCCCAATCTGCTCATATGTTCGACTTCTTGCTTTCTTGATTCCTACTTCACTTCCTGATTCCTGCATAGATCTCAATTTCTATCAAGATTCCATGCTTGATTACAAGGTGAGCTTCAAAAACTCAAGCTTTGCAGATCTAAATTCCAACTCCTCGACACCTTTCTCAAGCGAACTCTCTACTGCTCGCTGCTCGGCTTCATAGCAGATCCCGATTCTCCTTACTTGATTCTCTACAAAGAAGGATTGCAAAACTTAGCTTGAGCTTCAAGGGGAGCTACACATGCCGAGAGCTCCAAGCTTCGTCGAATCCACTCAAGCTCAATCCTCAAGCTCCAGTAGCCATCGAGAGCTCGCTAGAGAGGGAAAAAGAGCGCGAGGAGTGTTTACCGCCGCCGATCAACTCCATGGTCTTAATACCAGTTGATGAGTGTGCGGATGCCTACGTGTGTGTGCAAAGAAGGGGAGAGGAGAGCATGCATTGTGTGTGGGTGGAGCAGGTATGTCAGGAGTAGTAGTGAGAGTGCTCCTTATTCATTATACATATAAATGAATAAGGGTAATTGTAGTTAGTGGGCAGTCAACATCGGATGTCCGACTACGGGCAAAGACACTTTACCTTTACTCCAACATTTTCCCCCACTAAGGTGGTTTTTCCCCAATTTTTGTATATAAATCGATCATTCTAAGGTAAGCTCTCTTTGCACAATACAATAACGATAAATCTTCCTATCATGTACCTTTGGGCTTCTCCTTCTCAAAGCTTTGTAGGTGTATTCTTGTAATCTAGTTTCAAGAACATCATGTCAATATTTTAATTTAATTGTCTAGGAATCACACTCTCATGTACTTGTTGGTATCATGCCACTCTAGCAAAAGATCCTCTTAGGCGACAAGTGCCACTCAAGAGCATCATGCTATGCTCAAATTTTCTTGTGTTGTTGAGGCTCCAAATGGGTGAATATATATTGCATACATAAATCAGGCATCCAACAACTTGTTAGTAGAGAAAGACATCAAAAGGACAACACAGTCCTGCATGCTATTCGTAAGTAATAAAATCAAATCTATGCGATAATCCCTTAAACCCAACACACACACACACACACACATACACACACACACACACTCAAATGCAACCTGCACAAAATCTCTCTCTCTCTCTCTCTCTCTCTCTCTCTCTCTCTCTCTCTCTCTCTCTCTCTCTCTCTCTCTCACACACACACACACACACACACACACACACACACACACACACACACACACACACACAAGTGCACATAGGCCTCATGCCTTGGAAGGAGCTTCCTATAGCTTTCCATCACCTCCTTCTCCTCCATGCAGGTGGCAACACGCCATCGTTGGTTTGCTCTGGGTGGTTTTCACACCATCAAGGTCAAATCCCTAAAAATTTGGGGCTTTGCCTTGGCCAAGGGGTCATTCCCCTGCACGAGTACCGCAACAAGGGTCGATTATTGAAGCAAGGGTTGGGCACAACAAAGCAGCTCCGTCAAGGTCATAGAGATTTCGTTGAGCAATTGGTGCAACAAATTTTTTGAAGTGCTTTAATTGTTTTAAGCACGATTTCGTGCATCAAACAAACCAAGCATTGCACTTAAAGCTTGCAAATATAGTGGGCCAAAAGTTATCAAGGCAAGGCATTAACTATCATTTAAAAACGGATTTCATTAAAGCTTTCAAGTTCAGGCATTCGATGTTACGCAAGGTAATGTGGCCGGAATATTGAAATTGGCAAGGTACAAGCAATTAGCATCAACCAAGGACTTCATATTGGTATAAGCAAAATTTGATGGCAAATCATCTAGTTGCCCTTGGTTGTTGGTCGGTGCTTTGGAAAAGCTTTGCAAGGCGGCTGTTTTTCCACGTATTCATTTTCTTTCTTGTTAGCACCGCACTACACAATGGAGTTAGACATAAACATGCATCATGCTTTTGACTTTGAGAACCCTGCGCCTATTAGACTTGATGTTGCACCGCAGCCGGCTACTCTCATGGAGGGTGCCCGCATGACAACTAGAATGGATGACATCATAGAATTGCTTGATATGCAAGTAGAGCAAGCACACATGTCTATTTTAGAAATGAATCTTTCATTTTAAAAAGAGAATGTCACTAAATTTTTTGATCTAGTAGTGCAATATATGCATCAATAGGTAAAAGGCCTTGCAAGTGAGTCGCCTTGGATTTTTTTGGTCACTATGCTTGAAAATCCACCAACCCCTGACATGTCGGAGGAAGGCTCCAGTCCAAACTTGTTTCCAAATCTCACTCAAAAAGAGGTGGATGAGTTGTTGAAAAGCACAAAGCGACCGACCTTTCAAGGGGAGGAGGAAGAACGTACAAGGATGTGGTTAATATCTTTCTAAGTAAACGAGATAGTATTCATGATCTGTGTGGGACTCCAAATGTAGCCAAGGCACTGCAAACTAGTTTAACCCAGAAGTTAAAACCTATAAATGGTGGATATCACTCAAGGAGAGGACATTGTACCGCGCTCATGGGTTGCCTTCGAGGATATGTTTAGAAAGGAATCTCTGTACACTAATAAGAAGGAGAGAAATTGGACCGCATGGGATAACTCTTCTATGCATAAGCATAAGACACTACTTCGCATTATCGAGATGTTATCCTCAAGTTGGAGGGTTTAGACACCTTCCAATAGATTCGTGGGTTCATTTGTGGGTTAACTCCTGAGCTTAAGAAGTTGGTTAAAACCTACGATTCCATGACACTTGAGGAAGCTATAGTGGAGGCCTATATTCATGATGATCCAAATGAAAAACCATTGGATACATTTCTACTGGCACTTCAAATGCATGTGCATCTCATAGTCATTATAAGAGGAAATTTGTGATAGCCTCATCTGATGCATCCAAAAAGCCCAAGGCCTGGTGTGTCAAATGAGGAATTTGAAAAGGCAAAGAAGGATAAATTATTTTTTAATTTCTTGGGAAGTAGGCATCGCAAAAAGGATTGTCCCAATTGGGAAATATATTGCCCATGGTAAGAAGAAAGCTGTACACATGGTAAGGAGAAATATATTGCCCATGGTAAGGAGAAAGTTGTGCACATGATGCAATTATTTCCCTTGGAATCCTCTTCTCTCTATTCCAATGTGGAAGTAACACATACCGAAGTGGTCCATGAGTGATCTATTATGGCCTCTATGTGGCAACCAACTTTTGGACCGTATGAACTTATGAGAATGTATGGGTCTATCCAAGGTCACAAGGTGAGAATCCCTGAGTAGATGATGGAGCATCTCACAATTTCATTAACTAGAAGCTAGTCAAACATCTCAATCTACCACAAATCCCTAGTTCCCACTGCCACAAAGTAGCTACGATCAATGGCCATGATGCTGAAGTGTGGAATACACAAGTTAAGGGGGTATCTTTTGAGATTGAAGGGTATAAGACATCCTTAGATTTTTATGTAATAAATATGGATAGAGTAAATGTGGTGTTAAGTTGGGAGTGGTTGCATGAATTAGGATCATCATTACATCATAGCTATGTTGTACACGTGTTGTTGTTGGGAGAAAAGGCTTCTAATGATGAAATTAAAGAACTCTCTTTGTGTTACTCTTTGTGTCATTTTTTTAATCAAATGTTGATAATGAGTGAGTTATGGTTAACAAGTCCTCAACATCGCATGCTTTTTCTCTTCCTCCTCTTGTTACTCCTCACTGACCACAATAAACAAATGTTGCTAATAAATTAATAGAACTTTTAATTGAGTACAAAGATGTATTTCCAAAAGAATTACCCCTCAATTACCACCGACACGTTCTATGCAACACGACACAGATATGGTTGTAGGTAATAAATCCATTAATAAACCACCCCTACAAAACGAGCCATTTTGAAAACATCAATTTGCTTGACTATCTAAGTAGAGGGTTTATTCAACTTAGTTCTTCACCATGAACATCTCTGATCCTACTAGTGAAGAAAAAGGACCGTAGTATGCATATGTGCATAGAGATTGTCATGGCCTAAATACGACTACTATTAAAAATAAGTATATGTTGGACATGGGTGTATGAGTTATTCTCCACAGGGGGAGAGTTTGTGTATCCAACGGATGCAAAAATCCGACACCAAATTCTTTATGAATGTCATGACAGTCCAAGTGCAAGACACCCAAGCATAAAAAAAACTTATCCACTTGTATGATGATAGCTTTACTAGCCAAGCTTACATGGATATGTTCAAGTGTATGTCTTGCATTACCAAATGTGTCAAGTTAATAAAGTAGAGCGCTTAAAGGCAGGAGATCTCTTGCATCTTTTGGAGATTCCCAATGGTAAATGGGAGAGTATTTCTAAGGATTTCATTGTGGGTCTAGCAACTGACTCGGTATGGATTATTGTAGATAGGTTGACTAACTTTGTAAGTTTATTCCAACCAAGTTCACTATTGAAACTCTCGAGTTAGTCAAGTTGTGTGTTGACAATATGTACAGACTATATGGATTGCCCACCAACAACATTGTGAGTGATCGTGATCTCAAATTTACCAATCATTTTTGGAGAGCTATTTTTAAATGATTGGGAACACAACTCGATATCAATATACAGATCACCCAGAGACGGAGGGGTAGAATGAACGTGTTAATCAAGTGTTAGAGGATATGCTAAGAGTGTACACTAGCAACAAACAATCCCATTTGGGAAAGATTATCTCCATATTTTGGAGTTTTCTTATAATAATGCAAAGCATGTTACAAGTAGGTTTAGTCCTTTCATGCTTAACCAAGATCACTAATCATGATGTAGTTGGCTACTAAGAAAATTCAGCAAGTCAAGGACTTTATCTAAGACTGTATGGATATACTAAAAATTTTCGTCAAAATGTATGACAAGCACAAGACAAATACAAAAGCATGTTGATAAGAAACGTTGGCAAATCACCTTCATGGAAGGTAAAAAGTTCTTCTTACGTATTCCACAGCATTCGAAAAGTTTGCACAATGGTCCTAGACCTAAGTTATCTCCTAGGTGTTGAGGTCCATTCAAAATACTCAAGTGAATTGGATTCTCATTTAGTAGGCATCAATGCATGTACTTTGTTACCCAATACAAGCTTCAATTTGTACCCTAACGAAAGAGGTTCTTAAGTTTACAATAGTTTACTTGGACTGCCTTCAATCTCAAAGGACAATCTGACTTTCTCATAGCTTATGAAGTTATGACTGAAAAAAATATGCTCTCCTCAACTCTTAGAAAATAACCTTGGCTTGCTAGTAGGATCACATCAAAGGCTCACCAAAACATTATTTCCCAAATTTTAGGTCAAAATTTGAATGTCTTAACTCTTAAATATGTGAACTTTGCTAGTTTTCTTCGAGGCAAGCTTGGAATCTAGCCAAGATTTTGTGACTTTAGCAAGTGCAAAATACACTAAAGGTCAGTTTTTCGTGAACAATTTTTATTCACATCCAGTATTTCAAGTGTAAGAAGTGATTGGATCACCTCAATTGGAAGAAAGACTCACTTTATATGGCGAGTTGTTCAACTTCAAGCAAGTTTCCATACTCTTTTGGGGATCCAAGCACTTTGCTAGCTAGTGTTCTCGTGGTCATTCTTCCAACACATTAATTGCATGTGGCTTATTGAGTAGGAGGTAGACCTTCTTAGGTATTAATTGATCAACTACAAGATTATAGTGGCATCCACAATAATATGTGTAGAATTAAAAGCAACACAATTAAACATATTATCGAAATCCAATTTTTCTTGATCATGTATCTATGCATTATAGCCGTCTCGTGCATTCTATGTATTATGCTAGCTATTATCATCAAGTTCCACATATCTTATGGGTGTTGAAGAAAGGTCATGGTAGATGATAACTTGCCATTAGAGTTGGTTAATTTCTCTATTATCCTTGTGGCTCTTATATGGTCATTGCTTGCTTAGTAGAGATCGAAGTTATATTTGCTTACCTTCTTTGCTTGATCAAGGCATAAACACTATGGTAATTGTTGCCCTGATAAAGAATGCCTAATAAAGGAAGGATTGGTCACATCAGGTGCCACAATAGCCTATGATGGCCACTTGAGATACTACATCCTTCCACCTTTGGTACTCGAGAACTCCACAATTTTCTAGGGTTTAGAATTTAGGGTTTAAGGTTATGAACTTCAATCTCCGTGTATCCAAGTTGCTTTTTTCAACTGAAAATTTTGGTTTGTTCTTGGAAAGTTATCACCGAAGTCCATAGCATTTAGACAACGATTTGAGGACACATGCTTCTTAGTAGCAACAACTATGTAGCAACCGATTGCAAGACCCCTCAAAAGATAAAGAGACCAACCTTTCAGGTTGTGGATTCTCATTTTGTAGGCATCATTGAATATACTTACTTAGTCCATGCAAGATTCACTTTCTTCATATGTGAAATAAGCTAAGCCTTAGCACTTTCAACATTTGGCCATAGCTCGTACCCATTGGGCATTGAGCATTACTTGGAACTGTAATGCACAAAGGACAAAACTGATTTGCTCATGCCTTGTGAAGTTATGAATATTAATACTCTCAATTCTTAGAAAATGCCATCTTTACTTGCTAGAAGGATCACACCCAAGGTTCGCTTAAACATTCCGATGCTCAAAAGAAGCTTTGAAAACATGCATAAGAGGAATTCTACGAGGTATATTGGCTATACTTGAAGGTTTATACCCTAAATTTCTCCAAATTTTGTATGCTTTCACCTTGAAATCTAAATTCAGAGGTAATTCTTAAATTTGTAGTTGAGTGTACACTCCACAGACACACTTGGCACTCTTCAAATTTTGTGGATTTGCCAGTTTTTACAATGAACAAGAGAACTTTCCTTCAAGGCAAGCTTGGAATCTAGCCAGGATTTTGCACTTTTTAACCCGAGCAAATACAAACAATCTGTTTTTTGTTAACATTTCTGATTCACATCCAATATTTCCATCCGACACGCTTTGTTGAGGTCTCAATTTCTTCCGTATAACTTTGTGTATTTATGTTCAGCAAAGAGATGGGTGTCAGCCAATGCTCCAAACAAACTAGGTTTAGTGTCATGGCACCTACAAATTTTGAAATTTACCTCTGAAAGTTTAGAAACCTGGGAAATTTAGTGTAGAATCCTTCAAATATAGTCAATTTACCTCTACAATATGGCAAGAGTATGAATGGACTTTGGACTAGCATAATCTCATATTGTGTAGTTCACATGAAAGACAAGTACACAACAACTACGTGTCATAGGAGCTTCATGTCCTGTCGGGGTAGCCAAAAAGCATGCGATCGATTTGTACACATCGGTAAGGAAGGGCATGAACCAGATCGATTTGTACACATCAGTAAGGGAGGGCATTGGTTCATGAAGTTACAAGCTATTGATGTCTGGTTCATGTGTATTCACATATGTGGATGGCCCATTTAACGATGAGCCCCCTTCTCTAATTTTCAAAAGGAGACATGGTCTCAGAGAAGGTACAAAAGAATAAAAGAATGCGATCGATCTACCTTCTAAGCATACTGGTAAGTAAGAAAAGGCCCCGAACAAGACACCCTGCCAAGCAAGCAAAAAGAAGGTCAGGACTCACATAGGCATTCTAAAACAAGAGAAATCAAATGCCTTCATTGAAAGCTTTACAGGGTTATTTGCACTCTAAATGTGCGTAGCACAATCATCAATCAGTATACGCACTCATGCACCATCAATACTGCCATGCATACACAAGCTCACATTCGCATTCTAGAACCAAAATTTTTGAAAAACAAGTCATACGTCATTTAAAAACAAAAAACTAAGAAGATTTCAATGCTTCAATAGCAACAAGGTGGGTCCAGTAAGGAAAAAAATGAATAATACTTCAGTGCCTATCTTCCTTCTTCATTAAGGCTGAAAGCAAATTTAAAATAAAATAAAATCAATGCTTTAGATGAAAAGGTCCGGAAATTTGGTGAATTCCCAACATATCCCTGAAATTTAAAAAGTTCCCAAAATACCCTTTGTATAAATTTTTGGGAATTTTTGGCAAAATATTATGGAATTCGCCAAATTTCAGGGGTTTTCCAGTAATTTTCCCAACATTCAATGTACGCCTATCTCACTCTTTCACTAAAGCTTGTTTTAGAGAGCCAAAAACTGAGAGCAAGCAGACATGTCCTTCAGTTGTACCATAGCTCTTGAGCATGAGGTCAAAACAGCAAGCTTAGGACGTACCTGGCTGTGCAAGAGCTATCCATCTTTCAGCGACCACCAAACACAATCGTCGTCAAAATCACCACAACTTCGTCCACTGATGAGCACTTCGATCTGTCAAAGCATGACTTTCCTGTAAAAGGGACGGCTCTGCAAGGCCTTGCAACATCTTGAGCACCTCCACTGTGTCCTCGAGATAGTACTTGGCTTTACTGGGCTTCTGGCCAACGGTACACGCAAAGACTTCCGCCAATGGCGTTTGAGGAAAACCCTCCATGGCCATTGCAATGCTTTCAAACATGTCTTCATCCGATCTGTCATCCCCAATGCACAACACAAACTCTGGAGGCTTTCCGACTTTTACCAACGAAAGCAGCAACTCTTCTGCCACTGTGCCTTTGCTCACTCCCTGAAATAAAGGGCAAATTAGCTGCAACAACCATAGCAGAGGAACATTCCTGGTATGCATAGTGCAAGCAGCCAGAACAAAATTTTATCTTGCTTGAGCAACTTAAAAACATGGTACCTTTTGTCACTCCCTTTGCATTCCTAAGAGAACTTTATTAACCCCACCCGAATACAAGAAAATCTATGAACGGAAGGCAAGTCACACTTCAGGGTATTCGTCCAAATGACGACATAAGCATGAGCGACATAAGCATGAGCTGGATCCATCATGCATAGTATTGTCAAAGAACTATAATAACCCAACTAACATTATCAGTGCCCAAAAGTGCCGAGAACTAGGTTACAACATATGCTTCCCTTTCTCCACACACACACACACACACACACACACACACACACAGAGCAATGGTCTGGGTGAACATCTTTAAGCCTTGCTGCAACAGAATCATATAGCTTGTAACATACAGAAAAATCCCTTCTTTGGTAAGGAGACATCTGAAGCGTCAATAAAAGATAGTCATGCTCTCTTCATCTTGATCCTGACTAGATGTGAAATTTATACACTTCTCTTTTCCATAATTATTATCAGAAGATATGAAGTAAGCTCAACGTACCTGTGGCTTAACTTCCACTATATAATGACCACTCTTGACAACAACAGGCTTGTTGGCAAGCAAGCTTTCCAGATGGTCTTGTAGCTCTCTTGCTTGCCATGACCCGAAGTCAGGATCTGCGTCTTGGTAATGCCACACCAAAGCACTGTCTTTTGCCTCGATACTTGACCCATCGGTACTCTCTGTGTAGCGTTTCAACACAGGATAAACTACCTCCTTCCAACTAAAATCAGATATGCAGACAGAGGAAACCCAATCCTTGTCTTGCTGCCATCTGTTAAGAGCAAAAAGGTAATGTCAAGGCATAAGAAAATGACAAGAGAATGATTAAACACTAAATTGTGTGTAGACGGACAGCACAAAAACATATGTTCCCATCTTTTTCAATGTCAATTTATTATTTATTATACCAGGCTAATTCTGTCGTTCCATTCTTGAAGAGCTAGAAAGCTTAAGCAGTAATTTGCTACATGCTATGACCTACACCTTACATTAAACACCAACTTTGTAGAATTAATGTGGACTACATGTGAAAGAGGCCATACCTATTGTAGTACCCATGTTCTGCCGATAAGCCCAGTTTTTTGCACGGTGAGAACCAGTCTTGCAGGATATCCCGGCTTCGTCCGCTGACAATGAACACGAGGTTGTTAGGGTCAGAACAAAGAGAGTTCAACACAGAGGTGACCTGTAAACTGGGGGTCTTGTCTATCGAATTGCCCGGCACCATGGTGCCATCATAGTCCAACAGTATCATCCTGTTTCTTGTTCTCCTGTATGCAGATGTAATATGCTCCAATGAGAGCTTCTGAAACCCTGGATCCAATGCTACAATCCTAAACCCGAATCCAAACCCTATACCCCAGCATCGCCGCTGCGCATGATTTGTGCATGTCTTTTGCAAGTCCCCCATAAAACTCCGGACCCAATGTGCAATATCATGTGTACTCACATACTTGTAGTGTTTCTCATGCCTCATCTCTTTCTCTGTGCCTGCCAAAGTGAGGGCCGTATGCATGGCTTCTGCTACATTGTCTATGTTCCATGGGTTCACCCTAATGGCTCCACTTAAAGATGGAGAACACCCAATAAACTCTGAGATTATCAGAGCACTCTGCTTATTAGAGACCTCCTCCAAGGCTAGCTTGACTCCATTGGTAGATCCATGTCTACATACCGTATATTCGTAGGGAATTAGATTCAGACCATCTCTCACAGCAGTCACAATGCAACATTCTGAAACTGTGTAGTATGCCGCTCTCTCACTCAGCATTACTGGCTGCTCAATTAACACAACAGGCTTGTACTCTTCAAATCCAAACTCTTTGTTGATACGTGCAACAGTGGCATGAATCTCATCCTGCACTTCAAAATCTTCTCTGCTACTTGCAGGATTTGCAATTTGGACCATCACCAGTTTCCCTCTCCATTCAGGATTTCCTCGCAAAAGCTGCTCCATGGCCAGAAGCTTCAAGCTTATACCTTGAAAGATGTCAAGATCATCTACACCCAAGATAATGGTCTTTCCCTGGTACTGGATCTCAAGTTCACGTATCTTAGCTTGTGTCTCTGAACATGCAAGGGTACCCATCAGTCTGCCCATGTGTATACCCACAGGCATGATCTTGACTCCCACTGTTCTACCAAAATACTCAAGCCCAATATAGCCTCTTTGTGTTTTGAAATGGATACCCAGCATTCGACTGCAGCAAGACAAAAAGTGGCGGGCATAGTCAAAAGTTTGAAAGCCAATCAGATCTGCATTTAGAAGACCTCTGAGAATCTCTTCTCTAACTGGTAATGTCCTGTATATCTCTGAAGCTGGGAAAGGGGTGTGAAGAAAGAAACCTAGTTTTACCTTGAAAAACCTCTTTCGGAGAAAAGTGGGGAGAGCCATGAGATGATAATCATGCACCCAAACATAGTCTTCTTCTGGATTAATCACTTCCATGACCTTGTTGGCAAACATCTTGTTTACAGAGACATATGCTTGCCAGAGAGCACGGTCGTATCGCACACCATGATCGGGTGTAACAGATAGCATGTAATGAAATAACGGCCAGAGCTGATGCTTACAAAATCCATCAAAGTACTTGACCTGGAGATCCAATGGTATGAACAAAGGCACACAATTGAATTTCTCTAGCAAAGTGTTTGTTACCGTCTCCAGTTGAGAGGCATCTATATCTTCATTCAAACAGCCCACGTAGAGAACATCTGTACTTTTGGAGAACCCATCTCTCATCTGCAAAAGTAGAGAACTCTCATCCCATGAGAAAGACCACAATCCGCCAGTAACTTTTTCTGCCAGCAAAGGAAGTGTATTCGCAACAATGATGGTTCTTTCTTGAGCTAATTTGGGGGAAGGCGACAGCATGAGCTTTTCTTGGTCGACGTTGAAAGAGGGGGTGTTGAAATCTGAAAAATCAGAGAGGACCCGGGCCTCCGCCATCACTTTTGGGAGGCTTCTGTTGACGGAGGGAAGTTCAAATGGGTTACTTGCTGTTAAATCCAGCAAATTAGTGTATGATCTTGAAATCATCTTTGGTCTGTGAAGGTGAGCTAGTGAGGAGATATTGATGGTGAGATCCTTCGGACTACTGGTAGGTCTGTATGAACATTTGCAAGGAAACAAAAATCAGTGCCTCATTATCGGCATGAAGGATAGGAGAAACCGCAGACTAGGTTTGAAGCTCTTATCGTAGCAGATAAATCATAATAGAGGACAACCCAATGACAAGACAGCAGAGCATTGATCCTTACCTTAATAAGGGTTTTCTTCAAGCGATGAAGTGGATCACACCGCGCATGAATGTGGTGGGTGCGAACTAATTACACGCACAGAGAGAGAGAGAGAGAGAGAGAGAGAGAGGGTGTGTGCGCGCGCGGATGACTGTCAATCGGTGAGTGCAGACTCTCAAAGCGAGAGAGAAGAGTGATCAATTCAAAAACGCCCACCTGTCTCATCTAACATTGCACCGCGTAAAGAGACGAGGGCGGAGTCCTTGAGATGCTGAGCTGTGAAGTCGTAGTAGGCCTAGAGGAGAAGCTGCGAACTTGTGCGAAGGTACCTCGTGTAGGCCTCGTCATAAAACATTTCAAAAAGAGGTCATTTGACTCATTTGTATTAAAGCACTTTTTGAGATAAGGGCACAACCCAAAGCCTCAGTGATGACTCAACTCCTCTTTATTCTAACGTACAAAATCCACATCACTAACTCTATCCACTTTCAATCATGGATTCCTACAACTATTAGTCATGACTCGTCACTCCTTCCCAATTGCCACGTCCCAACATCCAACGCTTCCTCACAGAGTTCGCACCCCATTGGAAAGCTTGTCGTAGCGTCTCTACGGTTACCCTCACACGAAAGAGGGTAGTCGTAAAAGAGAAGCTGATTTGATTGATTTGATGTGACATGCCTCACTCACACACGTAGAGGGTGGGGGTAAAACATTCGTTTTGCAACCGCACCTCTTTGAGGTGCAGTTAGTGGAGGGGGTAACTCAAAATAGGTACCCCCCTTCTAACCTCTAAGGGGGAGCCTCCACGGGAGGGGGTAATTTAATTTACAAGACATGATATGACAAGCTAAACTCACACACATGCGAAAAAGAGAGGGGGTAACTTGCTCATTTCTAACTGCACCCTTTTGAGGGGTAGTTAGTGGAGGGAGGGAGGGGTAATCCATAACGGTTACCCCCCCCTCCGCTGGGCATCACCTAAGATGAGCTAGCCACAAGATTCTTCCTGGTGCGGTAATGTACTGGCAATACAGCTCGTCATGTAATTGCTAGTAGCGTCACGGGTTTCTCTCATTAGTTACATGAGTGGTGTATTTTTGCTTTTGCAATGTCTGTGTAGAAGAGGGGGCTCGTGGCAACTTGCTTGAAACTTGGACCAATGCTTTCACTTGCTTGCCTGTGTCTCATGTGCGCACCCTTTCACAATGCACAATTGAAGTTGGGGTGTTCCCTCATAGCCATGCATACACATCACAATCCCTACCACACGCTAAAACCGATGGGGAAACCATCTACGCACATTGGCACTTTGGTTAAGGGCTACATTCAAACTATACAAAATGATGAGAATATCAAGACCCCTTTCCACTTCGAAACCACACAGTGGGTGACACTTGGATGGTAGAGTTAATGAACTTTTTGTTGGATCATCAATCTCTCTCTTGCTTTGATTGATGGAGTGTTCCACCTGTGAGGGAACCAACCCAAAACACTCGCCTATGTAGTTGGGTGTGAGTCCTCATGCCAACATCTCGGGTTGCGAAAGGCTTAGAAATGTGCACTTTGAATGGTTGAACCAAGGGCATGCCTTTTCATTGTCTAATTAAGCAAGAAGCATGTGCGCCAGGGGCAATCTGCACAGTGCACATAGCCTAACACTAGAAGATTTCGCAGTTGCTTCAATGCAAATGACACGGTGGGTGTTCATAATAAACCACCACTTTCAATCACCACCTTGGTCGACCATGGCCAATTGTTTTGATGGTTGACTGGCATAGCATCTTGGGTCGCAAGCCCATGGTTCACCCCACTAAGCTCATGTTGACGACTTAACTTGAAAAATGTAAGGTTGATGGGTTGGAACTTGGTTAGACTCCCCATTGTAGCTCTCATTTACAACCACAAACTCATTATGGCACACATGTAGCATCGGGTGTATGACCCTTGTTGCCTCAATTCATTCACCTATTAGAGTGTCTTGACACACTACCATGGGCCTCTTGCATCACAAGGATTTCTTTCGCTTGGTGCACTTTTCCAACACATGCACCGGAACTAGTGTAAGGTACATGTGCTTATTTCAGTAACTTTTACATCCGTTTGAGACTATATATTTTAAATTTTGGATCATATTACTTGTGTTAATGTCCAATGTGAGGCATGGAGGCCCTAGCCCAAACAATTGGTTTAGAAATCACACATTGTATGTAGGATTTATGTTAATTTTATTGTGGAGCCCTTAGGATAAGGGGGAGGCTTGGAGAGCCCGTACTTTTAAGAAAGTGGGCACTAGATTTTTTGGTGGCCTTTAAGGCATGTAACCAAAAACAGTGACGCGCGATGCAGAGAGATGAAAAGCATGGGCCAATTTAGTGAGCCTAGGAGGCCTATATAAAGGGGCAGAAGGCAACTGCAGAATAGAGAGTAAGAGAATGCTATAGGAAAACCTTTGTGTGGCAATGAGAGCAAACTGAATGTGCAATCCTTCGCCCCCACGACTAAGGTCTAGACCTTGGCAACAGGCTACAAAAGGCTTCATTGGTGGCATGCAATGCACAACCATTTGCTTAAAGTCAAAACTTCTTGGGAGGCACCCCTTCCAGTAGTGTTTCAGTCCCAGTGCACCTAATCGCAAGGTAATTGTAACATTTAATGGCCTAATAACTTATGTGTAGCGGAAATTAGCATGAACATAGTGGGCATTTCATTAGAATAGATTCCTAATGAGAATTACAAGAGTGCTTGGGTGGAGAGAGCAACAAAAAGCATAACACCTAGTTAGATAGCATCGACAATACTTTCAAAAGAGAGAGCAATTAAGCTATTGACAACAGTTGAGGACCGGATTTTCATGGAGCCGGTCCCCCCTCCAAAAGGCTTTGTATTATGGTTTCTCCCATCAAGAGAGACATTGTACAATACAATTCTTTGTGTTCCTTCAAGACTAGCTAGTGCAATGAAGATGGAAACTTCATGCACTAAGCAAAACACTTAACAAACACAACTTGAATTATCCCCGTTCTCAGACCCAAGACCTCACCCACCTTCGAAGATGGTGAGAGCTAGCAGGGTATGAGAGTAGATTGAGAGGAAGAAGGAGTATCTTACGAGAAAGATGTACATCTCCTCACATAATCACTCATATGTAGCATAGCTTAGCTTAGTAATTAGCTTGGTAGAGGAGATGAGCATGCATTGAAGCTTGGCTCTTGGTTGGATTTGCATCCACATGCCAAGAGAGTGTTGATGTAGGCTTCTATCTCACAAGCTTGGAGTAGGTGATGAGTTCTCCATTAAAGCTTGGGAAGAGATAGTCTTCTCTTTCTTCACACATGAGCTTGTGTGAGTGTGTGTGTGATAATGCCTTGCAAAAATCAGCCCCTCTCTCTCTCTCTCTCTCTCTCTCTCTCTCTCTCTCGGGCGAGCCCTCTTGCTAAATGCTCTTCCTGAAGCCTCATTGGCCCTCCCCAAGTCAAGCCAATTACAATTAAGCAGCATAAGTGATAGCTTTCTGACATGTGTCCCCCTTTCCCCTTTTGTGAGAGCTTTAGGTAATTAAATAATTAAACTAAACTCTCATTGGACCCCTTTGCCTCCTGGCCAATAGGAATCAGGCAAGCCATGGGGCTCCTGAATGCTCATTGGACCCCTTGGGAGACTGTCCAATAGTCTTCTAGGAGACTTAATTCTAATGTTTTTAAATTAATTAAACTAGATTTACTCTAGCTTAATTTTCATTGGTCCACTTCAAGGGTCATCCAATAGAAATTGGGCACACCTTGTGGGCATCTGGCCTAGGGAGCTGACATGTGTCCCTCATTCCCTTTGTGTAAAGGGAGCCTGTGTGTGTGTGGCTTTCTCTCTCATCCCCTACCTTTAGGGCTCGCCCCCTCCCATGTAGGGATGTGCAAAGACTTTTAGGGCACACACAAAGCATCCAATTTTCCCTAGGGTTGACCTTTGGACACAATCTTTGAATTTTGGAACCTTAGCATTTTGGAAGTCTTAATGGGCTGAACCTTAGGGTCTTTTTAGCCCATTGTTGCACATGGCTCTTTTGCAGATGGCCCCCCCTTTGGATCCCTATTTTCCCTCCTTTGGATCCCTACTGTGGCCGGTCTGCTAGCTTAACCAATATTCTAGCTTTTTCTCCCCTGGCCTTCCCCACATTAAATGATCAGTTTAATATGAGAAAATCATTTAGGAGAATTAGATATTGATTATTATGACAGTAATTAACCATGAGTAAACTTGTTTGTTGTTTATACCACTAAAATTATGTGTGCTTAAGCTTGAGTTTCTATTTTCCTAAGCTCATCTATGTGTAGATTAAGCATATGATTGGAATCTCTACAATTAGTTTAGTATGCATGTATATGGGTGTGTTATGGACACATACATGGGTTGTCAGGGGATAAAATCCCTCTTTTTGTAGCAATTTTGTTTGCTTCTATTGCCTCTTCTTGTTGTTGTTACTCCTCCCTATAAAATTACCCCTTCTTAATCACATGTACATGGTATATGAAGCATGGGTTCTCCACTTATGTCTATGTACTAGGATATGTTCGTACGACCTAGCCTCATAAGTCAAATTCTCAAATTTTGCATTGCTAATACATAAGAGGACCCTAGGATATCCCTAAAATGGCCAAAACAATGTGATTTCCATTGCAAGAGACAAGCTTGTGTTTTCTAAGTCACGTCGAAAGGAACTTCTTCATGAAAATACTGTCTGGTTTAAAGTTATACATGTTTGAACACTATTAAAATGACTTCCTTGAGAAGAAAGTCGATGATAGGCATCTTCTTTCCAATTGAAACTCGTGATTAGTGACATGCGTATGTAGTTTGTGAGCAAATAGTACGATTAGTAGAGTATAAGTTGTGGTTAATAGCTTTTGTATCTCGCGGTTAGCAAAAGGGAAGGATTCTGCCAACGTCTTGGTTAATAGCTCTTGTATCTTGTGATTAGCAAAAGGGAAGGACTAATAGCTAATAAGAAAACCTTTGCAAAGGCTTTATTGGCTAGACAGGGGAAGTTCATAGATCATGGAACTTATGAATTTGGATAAATCATTTTGTTAAAATTTAAGACTATTTTTATTATTTTTTGTTTGAGAAAGAATTTCTTGGGTGATGTTTTAAGGGTGGTATGAATTAACCAATAATATGTAAAACAATGTCATTGTAATTAGAAAACAAGAGTCAATGGTGAGTGGGGTATGGAAAGTGGGAGACTAGTTTCCAATCAGAACTATGTCTATGGATCAACATCCCATCAATTGCGTACTTTCCACAAGGTTGGTAGTTAGTTAACGGTAAATCCCATATTACACCTAGGAGTTTATATTTACATATTAACCAATAATATGTAAAACAATGTCATTGTAATTAGAAAACAAGAGGCAATGGTGAGTGGGGTATGGAATGTGGGAGACTAGTTTCCAATCGGAACTATGTCTATGGATCAACATCCCATCAGTTGCGTACTTTCCACAAGGTTGGTGGTTAGTTAACGGTAAATCCCATATTACACCTAGGAGTTTATATTTTGCAGCCATACCTCTTAAATGTGGGGAAAAGGCATCATCTATAGATCCTTGCATGTTGAAATTCTAAGTCTGGTTGTTATAGAATGTTAGTTCCCATCAAAGCTTTGGGTTATTGACTTAGCTTGTGGTGTAGGGCCATTACATCCACAACTGTGAAGGATAGAGGCCTCCCTCACTTTTGTTGCTTGTATCCTTACTGCTCTAAAAGCGAGAGTGACATGTCATGAACGGAGCCCAAGGACAGAGGAAGTTCTAGCTATCAAGTCACCCCAACCTCTAGGTTAGGGACCTTACAAATGGTCTTTTGCAAACTTCTGTTGTGCAACACCAAGAGTATCGCATTAATGCCATATAAGCTACATTTGTTGGTGACCTACATAGCATATAACTACTAGCCAAGATGATCCCAATGTAATCAATGCCATATTTGAGAGCCTATGATCAAGGTCACTATTTATTCATTCGCATACATATAAACTGCTATGACTCTGTCTCTCCAGTCTTTAGAGTTTATGCAAAATGAAAAATGGTCGAGTAGGTCGGCTCAATTCTGAAAAGTGGCTTATTAGATAGAATCTAAAAAGATGCATTCACTTTGATATCGAAGGAAAAGACAAGCGAGGCACGTGGAGAGAGAGAGAGAGAGAGAGAGCAGGTTCCGTCATGAGGGCAAACAGAGAGAGACATATATTTTTTAGTGTGAGCATCACGACGGGTTCTACACACCGTTGCAAACGCGAGGGATAGATCTTTCCCTGCGTGATGAGTGATCTTTTGGTCTCTTTGATTCTGTCTGCAAGTCCCCCGAGCACAATAGATCTCTACCCTGTGTGATGAGCACATCTTTAATTGCTCTCTCTCTCTCTCTCTCTCTCTCTCTCTCTCTCTCTCTCTCTCTCTCTCTCTCTCTCTCTCTCTCTCTCTCTCTCTCTCCCTCTCTTCGGAGAGTGATGAGCGCATCCCATTTTGACTGTTGTATAACGTGATGTCTTACAGTTTGAGATCATTCGCATAGTATACAATGTGCCCCCTTTGTCCACTTACATTGTGTTGCCCATCCTCTTCCCACACTTGCCGTGCACGAACCACTTGGTGTGTGCTGCGCAGAGGAAAGCACCTGAACTGTATGCACCCTCAACAAAAGGGCAGTAGTGGATGCCTTCTATGTTGTGATGCAGTTTCAAGCAGAGATATGGTAGGTGGATAGAGGAACATCAATTGTGTGTGTGAGGGCAATGCGGACACAGAGAGGAAGGTAGATCATGTGCCTTCTCGTGCTATGTATGATAAATACAGTAGGAGCGCTTTGTGCAAGGAGCCATGGTGAGACGCATGACGGGGGCGGTGATAGCTTCAAGTACTATCCTTTTCCTTCCAATTCAAAGATTTCATAAGAATCTTAGTAACATGAGCATAAGGAACATGAAGAGGGATGGTATTGTGATTGTTACCAATGTGGTCAGGTGGAAGAAGTTGAAGCATTGGCAGTCACAAGAGCAAAAGCTAAGGGACCAATTAATTGGAGAGTGCAGAAATATGTGAGGGACAAGGTTCATGAAAAAGTGCAGAAGGAGCAGGTTCAATATGCAGATTCAGAGAAGAATGAAGAGTTGGAGGTATCCAAGACGTAGCATAAGCTTGACAAGCCAAGCTTGATGCCAACAAAAGAAGACAAAGATTGGTTTGAGGTGCTTGTGAACTCTCCCTTGCAATCGTCATTGGATCAATTATTATGTATAGTTCCAGCCTTTAAGGAGAAATTATTGAAGAAGCTTTAGGGTCAGCAACACCAAGTATTGGCAAACCAATATCCTGAAGTAATGCTGCAGCAGATTGATCCAGCAGATGTGTATTTTGTAGTACCTATTGTGGCAGTAATGTTTCAAGGAATGCTATTCAAAGAGGTGCTTTTGGATGGAGGATCAGGGGTGAATATACTTCTTGAGGAGGTTTATAGAAGATTAAATTTAGGAGGAACATTAGCTCCAACACCATTTCAAGTGAAGATGGAAGACCAGAGGAGAGTTTAGCCTTTAGGCATTCTCAAGCAGCAAGAAATTGAGATTGCAGGTATGGTTTTCTTTGTGAACTTTGTGGTACTTAGAATGAAGGATTCAGATTCTTCCTACAAGATGCTGTTGGGAAAACCCTGGTTTAGACAAGCTAGAGTTAAGCAGAATTGGGGAGAAAATGTTTTCATGATGAAAAATGGGAAGCAGTCAGTAACCATATCAATACAGGGAAGAAAACAAATCCCTCCAAAGACTAAACCATTATGTGCTCAGACCATAAACTTGGCAAACGCATTGGAACATGATGAAGAGGAGGTATTTTTGAGAGCTAATCCCACTATTGTGCCTCTCTTTGAGGTTGATGTAGAAGGGATAATACAAAAGGATGAAGATTAGGGTGAGGATGAAGTAGAAATAGTTCCAGGCCATGAAATTGCTGGATCAGAAGTGTTGCAGATGATGGATCGGAATTCAGAGGTTCCCCAGAAAGAGCAGATTGATCAAGAGGAGAAGCAAGCAAGAGTAATGGCAGAAAAAATCTATGATAAAAGGTTTGGTACCTCCACCAGGGTAAAAGAGGATGAAGTTAAAGAGTTTAATTTGGGAACTGAAGAAGATCCCAGGATGGTCAAAATCAACATCCATGCTAAAGAGGAATTTTTGAAAGGTTTGATTCAGCTGTTGCAAGAGTAGAAAGATGTATTTGCTTGGGATTATTCACAGGTAAAGGGCATTGATCCTCAACTACATCAACATCACATTAATCTTAGAGAGGATGCTAAACCAATCATACAACAAAGATACAGAATGAACCCCAATTTTGCAAAGCAAGTAAAGCAGGAAATAGATAATTTATTGGCAGTTGGATTCATCAAGCCAGTTAATGAAGTGTCATGGTTGTCACCAATTATTTTTGTGCCAAAGAAGAATGGTAAGTTGAGGGTATGTGTGGATTACATGAAGTTAAATGCTGCAACTATTACTGATCCATGCCATTTTGTGATGATGTGTTGGATGCAATAGCTGGACATGAGATGTATAGCTTTCTTGATGGTTTTTCGGGTTACAATCAGATCAACGTAGCTCTAGAAGAACAACACAAGACATCCTTCATCATCTCACTGAGTGGGGACTCCTCCTCTCGCTCAGAAGCCGAGATGCACTGCTCTCTCTCTCTCTCTCTCTCTCTCTCTCTCTCTCTCTCTCTCTCTCTCAACATGAAGTACGGAACCACGTCGTATCCGTCCTTGTCGCAAAATTTCGTTGTGGGACCATCCGGAATTGCACAAACATCTAGGGTTGCTAGAATGTGTGTCCATTCTAATGGTTCAAGTGTGTCCTCTGGAAAGGGTTCTCCTATATAAGTTTCGTCTTCGATAGCCCTTTCTAAAACATATTCTTCTCGTTTCAGACTTCCACATTTCGAAGCTCCATACATCCATAACTCCTTGGGTTTACCTAACCAAGCTGGAAATTCGGATCCCGCCAAAGTAGCTGAATCAAACTCCTCCACCGGTGTTCGGTTCACATCTTTGTAGCTCTGGTCTTTCAGGTTCACACGTGTAGTGGTTTCCATATTTCTCAGGTATAGGTGATCGTAGCCCCAATCTTGGACCATTTTCAACTGTCTCATGAATGGTCTTCCCAATATGATATCATAGTTATTCTCCTTACCAAAATCGACAATAGCAAAAGTATGTTCATATTCAATGTCACAAGAAGTCACTACGACTTTCTCTAATAACCCCATAGGTTTCTCCATGTGTCCATCTGCTAATTGGAGTTTCAACCTAGTCTTCCTTATTGCTGGTTTTCCCCATTTTTTCCAGATTTCTTTTGTAGCAATGGCTACCCCAGCTCCGCTGTCTAGTATTGCCATCGTGTTTACTCCTTGGAATTCAACTGGTAAGGTTGTATTCCCCTCTTCACCTTCGCAATACTCTCCGACCTTGTTTAAGGGTACAGGCTTAGCGTTCTTTTGTGGTTTACTCAGCTCTTGTATACCCTCTTTCAGTCTCGATGTTGGGTCTTTTATCCCGAATTTCTCCAAGCATTTTCCTACAGTGGTCCACATATGTGGTCTTAGCCTCAAAAGCTCAGCTAGAGTGATAGTGCATGTCATTGGTGTTGACAAGATCTCTATCAATCCTTGCGAGTCCATGACTTTTTCTGATGAAATTCTTCGTGAGGGAAGTGCTCTAATCTCGGATTTTGCTTCATACTCTCCTAAGTATGAAGGTAAGGTATTCAGTGAGTGAGGTTTGCTTTCCATTGTTCTAACAAAGCCCCCATCTCCACAGTAAGATTGCAGATCCAAGTCCACTTGAGATCCTGCCTCAAATTCCACTATGGGAGGGTTCCTGATGTCCTTTTCCCAATTTGTCTGATTAGCTTGGCAACTTAGCTCGTTTGCAAAGTTTGCCTCTCTCACTTGTTTCCAAAATTCATTGTAATCCTCATCTCTTCAGTAAGACCTCTGTATGTCTGGATGAAAACTCTCTATCTCCTGATCGGTTGTGTTCAATACTATGCGGTCATCCTTGTGTGTATTTTCGGGCTTTTGTGCACTGGGAGTCTTTTCAGCTACCCGTGAAACGATAGTCTCTTCCTGAATTGGGTTTTCCGTTCCACAATTCATTGTTTCTTTTGGTGGTTCTAATAAGGCTTGTGCAGTCTTGATCATTCTCTGGCACATTTCAAGTCTCTGCTTTTCCAATTCCGCGTTTGGGTATGTCATCCACCTCTGTTCTTGTGTTTGGTTGTTCTTTAACCTAGCTTCGTAAGCTCTCATCAGTGCGTCCAATGGTTCGTGTACTTTGTCGACTAGCACTGATCCCCCTGAACTTAAGCTCGTTGTTTCTTTGATACTCTTTTGTTTCGTTCTTTCCGGGCTCATCTCTCGTTTCCCATTTTGACTCTCAAGTTTTTCTAATCTATCTTTAGTTCGCTTTAGTTCCTCAGCTAGAATAGCGTCTTCACGTTCTTTTCTCAACTTCATGCGTGCTTTTCTAGCTTTCCATGTGTTTCTCTGACTCCGCGGTCCTTGAATAACCATTTCAGTCGCTAACTTTCCATTCTCAGGTTCTCTAGTGGTTTTCTTAGCTTGAGCTCTAGTAACAACTTGCGTTGGTATCAGAGTTTCATTTTCAGACCCACTGCTAGTAGGAATAGTTTCTAGCATATTCAATGTCGTCTTTTGCACTTTGTTTGGATTCTTTGAACAATCCTCAATGAAGTGAGTAACCCCACACTCAGTGCAATAAGCGTTAATTCTAATGATTTCCGTATGTGGACAAACATTCATGAGATGGTCACCTCCACACTTGTAACAGGGTCCTAGTGCTGGTCTTGGTCCCA
Source organism: Adiantum capillus-veneris (assembly GCF_014529385.1). NCBI lineage: Eukaryota > Viridiplantae > Streptophyta > Polypodiopsida > Polypodiales > Pteridaceae > Adiantum > Adiantum capillus-veneris. The sequence goes on along the minus strand of NC_140958.1, from coordinate 64,945,943 downwards.
TTTGATTCGTCCTTTGTGGATAGGATGGTCTTTGTCCTGTTAACCCTCCATGAGCTATGAACATCAATGTTCTTGCGTCCAAATTGTATCTCTCTTCATGAGAAGTACTTGTAACTATTGGTATTCCAACATTCCCAATCATGCCCCATGGTTCTGGTTGTTTGGGTTCTTCTGGTGGGTAATACACAGTTGGAGACATGTGTGCACCAGATTCTTCGTAATAGGCTTGAACAGGCACTAGGGCTTGTTCTTCCTGATTCTCTAAGGTTGGTGCATATCTAATGCCCACTGGTCTTGCTCCTGGTAAAGGTGGTTGTTGTCCCAATACCGGTTGCAGTCTTTCTATCCCCATAGGTCCTGGTACATTTCCCGTTGGGTATCGAGGTACTGGATGTACCTGAGGTGGTGCTAATTGAGTAGAAGGTGCATACTGATGCTCCCTTACATACCCTTTGTTGTAATAGAACTCCTCTGTTGGATGGTTTGTCCATTTTTGTTCAATAGCACACCATTTCAGTGTTTTTGGCAATGGTTTTTGGTATGGTGCCATCCTTTTTAGAGCATCTTCTATCATTTTCTCTACATTTGGCATGGTTGTTGTTTGAACATTCTTTTTAGTGGTAGTCTCGCTCGCTACGGAGGAAGAGCTACTGGATGCGAAATCTGTATCCGCTGACACCTCTCCATAAACCGTACAGTTATCCACTAAGTACAATGCCTCTCTTGTTACTTGCTCGAAACTTGTACAAGCTTTCAAGTGCAAGTCCTTCTTGAGAGTGTCGTTTCTCAGTCCCTCAATAAAGAGAACAGATAGTCTGTCATCTTGTGGTCGTTCACGTACTGAACATCTCTCAATGTATTGTTTGAAGCGAAGTGAAGCTTCCTTCACTTTTTTGTGTTCTCTCTGTTTAAAAGCATATATTTGTGAGACCGTATTGTGCTTAATCCCTCGTTTTGAGAATTCCTCAACAAACTCTCCTAGCAAATGGTCAATGTCATGGAATCCCCCTATGTTCAGTGGTTGAAACCATGTCAATGCCGTACCTTCTAGAGTAAGACCAAATCCCTCGTATTGTGTATGGAAATCTGTTATCTGCTCAGCTCTTAAGACTTGCTTAAAGAGTGACACATGTGCATACGGATCTCCTGAACCACCATACTTCTTTGGCATACACTTCGCTACTTGAGATGGTCTCATACGTCTATGGTATGCTACCAATCTCATTGCTCCTGTGTCCCGGCTAAAGCTTTCTCTAGCATCATGGACTTCATGGGTTACCCTTGTCGGTTCCCCTGCCCTGAATCTACTACTAGGAGGTAAATGTGATGGTTCCGCTTCGAACCTTGGACCTGGAGTGGTATACGTGGGGATTGGAACTGCACTACCTCGATTCGTATCCATTGACTCTCTGGAATGTAATGATCCCATTGGTCCGGGCTTCGAGTACTGAGGTTGACTGAAAGAGTCAGCAGCCTGAGTTCTTTGTCCTCCTGTTGTCATTGGGTTTTGCACTCCATTTGTTGGTGCTGGTCTTTGTGAGCTAGAAGTAACATAATACTGATGTAGTGGTCCCCCAAAGTATGTATATCCTTCTAATTCTTTCTTGCCCATTGTTGAGTATTGCCTCCCATACTTGTCGTAAGCGGCAATTTTCACTTCCGATCCCTCTGTGTAGGTAAAGACATAAAGTCTTTTTTGGTCTGTCAACTCTCCGGTGTAGGGTTCTTCACATCTATAATAGAGATCTTGCTCCCCATTATTATATTTGTATAGCCCCACATAGATGTTATCAGTGTTGATCCTTGTAGTTTCATTCTCTCTTCTTAACCTCGCATCAGGGAAGTTCATTATTGGTGCTTTCTCCTCAAGTTCTTCATCTACTTTGGCTTTGGTGCCCATCAATCCCCACTTGTCCACAATGTTAGGGTTTAGGACTACCAAGTACATGGTACCCTCGTCATCTAGATATCTATCTCCGCTATAGCTCACAGGCACTAAGTCCTTGAACTCACTAGGTCTCTCTTCTATCTTTACACAATAGCGGTCCATTCCATCCTTGTAGATCTTGGCACCTTGCTCATTGTCGTACTGATATTTTATGAACAATAGCTTCATTGTGGCAGAAGGGCTTGATGATCCTGCTGCCATATTTTTTTTGTTGTTCAGGTTCAGGTGTTCCAAGTGTTCGGTGAAAATCTCGTAAGATCTCTCCGAAGAAGTATCAGAGACACTTCCTTCAAAGATCGGCTCTAATGGTTGCACCCAACTTTGGTTTACACTTCCCTTGGTTGATATGACACTTGCTGGTTCCCCTTGTTTTGGTTGGTTATTCTGGAGGTTCCTGCCCGATCTCAAATTCATCAATTCCCCTAAAGGACTTTAACTTTTCCGTCTCGGCAATTTGTTTTCCTCAAGTTTTTGTGGTCAGAATTGATCCAAACTGACTGATACTTGGTCAATTGTTTAATCTTGTCATTTGGACAACTTCTGTTTCATCAAGTGAGAATTTTGTTGCAGTTATGCTGAAAAAGACATTATACGCGTATGATGTCTTTTTTCACAGATTTAGACTATTTTGGTTATGCTCACTCTCAGTAGCCCCCTTATGCTCTTTCCACTCACAAAATTCAGTTTGAACTCTGTTTGAGCAAGTTATGGCTAATTTAGGCTTTTCTTGGAAATTTTCCGCTTTTGACTTGTTTTGGGTCAATTGTGATCCAAATGGGATGAAACTTGAAATATAACCTCTAGACAGCTATTACAATGGATCTGTGTTGGCAAAGTATCAAAATATGTCCAAAATTAGGTCAAAGACATTATACGCGTATGATGTCTTTTTCATCAATTTGGGTCAAAACTTGATATTTATGCTTCCAACAGTGCTTGTAACAATCTTGTCAGGTCAGATATCAAAAATAAGCAGTGGATGTGCCAAAAGACATTATACGCGTATGATGTCTTTTGTCCCAGATTTTGACTATTTTTGGTTTTAAGCCTTCTCCAATGTTTATAATTGAGTTTCAAGTGTTTTTGTCAGGTTTGAATGTAAAAACAAGATTTGAATCCAAAATTTCCTATTCTTTGCGTTTCTTGGACTCCGACTTGTCTTTTTGGGTTTCTTTGAGTGTTAATGCTCTTGTTTTAAGTTGAAATTAGGGTATAACTCCCCTTTTGAACACTCTGGTAAAGTCAAAATTTCTGTTTTGGTCTCTGTTTGGTCATTTAGACATCATACGCGTATGATGTCTAAAGTTGCAGATTTCCAGTTTTTTGGCACAGAATCCTTCCTAAAGCTTCCTCTAGTGCTCAGCAACTCCCAGATACACAGAAAATTTCTCTGACTTTTGTTTATTGCAAGTTTCACTACTAACTCGACGGTTTAGTGATCTAACATGCAATCAGCCATATCAAGCAAATACTCCAATGATTACTAGCTCCAGATCAGGATCAAATGAAGTCCTACCTAAGCTATTCCTAATCATAAAATGGGTTTGGTAATTGTGATTTTAAAGAGATCCACTGCCACTCACGGACAAGAAAATTCTTCTTCTATCAACAACTACTCAACACCAACAAAACAACAAACAAATCTAAGCTAAACTAAAAATACTGTCAACACGGAAGACCCAGGAATACCCCACTTCCTAGTATCTCTCGAGATCTTCGGAGTCCACCACTCCTAGATCTTTTCTAGCTAAAGTATACAAAGTAGTTTATACGACTCACCTCGTAGGATTAGTCTAAGGTCACCTACTTAGGGCTATTGTCCCCGGCAGCGGCGCCAAATGTTAAGGCGGTTACGCCGCTAGCGGAAGCTAAATAGCGAGAACTCAACCAACAACAGAATTTGTCAGACGAGGACGAAGCTTGACCCGCAGGCACATGGAAACAACTAGGTGGGTGTCAAATCACCTACTCGACCTTCTAATGACAATCACTACTAAGGAAATCAAATCTAAGTTCTAAAATACGCAAGTGACTGAAATCCGTACTACGAACGAATGCTATACGAAACAGGATCTAGAATCATTGAATCGATCTCAAACTCAAGAGGAAGTCTATACACTAGGTAAGAACAACACCCTAAAGACTTGAACTGCAAAATCAACCTATAACCACTCCGTGCGGTAAACGCGTATGAAGACAGGCCGAAAAATACAGGTGACCGAAACTTGACCCCGATGGTACTAATGCGTAGCTCTACTCGTTGTGGTTCTATAGATATGTTGCACGCTCTATTCCGACACACGAGTTGGAAGAAAACTCACACCGAAGCTCGTAGGAACTTACCACACATAGAAGCCGATAGCGCGCACTCTTGGTATCTGTGCATAGCTCTCGCCGTTGCTAACACAATGGCGGTGTCGCTTCTCCAATGGCGGCTCCGTAGCTCGCGTAGCAAGTAGATAAGACTCTCTCTCTCTCTCTCACTCTCTCTCAGACACAGTCACGGCGCTCAAAAACTCACTTTGATTAATAATCTGAATCCCCTTTAGGTTACAAAACTTTGGCTTATATACCTCAGCCTTGGAGGTGAGAACATCTCTAACTAATTACATCGTCAAGTGAAATTACTTCGGGATTACAAGCTGGAGACTCAATTGAGTCCCGTTACTTAATGAATGGCTCAATTCAAAATCAATGTCGGAAAGACATTTATTACAATCAATGGTTACAAAAATGATGAGTGTGAGCAAAAATGTGGGTGTGATCCTTTGTTGGCTCGCTCAACAGCGATCCATGTTCCTTTGTCATAAATTGATACCGTATTTTCACCATAGCTAGAGGACATCACAAGGATTCTATAGATCTTTTCAAAACTGAATTTGGATACCAAAAGCCTAGAACTTCCAATTACTCTAAGCAAGTGCCAAAATTGACCTAATTTTCAATTTAGAGGACAATTTTAAAAAAATTTGATACCATAGGACCTACTAATCATGCCGATTTTGATGGTACCAAAAAAAGTCAATTTGGGCTCTAAACATGGATCACGATCCATGTACACATAGTGACATCTTGACTTGAAACTTTCTAGGTCAATAGTGCATAAACAAGGAAACATATCCCCAAGTCTAATTTTGAAAAAAAAAAGAGCAAATTTGGGTAAAAAAGGAGCAAAATCGGTGATAGACTAAAACCCGTTGTGCAAACCTAGTGTTGGCTATTTGACCTATCAAACCAAGTCCAAATCCAAAAAGATTTGAGAATTAGCTTGTGGACATAGTCAGGAACAAAACTCCTAAGAGATCAAGTCCATATGTGGTTGAACATGGATTGCAATCCATGTACCTCAACCTCAGAATTTGATGAAAATTGGTACAAAGCACATGACCTTGTCTACACTATCAAAATTTGAGAAAATTTGGAGAAAACATTTTGACAGAGAAACATGGATCGCAATCCATGTACCTCAACATAGTGCGGGTGTTTTTTTTATGATCTTGTAGACATACTTAAGTACATCCCAAAACTCAAGTTTGAACTAAAAATACCTTTGAGAGGCCAAGAAACAAGCCAAAGTTCCCGTGTTCTGGTCTTGAAACTATTTTGAGTGCTGTTTCAAGTGTAATTCACTAAAAATTGCTCTAACTTTTGATTGACAACTCTAAATTGAGTCAGGTATAGCCAAGAAGAAAGCTTGTGGGCATAGAGCTAAATTTTTCTAGGTTTCCTAAATCTAAACTTTTAGGGTATCCCAAGACCGGTTTCTAGAGACCAAAAAGTCACAAATTCCTGACTTTGGAGAGACCTAATCAAGGGTAAAAAGGGATAAGCTGTACTAATTCAAAGTGGGCTTGTGAGAGACTACCTTGAGAGTTTTGAGTGAGTATTAATCATGACAAATGATCCACCACCAGGGTTATCTACTCCACTTAGAGACATGAAAAACTCCACCAGGGTTATCTAGTCCACTTAGAGACATGAAAAACTTTGCAATGCCGACAACAGTGGGATTGGGAGAATACATAGAGGAGAGGCATCCTCTAATCAACAAACTGAACATGAGATTCATTAAAGCCAATGAATCCATGCGAGTTCTTACAAATTACCCTCATGAGGGCATATATAGATTCACAAACGGGGATCAATATATCTTCTACAAATGTGTAGAACCCTATGTTGGAGAGATGTTATTCCATAAGAACCTCTATGTATTCACGTATACAAATGCTCATGAAGTTCAAGTTTTGATGGTAGATAAGTATGGTTGTGAGTAAAATCTTATTGATCCAATTGACCTAGAGAGATATACGTACAAGGGTACTCCAATCTCTACTTACTTTCAGTCAAAAATGATGCCAGAGTGAACATCAGAGAGGATTCCACCGGGATTCTCTCCAAGACTAGAGGAGAGGACGAGAGACGTCTTTCCACGAGACCACAAATTGGTTACATGGAGGACTGGACCACAACGATTAAGATCATATCAAATGGCTCAGTGTGTCAAGACAAAATATGATGGGTCAAAGGATCCATATGCTCATGTCTCACTCTTCAAACAAGTTTTGAGAGCTGAACAGATTGCATATTTCCATACTCAGTATGAGAGATTCGGGTAGAAATTAGAAGGAACGGCTTTGACGTGGTTCCGACCACTAAATGGAGATGATTTTCCCGACATAGCAAAACTCTTACAAGAGTTTGTAGAGGAGTTCTCAAAAAGGGGAATCAAACACAACATAGTGCCTAGATTTACACTTTCAAATAAAAAGTGAATGAAAAAGTGAAGGAAGCTCTGCTTCACTTCAAATGGTACATAGAGAGATGTCATGTGAGAGAGCTACCACAAGAGGAGAGATTGTTAGTTCTCTTCATAGAGGGCTTGAGTATTGAAACTCTCAAAAAGGACCTACATTTGAATGGATGCACAGCATTTGAGAAAGTCACTAGAGAAGCTCTTTATCTAGTTGACAATTGCAAGGCCTATGCAGACGTGATTGGAGATACATGCAACGTGACTAGTAGTGCCTCATCTCCGAAGAGCGAATCAACAACAAAGAGAGATGTTCAAAGTACTTGCGAACCAATCATTGATCAAGTGGTCGAGGGGGTGATTAAAAGAATAAACCAAGGCTACAAACAAAATCTAGATGTACGACAACCTCAATTGAGGAGATGTAATACTTGTGGAGGGGATCATCCCACTCCATGGTGTAGCACTCAATCAAAGATGCAACAAATGCTAGGGCAGCAACCACCTCTTCTAAATGATGGTAGAGTAGTAGTCAACTACGTTCAGTCAACATATGTTCCACAACCCATCAAATACCAATACTCCATGGATGCGAATATGCTCATGTTCATAGCCAATGAAGAGTATGGCTCAAAGAACGTTCTTATCAGACAAGAACAACCATTGGCTGTATCACCGGCTATGAAACAAGAAGGTCCATGCTATGAGTGTGGAGGTGATCATTGGGCACGAGGCTGTCCAAAAAAGGGTCCACAAATAGAATTATCTGTATTCTGTGAACATTGTGGAAGAGACCATCTACACCAAAACTGCACTAAGAATCCAGACTACAAGGGGAAAGCAACAATGAATGTTGTAGGCATGATACCTTCTTCAAGTAGATCCGAGGTAGAACCCTCCATTCCTTTAAACGTGATGACTCAAGCTCAAGCTGAAGAAGCTGCTAAAAATGCAATCGTTGGGGAGGAAGCCACATTGCCACCTCAAACAGAAATTGAAAACTTATATGGTGAGAATTGGAAGAGAATCATGGAAAGCCAAACGAGACAAAATGAAAGCGAAGAGGTTGAAGGAGAAAAAAACTTTAGAAAATCAACTGAATCAAACAAAAGAACAATTCAAACACAAGCAAGAAACAAAGAAAAACACAAAGGGACCTAAAGAGTCAAAGAGTAACTTGGGAGGTTCAGTCTTGGTCGAAAAAGACTTTGAACCTTTAGATGCAATTTTGAAGGCCTATGAAGCTAGGCTAAAATAAAATCAAACCCAAGAGGATAGATGGCTAATATATATCCTCATCTAGGGTATGAAAAAGAGAGGTTGCAAATGTGCAAGGAGCTCATCTAGGCAGCCCAAGATCTTATGGGATCACATGTTCCTGATGCTCCAAAAATGGAGGTGATAATCTGCAAAAATATCCAGGAATTGGAAAGTCATGGTATTGTAAACAGAGAGGAAGAGCCAAGAGTTGAGGAACCTTTAGATACAAGGAAAGTAGCCAATACCACAGATGAGGTGGGTTCACACGTAGTGATGCCTATTCCGGAGGTAGAAGAACCGTTGCCACAATCCTTATGGGAATCAATTAGAAACCCAAAAGATAGTAGTGCTACTTTACAATCAGCACCTATCTTTGAGATAAACATGGATCACAGTAGGGATCAAGGGGGGGCCATCTGCAAAAGATCCATGTGTAACAATGGGCTTCAAAGACCCTAAGGTTCAGCCCATTAAGACTTCCAAAATGCTAAGGTTCCGAAATTCAAAGGTAAGGTCCAATTGTCAATTCCCACGAATTATTGGATGCTTGTGGGAAGACTCAAAAGTCTTTCCACATCCCTATCTTGATGGGGGCGAGCCCTTTTAGTAGGGGATGAGAGAGAAACACACACACACACACACACACACACACACACACACACACACACACACACACACACACACACACACACTAGCAAGCACCCTTTACACAAAGGAAATAGGGGACACATGTCAACTCCCTAGCCCAGTTGACCCCAAGCTGCGTTCAAATCTTGTTAGATAGCCATAGAGGTGGACCAATGAGAATTAGGCTAGATTAAATTTAGTTTAATTCATTTCAAAACACTTGATAAAAGAATCAATAGAAACTAAGTTCTCTAGAATAATATTAAAAAGTCTTCCAAGGGGTCCAATGAGCATTCAACAGCTCAATAGCTTGCCTGATTCCTACTAGCCAAAAGACTAAGGGGTTTTAATTGCATTATTTAATTACCTAAATCTCTCACAAAAGGGTAAAGAGGGACACATGTCCCAAGACTATCACTTATGCTTCTCAATTATCATTGACTTAGCTTTGCAGGGTCCAATGGGATGCCACCATGAGTAAAATGCAAGAGGGGTTGACCAAGAGAGAGAGGGGGACTAATTTTGGCAAGGATTATCACACACACACTCACACAATCTCATGTGTGAAGAAAAGAAGACTCACTCTCCTTCTCAAGCTTTAATGGAAAGCTCATCATCTACTCCAAGCTTGTGAGAAGGGAGGCCTACACCAACAACTCTTGGCTTTGTAATGCAAAACCAACCAAGAGCCAAGCTCCAATGCATGCACATCTCCTCTACCATGCTAATAAGTAGGTTATTCTAAGCTATTATGAGTGATTATGTGAGGATATATACTTGTTTTTCATAAGAATACTCCTTCTTTCTCTCAATCTACTCTCATACCCCGCTAGATCTCACCATCTTACAAGGTGTGTGAGGTCTTGGGTCTGAGACTGTGAGAGAATTGATGTTGTGTTTTATAAGTGTGAGCTTGGTGCTTGAAGCTTCCATATTCATTGCACCAGTAGGATATTGAAGGAACACAACGTATTGTATTGTAAAATGTCTCCCTTGATGGGGGAAACCTATAATACAAAGTCTTTTGGAGGGGGGACAGGGTCCATGTAAATCCGGTCCTCAACTGTTGTCAATAGCATAATTTCTATCTCTTTTGAAGTATTGTTCATGCCTATCTAACTAGGTGTTATGCTTTTTGTTGATCTCTCCATCCAAGCACTCTTGCTATGCTCATTAGGAATCTACTCTAATGAAATGCTAACTATGCTTATGCTATTCTCTACTACATACGAATTACTAGGCCATTAAATGTTACATATTTATTAGAGCATAAGGTTTCTCTTTTCTTGCTCAAGAAGGGAGGTCCTCAAGCTAACTATAAATGGTTGGTATTATTAATTGCAATTAAGTAAGTAGAATAGGGATTTTTCATCCTTGCAGTGCGCCTGCTTCGTACAGATAACGGGGCATCACCGTCGACAGCTATGGTCTTAATAGTGGACTCCTACAAGGATTGCCTACGGCTTAACCACTATTGAGCCATTAGAAGCTTAACATGAGCTGATACTATTTTGGTGTTGAAAGACCCTCTCTTCTATTCGTTGCAATTAATGATATTGGAACCACGGGTACAGGAGCTTGAGTGCTTTTCTAAAGGAGTTAAGAGGAGTAGCAACTAGCGCTTGAAGTGCCAAAGTATGCTTAAAAATTTACACCTAAAAGTTGTTAAAATGGCTGACAATAGTAAAGAGAGTGAAATTAATGTTGATAGCTTTGATTTTGCTAATGAGGTAGGCTATTAATGATGCCCCTATGCTTGTTAACTACCTTGTTTCTAGGCTTCAACAAGCCATGGGCAATCCATCTCTCCAAAGTGAAGTGCAACGGCAGCTATGTGCTCATGGGATTCTCCAAACTCCCCACCAAGAAGAGAGAGTAACTAGGAAGCCTCCTTATGAGACTTCCAAAAGAGGCCTCTCTCCGATAAGGGAAGAAGAAGAGGATCTGTATGAAGGGCTCAAAAATTTACTACATGACGACGCATCTCCTTCCCAAATGAGGACTCAAGTTACAATGGTAGATCCCTCACCAAAGGAATGAGAGAGAAATGAGTCTCCTGCCACCTCGGCAAAGATGGCTCCACGAAGACAGCGGGAAAAACGCTCTCCAGTACCCCCTAAATGAATAAGACCATCGCACACTTCTCCACACCATAATTCAAAGAGGGATGACAGAAAACAAGAGAAAAAAAAGGCAAGGAAGAAGTCACCCTCTTCTCCATCTTCTTCATCCTCTTTCTCTTATGAAGAAAGTGATGGTGCATACAAGGAGGAACAAGGGAAGAAAAAGGCAAGAAAGAGGTCTTCTTCATCCTCCTCAAATTCTTCCTCCTCGGAAGAAAGTGATGGTGCAACTTTCAAGCCACCAAAAAAAAGAGGCTATTGGAAATTCTATGCCACATGGAAGAGGTCATCCAAGCTCAAGAAGTTCAAAGATGGAGGAAAGAACATCTCTTTTGGTTCCTTTGGTGCTACTAACAAAGTCTTGGACTGTATTCAAAAATTTGAAGTGGCATTTGGAGATGAGGGCTTCACAGAATCCTCTAAGCTATGCCATGTAGCTATGCATTTTCAAAAGTCCACCAAGCAATGGTGGTCTAGCCTACGAGCAAACGTGAAGCCCCACGAACATAAAAAGATTTAAGAGCTTCCATCATGAATAAGTTTTTGGCTAACAATGCCAAAGACAAAGTACTCACCGAATGGCGAAGTTTGAAGCTCTCTCCCTATGAATCTATTCACAAATATGTAGACAAGTTTTGGGACTTACATCATCTCAAAGCCACTGTCTTCAAAAAGATGGATTTTGGAGAGCAAAAACAACAATTTTGTGCGAGTCTAACTCAATATATGGTGGAGTATGGTGTACCCCATTGAGAAATCTCTACGCATATATGAAAATAAACTCCTCATAATTCTACATGCTTAGACTCGTGGAAGCACTATTTACTAGGCATTCCTTTCATTCTATGGGACAGATCACCAAAGCCTTAAGTACTTCATGAGGTAGACCAAGCTCTCCAACAAAAAAATGAGGTGGGGAAATTTCCTTTCGCAATTTCATTTTCATATTGCTCACATTGCTGGCAGGCATAATCAACTAGCCAATGCACTCTCAAGACGACCGAGAGTGAATGCAATTTCCATAGCAACTTACAATGATCTATCTTCTATGATAGATGAGTATGCCATTGATCCGGATTTTAGACATGTGATTTCAGCCTTGCACTAGGGAAGAAAGAGGAACCATTTACCGTACAAGATGGTCATCTTCTCTATGGCAATAGACTATGCATTACTAGCTCACTACATTGGAAAGTAATGTATGAATCTCATGCTCCTCCTTATGTGGGGAATAGAGGGATTCAGTCTACCCTAAAAGGGATAGAAACATATTTCTATTGGCCTACCATGAAAGCAAACATACCAGACTATGTTTCTAAATGTGTGGTATGCCAAAGGACGAAGTTTGATAGATGGAAGCAACCTGGAATGCTTCAACCTTTTCCAATCCCTGATTCACCATGGGAGAGAATATACATGGATTTTTTCTTTGGATTGCCTAAGTCTATCCATGGGAATATGGGAATATGGACGATAGTAGATAGGTTCAACAAACAAGCTCATTTTATACCTGTCAAAAGGACTATCAAAGCCCATCAAATGGCAACCCTCTTCATATCACAAATTTTGAAGTACCATGGCTTGCCAATGTCCATAGTGTCTGATAGAGATCCTAGAATGACCAGTAATTTTTGGAAGGGTCTCTTTGATAATTTAGGGACAAGGCTAAACTTCTCTTCGGCCTATCACTAGCAAACAGATGGCCAAAGTGAAATAGCTAACCTAACAATTTTTTGTCTACTAAAAGCCTACGTAATGGAAGTAGATCAAAGGTCGCAATGGGAGAATTACTTACCCTTAGTGGAATATGCTTACAATAATACTGTTTGAAGTTCAAGAACATCCACGCCAAGCAATCCAAATAGCACGTTTATACACATACAATATAAGGTACGAAATCACTTTCGATTGTGTTTGTGCCAATTTTTTTCAAGTATATGCTCTCGTCATACAAGCAAGGCTTGTGATTGTTACTCGCATCAATGGGCCAAAAGATTGGTACAAGCAAGCTTCAAGACCCTGAATTATGGTGGAAGGGGAGGTTGTTTCAAGGGGTGTTTGTCAAGGACACATGTCACAGTGTTTGTCAAGGACAAATGGCATGTAAGGAAAACATTATCAGGAAAGTCGATGCGAGTACTTTAGCAGGTATATATGCTGCCTAAAATTTTCTTTTCCATGGTTATACAATTTCAACCCTTAAGGCACAAGCCAGGCTCATGAGCATTCCCAAAAGCATGCTATTTTTCTTTTTACTGAACACACGATGAGCAACAACCACTCACACTCAAGCACGGCTTGAGTGAGCAATGTTCTCATTTAAAAGCAATGCTTCTTCTCATGCATGGCAAAGGTCAAGGCCTGGTAGTGCTTGAGAATCTCATGGAGATCGGCATGGCCTGTTGCTAATCTTGATGAAGGAGGCAACAGGTGCTCGACAAGACCAACCATTAACGACCATTTCAAGAAGCTGTCAAGCGAATTCTTAGGGCTTGTTTTCACTGGAGCAAGGATTCGTCTCCGTAATCAGGCCAAGCAGATATGGCTATACGCCATTTTCCAATGAGTTTTTCCTTCCAAATTTCATGAAAAACTGGTTGCAGCAACAACGACCATGTTAGCCAAGTTTAAGTTTTTCTTGTTTTTTCCCTCTTTAAACTTTACTTGGCAATTACTCGCATTGTGCAAAGCAAAGTGCTTTGGCAATTTCATGTGCAGCAAGGCTTTGGGGAACTTGCACAATAGGGAATATCAACTCACAGAATCCCTACCAGTTTAGATTGTGTAAGGCACTAATGGTTTTGGCTCTCATGTTTGATGCTATCACTCTCGCCAAGGGCTTAAACATCTGTATGCAAAGCATGCTAACCAGGTGGCATGAATTCCACCGCTTCAGAGATTACGCTTCCGCTATAACACCAGACACTCTGTCATAGACAAACTAAGTTATGGATTATTAAAATTTATGGTTGTTGTCAACACACAATACCACTAAATGGAACCTAAATCTAGGAATTATTTCATAGGCAAAGTGACATATATTAGGTCATTTTTGTCAAGTCACGACCCCATACATGGTAAGTGGGTCAAGTTGTGGCTTGTGTTTTATGTTTCCTCTTTTGATGAGAGAGTTATATAGGCAAATTACTGCAGGCTTATAGGATAAGCTGCAAATCAGGCATAAGATGCCTAAGAGCACACATTCTGGGCACACACTCTAGAAATTTAAGAAAAGTTCATGAGCCCAGCATGCTCTTCTTCTCTCTCTTTTTCTTATTTCTTTCAAGAATAATGAAAACTTTCTAAGAAGCTTTTGATACATGTTTTGTTTGGGAGTCAGCATGAGCCAAGGTGCTCTAACTCTCAGTTAGAAATTGGGCAAGACACCCTCTACATTAGTCTTCATCATTTCGTCAATTGAACACTAATTGCCATAAGGGCTAGGCGCCCCACATGCTGGCTAAGAGTCATTGTCAGATCTCAGGTATGACCCAACGATTGGCATTCCTTGGGGGATTGTTCTTAAGATCGAACAGATCTATCCACTGGACTACACAATGATGTTAATGGACAAGCAAGAGTCTTGTCATTACGGATGTTTAGTGTGTCATTTTGCACTACATGTTTTCAATGCGACGCTCGAGTTGAGTTTTTGATCACCTTAAACTCCCATCAGCTAATCTTTACCACGAAGTATAGATGCAGCAATAGGTTGAGACAACATGAATGTCCATAAGAGCTAGGCATTTCACTTTTGTGGATCTCTGGCTCCCTCTATAGCACTTTGGATTGTCTATGGACATAGTGTTTTGGGGTAAGACCCGGCGGGTGATTGCTACATCTCCCCAAACACATTGAGGGTCATAGTTTGATCTATCCCAGTTCTACTTTCAATGAAAGAAGCCAGTAATATACCATGGGGTAGCAGACAAATTCAAATTGATTCCAATCATTCTGTACACGATTGGCTATGTTGGTTACGGTTACCTACTAGTCGAGCAGTTATTACAAAGGGTCTTACCAAGGGGTTTGACTACGTAGATTCTAATCAAAGGGTTTGGATTGCAAAGGCAACACCCAGGGTTTCCAGTACAATGTTGCTTGTTTTTCACAAGTGGACGACGTGTTCCTCTGTATTTGAATATGGGTAAGTGAACATTCACTTCAAATCTCTAGGTACGCATCTATCAATTTGGTGTTATTCCATTTTTTAGTATGCTATGCTTGGATTTGTTTCAAGTCGTGTAAATACACTTGAATTTTTTAGAGCCATGCCAAGGGCATGTCGAAGCAAGTATTTTGAGTTGTAGTGTCCACTATAGATTATACTATTTTGAATCCACTTGTCGGGTTCGATTTGGCACATGTTGTCACATGGGATACAACATGGTCTAGGGACTCAAGGAGTTCGGTTTAGCCAGTGTGGAGCAATGAATGAGGGTCCCTCTTACTCTTGTCACAGAGTGTTTAGAATTATCTCCACACACAAGTACATCTTGTACTTGAGGATGTTCTTTTTTAAACATCCTTACATGAGACATATTCCACATGTAGAGAATATGATTCTCTGGACTGACACTCGCGCCATTATTTCAATTATGTGTCACCACAAAGTCCCTAAGTGCTGGTCAAATCTGTTTTCTAGACCATTTTTAGCACGACATATCAGGAGCAATTTTAGTGTCCAGAAATTATCGGATACTTAGAATGACTTGTTCAGGTACAAGTACTGCTAAACAACATTAAAAATGGTTGTTTATACATATAGCAAGGCTCTAAGTTGTTAATCAAAAAGTTTCATTGTTTGTACCTAGAAGTGATCAATGTTTCACTTTCTATTATGGTTCCGACGTTTCAGCAAGGCTTGTAGAAGATTGCAACTGAAAATCTTTAGTTTCTTTTTAGAACTATTAATTACATTCCTTTTTAATGCATGCTAGGCGCATCACATTTGCCATAAGTATTGGCAAGGATCACCATGGATATACAGGTTCCTATTTTTTGCTAAATGCATGCACACTAGGTGTTTTGAGCCCTAGTGTTTAGCAAAGGCTGATTTGGAATGGCATACATATTCCTCAAGTTGTTGCTTATGAAGCATTTTTCACTCTATGTGCAGTATCTCGATGATATTACTTTTGGGTCTACTAATCACCAATAGAGGTCATGGATCGATTTGGGTGTTTGTGGATTTCTCAATCTAACCACGATGGCCATTCCGGACATTGTTGATTCCTTAACAATGTTACCCGATATTGTGATTCCCATTTACCATGTTGGGGTTGTTCAACACACATAGAACTTAAGTGTTGACAACATGTCACACACACACTAAAGACAGAGTTAGACAAAGGCAAACATATCCAACTCATCAGCATTTCACCATTCACCGAATTCTGACACAGCGGACTGAAGAACAAACATGAATCAAAGAGCAAGAGACTACAAAGTTGATTCATCTTGGTCCAAAGATAACTTCCATTTCAGCCAAAAATTACATCCTCGCGTGAACCAGCATGACCTTTAAATAGGAACTTCTGCCAGTTATAACTGTTACATCCGATTGATCAAAATCCGACTTATCAAAATTCCGACTCACTAATATATGACTGACTAAGAGTTGATTAATTAAAAATAACTACAAGTACTGATCTGGTGCAAGTTCAACACCTGGCACAGCCCGGTGGTGGATTTCCTTGAAATCCGACTTGGATCCACAATCCCTTGATCTGCATATTCTGCACCATCAACATTACTCTCTACACTAGTTCAGCTTCATTCCGAGCCTCCACATCTGGCTCAGCCATACCCTGCTCTTCAACTACTGACTCAGGTGCCACTATCCCAGCAGATACATTTTCCACTGCTTCAAGCAATTCAACCTGCTGTTTCATCTCTGCATCATCCTTCAAATCTTGACCTTCCTCAATATGTTCCTCCAACTGAACATCAGCCATATCCCCTTGCAATTCTTTCATCTTTAAATCTTGAGCTAATTTGAACCACATGTCTGTGTCCTTTTGTACATCCTCTAACTCCTGGAGTAATTCACCCTCATGCTCACTTACAAATCCCTGCTTCATCGTCTCATATGGATGATTTATTGCTACAGCAAGTCTGTTCTTCATAGACTTCCAAACTTCCTGAACTGCTTGCAACAGCTGATCTTTCAAGACAGAAATTTCTCCCTCTGACATAAGCACTGCATTGACATCCACATCCTCACCTCTTACTTGCTTCTCCAATTCTTGCAAAGGAATCAACCTCTGATGTAGCATTTGAACTTGAACCTGCAAATCAGCATTAGTCTTTGACAAATGCTCCATTTCCTCATTCAATCTGGCATCTAACTTCATTGTCCAATCTCTGAATAGTCCCAAAGACATTTTTATTCTTGAAACTTCTGCATGATGCTTTTTCACAATATCCTCTAACTCTTTCTGATGTACTTCCTAAATTTGACCCAACTGCAAAGACATAGCTTCCAACTCCATGTCCTTCTGCTTTACTTGCACTTTACCTACTGCTGAATCTGCAACCTGTTTAAGTTTCTCCTCCATTTGTACCTGCTGACCCAGCACAAATTCTTGCACCAACTTAAGCATCCTTATAGCACTGTCAGCATCTTCACATTTGCCTTCAGTTTTAAAAGAAATGTACTTGGAGTAGCAAATGCAAAATCTAAGGCTTTAGAAACACCTTGCTCACGAGCACATACCTTTCTCTTCTTGGACAAAGTAAATGTTTTGCAGAGATTTTTTGTGAGAAGACACATAACTCACCAATGTCCTGGAAGAAATCTGCGCTAGCCACATCTTCTCTAGCCTCCTCCTCTGTGTAACCAGCCTCCATCAAATCTTGAAACTGCTTTGTCTTTTCTAGTTCTCCATCAAAAAGATTGTCTAGTTCATCAACCTGCTCTTTACTTTTGTTCTTCTGAAGTTTCGACTCAGCAGCAGTAGCAGAGATATTTGGCACCACTGTTTCTCCTGCTTTCACCATCCCAGCATACTTGAATAATGCAGCTAGGAATGGAGCCAATCTATTGTTGCACTGACGGTTCCTCTTATCTGGAGTAAACACCTCTGCATGAATTTTGTCATGGACCCAATGGGCCCAACTGAAACAACCTCCCTGCTCTGCAAATGCCAATGGAGCATAATTTTCTTTTGACATATAGTCAATTTAGCCAGAAAAAAAACCCTCTCAAGATACCACTTTAATTGTTCCCTGCGGCCATACTCCACATTTTTAAGCATGTAATACAACCTTGTCCCTTCTCTAGACCCAAACTCCTTCTTTAAACAATCATCTGCACACTTTGGTGGAACAATTACTATCGTAAATGGTAACTTAAACTGCAGCAATCACCTATGGGCACAACATGACCTTGTCAGATATTTCTCCTCTGGTCTTCCTCAACAACTCTGCTTGTGACTTTGCATAAAAATTTTGCTTTCCATTCTTTCCATGGCAACATTGCATACTCATAAAGCCCAACTGTCTGAGCCACTTCTCATTCTTCTCTCTATCAGCTTCCATCTCAATCTTGAGATCTGTGTACGGGTCCATCAAACTCTGCAACATTTTGTTTGCCCACAAAGGTGGCGGTTCTTCCTTTGAGAACTCTTCTTCTTCCTCATCACTTACATCCACTCTTAGGTTAAGTCCCTTTCTCCTTAGCCTTGTTGCGACACACTCTGCCAACTCAGTTTCAGCCTCGGGTCTCATGGCTGCTGCAGGATTTACTTTAGGGGCCATAGTGCTTGATGAAGGAGTGGATGAAGAAGACGACTGCAAGAAGTAATCAGCAGATAAGTACTTTCACGCGGCGAAGAGACGAACATTTCATAAGAATTGCGCTGCATGCATCCGTTGAGTGACCTCCTTGACAGCTCCTGCGCCCCAATAATTACACCTTTCTAGTGGCGAATAATCTTCCCGCAAACCCAAATATTGTTGAACATTAAACCCTTTACTTCCAAGTTTAAAAATTCCGATCCAGTAAATTCCGATGGACCAAATTCCAATCAACCAATATTCGCTGCACCACACTAGATGACTGCATATTGGATCATGTTTATCTGAAGTGAACTTCCACCCATCAGAACCTTGCCAAGCACTCCTCTTGCCCTCCTTCATCACCTGTTCTCTGTTGAAACCCTTATGAACATTGCTTCTAATACCATGATCACTTGATAGCAATGCTTGCTGACTCTGAAAAACTGGTAATCCAACTTCATCACACAAAGCAGCACCTACCACTTTTGGTGTCAACTAATGAAGGTGAGGTGGTTTACCTTGAAATTTCTTTAACGTGAATCCATTAACTGGTTTGTCCACTCTGGTTCCAAACACATCAGCAAAACTATAAATGTGCCTTGACCTAAATCTTCAACAATATGATAAGGACCCTTATACCTCAAAGTCAATTTCCCTGGGAATGGACCAAGCCTAGAATTATACAGCATCACCCAATCTCCCACTTTGAACAGTTTGAACTTGACATTCATAGCTACCCAGGCTTGTCTTCTCCTCTGGATGATCTCAGTGATGTAAGAACTCACCAGCCTATTCTCTTCTAGCTGCATCAAATACTTACATTTGTGCTTTACTGACAATGCAGGAGACATTTTTATCTCAGCAGATACTCTCAGGCTAGGTACCACAAATTCCATAGGTACTACAGCTTCCAACCCATAGACCAACCTGAAAGGTGTCATCCTTGTGGTGACTTTGAAAGCAGTCGTGAATGACCACAGAGTTGAATCCAACTTCACGTCCCAATCCTTATGATCATCCTGCACAATCGTTTTCAAAATTTTAACCAGAATTTTGTTGCTACTTTCTGCCTGTCCATTGGCTTGGGGATGATATGGGGTAGACTTCTTGTGTAATATCATATGAGTTTCAGTCAGCTCTTGTATGACCTCATTCAAAAAATGTGTCCCCCTATCACTCACCAACTCAATTGGACACCCAAATCTTGTCATAATGTTATGTTACAAAAACTTTGCAACACTGGCTGCTTTGTTATCCTTCAGTGCCACAGCTTCCACCCACTTAGTACAATAATCTGTAGCAACCAAAATGTACATGTTCCCCCTAGAGCTAGTGGGGTTCACTGGTCCTACAAAGTCCATACCCCATTTTTGAAAAGGTTCCAGGGGTAGAATAGGATGATCTGACATTCTATCCCTATTGTCTGGCTGACCAAGCTTCTGACACACCACACATCTTTTGGCATACTCATGTGCATCTTTTAACAAAGTAGGCCACGACAAACCTGCCTGCAAAATTTTCTTTCCTGTAATGTCTCCTGAAAAATGTCCACCAGCTTGTCCATAATGAGCTTCCTGTAGAACTGTTGATTGTTCAAATTTTGGAACACACCTTCTTATCACTTGATTAATACCCTTCTTGTATAATGCTCCTGCAATCACAAGAAATGGTCTGCTTTTCAATGCAAATTTCTTCCTTTGATCAGGTGAAAACCCTCCTGGCATAACCCCATCAGTTAGGTACATCAACATCTGATCATCCCAAGAATCTGGAACTTCCTCTGCTGAACTGAAAATAAACCTGCATCTGGTAACTGATCATCCACATCTATTGGAGATTCCCCTGTTTCTAGTCTGCTCAAATAATCTGCCATAGCATGCTCTTTCCCAGGAGTATGAATAATCACAAACTCAAATTCCTACAAAAGCAACATCCACCTTGCTAATCTCCCTGTAAGCATGGGCTTCTTAACCAAGTACAACAACGCTTGGTGATCAACATGAAACATAACCCTGTTACTGAGTAAGTAATGCATGAATTTATTCAATGAATATACCATGCCCAAAGCCTCTCTCTTGGTCACAGTATAATTCTTTTCTATTGGAGTGAGCATCCTGCTTGCATAATACAATGGTCTATACCATCCTCTAACCTTTTCCTGCATCAACACAGCTCCAATTGCAATATTCGATGCACCAACAAAAACATGAAAAGGCAATGTCCAATCAGGAGGCTATAGTATTGGTGCTACTGATAGTATTTTCTTTAACATCTGAGAGGCTGTCTCTTGTGGTTCATCCCATTTAAAGGCAACATCTTTCTTTGTAAGATGAGTCAAAGGTGCACATATATTAGCCAAATATGTAATATACCTTGAGTGCCACTTCACCTGGCCCACAAACCTACTAAGCTCCTTCATATTCTGAGGTGATTTGGATGCCTGAATTGCTTCAATCTTTTTGGCATCAATGGCCATCCCATCAGCAGATACTACATGTCCCAATAAAATACCACTCATGACTGCAAGTACACTTTTATATGGATTCAAGGCCATGTGAAACAGTCTGCATCTTTCCAAACATAACTTCAAGTGAACCAAATGCTGATCCTTCTTTCCAAATACTGAAAAGTCATCTACAAAAACCCTCATAAAATCATGAAGATAAGGTTCAAATGTCTTATGAGCCACAAAGTTGAAGGAAGGTGGACCATTCTTCAAACCAAAACTCATCACTGTATACGCAAATGCTCCCTACGCTCGCCTTCGTGGAGGATTCCTCGCCGCGAAGAAGAAGGAGCTGCCGCTACGCCGCGCTCAACCACTTCACCGCCACCGTGCCGTCGTCGCAATGCTTGATCACACACACACACACACACACTCTCTCTCTCTCTCTCACACACACACACACACACACACACACACACACACACACACACACACAAGGAGATGAAGAAGAAGAATATGGAGATGGAGCAAGAGCACTCTTCAATTGCACAAATGAAAGAATAAATGAATTTTAGGTTTAGGTGACTTTTATATGAGCTCGCCCCATTCACACTTGGGCGCCCATACTTAGCCAACTAACCCTTGAATGTTCCTGTTAGAGTGCGCCTCTCATCGGTGATCACTCTTACTTTTTTCCTATTGGACTGACAAACCCGGTCCATGACTACTAGAAGTGGACGCTAGTGGTTAATATGCCCGCCTTCCTGATGTAGATTTCATCCTTGGAATATAATAGTGCAACATCGGGATCTACGATAGAAGTACCTGTGTCAGAAGAAAAACAACATTGTGAAAGGTCAAAGGCAGCATGTACAGGTGTGCAATAAGTGAGATACATACATGATATTCTAAGAAATGCAAAAACAAATTCATGAATTGTAACATTGCCAACTAGAACAAGCGTAGTACCTGAAGAAAATGCAATTGATTTAGGGTCTATTAGGTCGACTATAAGAGAAGTACACAAGAGCTAGGGCTAAAGGAAGTACTAGATTGACCAACGTTAATTAAAAAATTTCGACTAAAGAGCAGTTAACCCTAGGAATGCTCGTCGGGGTCTAAGGACTAGTGATCTTGTCACTTATACCACTTAAGTGTGATCCACATAAAATACAAAGAAGTTTGTGCTATTTGCTTTTTTTTTTTTTCGTTTTCTTTTTTGTTGTTGTCATAGTTGCTACAAGTAGCTGGGGGACTCGAGGTCTCAAATACGAGCAGCTGGGAGACTCAAGGTCTCAAATACCAGCTTGAGCATAAACTAACCGGGAGACTCGAGGTCTCAAATACCAGCTTAACACATGGGCTTCCATAACACAAGTCACACTTAGGTGGAATAAACTAGAGAGAACTATATCCTTATAGCCTAAAACATTACTAAAGTTACTACAATTCATAAACTATTTAGGAATTAAAGTCAACAATTAAGTAGCTTAGTCTAGCCTAAGGTCCCGATACCTACTTAAAGCCAACTAATAGAGCAATCTCAAAGAGAAGAACAAGGTACTAGAAGTTTTTTTAAAATTATAGCATCTAAATTGGCAATGTCTTCATAAATTTTATGCATTTTAGAATTCAAATGACAAGATGCAAACATGTAAATGTGGAAGCATAGATAAAAGGAAGTAGTACACCTGATATAATGGAGAACATCCGTTGTAACATGTAAACATCCATTGTTGTTGTCCTTTAAAAGCATCCTTATGTAGTCACAAACTGCACAATAGTCACCACCAAACATCCACCTTTCGGAGGCACATCAGTGAAAAAAGGTACCAACACTTATTGAAACACAATTAAAAAACATAAGGAACCCTAACCTAATTATTTGCACCTCCCCTAGAGAGTCAAGAAAATAGGATATTGTAGAGATTGGGGGGGGGGGGGGGGGGGGGGACCCTAAGGCTAAACCCCTATCCTCATCGTCGAGAAAATCAAAGTCATCATCCATGAGACCATATGTGCCATCCGTGTAATCATGTAAATCTTCTTCATCATCAGAGGCACCAATGTTTACTAAGAAGGTCACTAAACGCCTATAGTCATCTTGGTCAAAAAGATAGGCTTGTGCAATGGGATAAATGCTCTCTACTAAGTATGGATCAGTCGTGGTCAAGAGACGTATCAGCCGTTCTAACTCCTCAAAATTCCTCTCACATGCTAGCGTACCTACCAAATCCCATTCATAGGCAAGCACCGGGAAGACCATGTGAAATACTTGTGAAAAGTAACGAGGGTACCTCTCACCCAAGGCATGAGTGGACAACTCTAGCGTACTAGCCATATTTGTACACACAGATAGATGATGGTTAGAGTGCAAATATTACAAGGGTCGTGTTCTTGTGCATAATGTATTTTTATGATTTTGTGTTCTGTATAGAACTTGTAAGTTTTCACATTATTGTTTGGTGGCTCTTGCTCTTTTACTTTTTTATCTTGTTTTTGTGAGTATAAGGCTTTATATATACATTCCCTAGGATTGGAGATTGAGAGGTCAGGGAGGAAGGTTGAGAGGGAAGCAAGTGAATGATGGATGTTAGCAAACACTCTCCCCTTCCTTGGGTACATCATACCTTTTGGAATGATGTCATCACCTTTTGAAACCAATTATTCCAAGTTGTTATGGGTGAAGGCTCTAACCAATAGTTTTTGACCGCCCTATGTGTTTCATCTAGTTGCAAGGGTGGTAAGGTACTCTCCCAGGATTGAACTTGAAGTGGTTCATCAGGTGATTCTTGAACAATGGGAGGTGTGGATTCCTTTGTAGCTTTATGGAGGTCCACTATTGTAGGTGGAGACCGTGGAGAATCTTTTACCTCTATGGATGCATTACATGAGGAGCTAGAAGCTTCATGGGACTCCCCCCTTTCTGAGCTAGGTGGAACAAATCGTTCTTTCTTCGGTACCCAAACTAGCTCTGGAGCGGGTGTGTAACATTCTGTGATTTTTTTCTTTTTGCAATCGTCGATTCATTTTGGAGCTATAAGATTGGGCTCACATGGATCAAGTGATAAGAGCACAATTTACGTTTTGGCACCTAGATTTGATCATTTCCTTCATAGTAGCTTAGGGCTTCTAATAGTTTTTTGGGAGTCCATCGCAACATTTTCTTACTTTTCTTGGAGCGAGTGGTACGTCTTACAAGGCTTCTGTTTTTTAGCATCAACCATGGTAGCTAAAGAAGATTTAGGGACCCACTTGTATGTTTTCTTCGTTATATTAGGATGAGTCTTGTCAGAAGTTATATGCATTGCTTGTAGCATATTTAAGGGTACAACTGATGGCATTTCATCCCCCTCAGGTGTTACCCAGGTTGTCCCCCTGTTTCTCCAAGTGTCTATGGTTGCTGCTAGGTGGACGCAATCCACATTGTCCGACTCAGTCATCCCAGGTAGTACATCCATATAAGGAGAATCTTCCCCAACATCAGTGTCCGCTTTACACGTATAATAATACTGCAATGGGGCTGAGTGAACAGTGGTGTTAGATCTATGATCAATTATAAACCTGTTTCCTAGAGGATGTGCTCGACTAGTTACAAGATCCACTCGAATGACAGAATCTTGGAACTGCAAGTAGACATGGTTTTTAGACCAGTCATGCACCATTTTTGCTTCCCTCATGAAAGGACGTCCTAAGATCATCTCTGATGCCATAATGTGCTTGGAGAAATCCATAACAATGAAGGTAACTCTTATTTTATGTCCAAAGACCTTGACCTTGAGGTCTTCTAGCATCCCAATAGGTTTAATAATAGACCCATTGGCCATCTTCACTACTAATGGTTGTGGTCGCAAGGTGAGGTCTTCCCATATTTTCCCATCAATTTTTAGTCACAATGCTAACCCCAACGCCACCATCAAGGATTCCCTTCACAGTTAATCCCTTAGTAGTGATTGGTATAGTTGCATTGTATTCATCACCCTCAAAGTATTGTCCAAACTTGTTAACAAGTATTTTTATAACAAGGTTTTCATCTAGGTTGGGTTGTGGATCTAAGTGTTCCTCCTCTATTGGCATCTCCCCAGCTCCATCCATCTATGAAAATTGTGGTAGCCCAACCTTCAGTTCTCCATTGAGGAAAGCTCGAAGAGCTGAGACTAGCTATATGATGGTGGTTCTAACTTCTGAAGACATGAAATCCATCACTTCGGCAATGTTTAACGACACCTTTTGGGCTTTAGTCCCTTGACGTGGGGAAGATGAGATCTCCATTTCTTTGATAGGATCAGGTGGTGTAACATTAAATGGACTAATAACTTATGTGTAGCGGAAATTAGCATGAACATAGTGGGCATTTCATTAGAGTAGATTCCTAATGAGAATTACAAGAGTGCTTGGGTGGAGAGAGCAACAAAAAGCATAACACCTAGTTAGATAGCATCGACAATACTTTCAAAAGAGAGAGCAATTAAGCTATTGACAACAGTTGAGGACCGGATTTTCATGGAGCCGGTCCCCCCTCCAAAAGGCTTTGTATTATGGTTTCTCCCATCAAGAGAGACATTGTACAATACAATTCTTTGTGTTCCTTCAAGACTAGCTAGTGCAGTGAAGATGGAAACTTCATGCACTAAGCAAAACACTTAACAAACACAACTTGAATTATCCCCTTTCTCAGACCCAAGACCTCACACACCTTCGAAGATGGTGAGAGCTAGCAGGGTATGAGAGTAGATTGAGAGGAAGAAGGAGTATCTTACGAGAAAGATGTACATCTCCTCACATAATCACTCATATGTAGCATAGCTTAGCTTAGTAATTAGCTTGGTAGAGGAGATGAGCATGCATTGAAGCTTGGCTCTTGGTTGGATTTGCATCCACATGCCAAGAGAGTGTTGATGTAGGCTTCTATCTCACAAGCTTGGAGTAGGTGATGAGTTCTCCATTAAAGCTTGGGAAGAGATAGTCTTCTCTTTCTTCACACATGAGCTTGTGTGAGTGTGTGTGCGATAATGCCTTGCAAAAATCATCCCCCCCCCTCTCTCTCTCTCTCTCTCTCTCTCGGGCGAGCCCTCTTGCTAAATGCTCTTCCTGAAACCTCATTGGCCCTCCCCAAGTCAAGCCAATTACAATTAAGCAGCATAAGTGATAGCTTTCTGACATGTGTCCCCCTTTCCCCTTTTGTGAGAGCTTTAGGTAATTAAATAATTAAACTAAACTCTCATTGGACCCCTTTGCCTCCTGGCCAATAGGAATCAGGCAAGCCATGGGGCTCCTGAATGCTCATTGGACCCCTTGGGAGACTGCCCAATAGTCTTCTAGGAGAATTAATTGTCATTGATTTCTTTTATTAAATGTTTTCAAATTAATTAAACTAGATTTACTCTAGCTTAATTTTCATTGGTCCATTTCAAGGGTCATCCAATAGAAATTGGGCACACCTTGTGGGCATCTGGCCTAGGGAGCTAACATGTGTCCCTCATTCCCTTTGTGTAAAGGGAGCCTGTGTGTGTGTGGCTTTCTCTCTCATCCCCTACCTTTAGGGCTCGCCCCCTCCCATGTAGGGATGTGCAAAGACTTTTAGGGCACACACAAAGCATCCAATTTTCCCTAGGGTTGACCTTTGGACACAACCTTTGAATTTTGGAACCTTAGCATTTTGGAAGTCTTAATGGGCTGAACCTTAGGGTCTTTTTAGCCCATTGTTGCACATGGCTCTTTTGCAGATGGCCCCCCCTTTGGATCCCTATTTTCCCTCCTTTGGATCCCTACTGTGGCCGGTCTGCTAGCTTAACCAATATTCTAGCTTTTTCTCCCCTGGCCTTCCCCACATTAAATGATCAGTTTAATATGAGAAAATCATTTAGGAGAATTAGATATTGATTATTATGACATTACCTCTCTCTTGAAATCATAGTCGTCCTCGACTATGGTGTAGAGAAGATAAAGCATGTTCATGAGTCCTTTTCTTAGCGGGTAGAGGATCCCTATGTTACCCTACGACATCATTCCACAATGGATGACTAGTCCATTTGGCGCTTGAGAGCCTGAGGCTGCCGCAAGCATGTCTGCACATTAGTCCTATCAGTCTTCCATAGTAGAGTGACAAGCTCTACTTGGTGTTTGGGAGACTTCGTCTCCGCAAACTTGATCTAAGCATGCATACTACTTCATTTTTGTGCACAAATAAAGAAAAATAGAGTCTTATAAGACAAAAATTTTGTTCATTTTTAAAATTTTGTACATTTGCTTACTCTTGGGAAGCATTGTAAGCATTGACAAGGTTTAGGTTATCCTTTAATTGTATGCCTTGCATCCATCTAGCATCTTCAAAAGGATAATTCTTAAACTTAATAAGATATCGTCGGATAGTCTTACCGCCTCTTAGTACCTTGTCTTCATGTCGGAGAATGGACTCGGGCTGCAACACCTCTTCTTGGTCCTCGATCTCCGGTGGGTCTTCAATAGTTGGTTCTTGAGGTGGCTCTCCTTTGTAAGGCTTTAATAGGCTCACATGAAAAGCATTGTGTATGAGCCAATGATTGGGCAACTTGAGTTGATAGGCCATCTCATTGATTGGCCTAAGAATCTGAAAGGGACCATAGTACCTTTTTGCTAGTTTAGCATAGTACTTTTGGTGACCCGTAGGATTCTTGCCCGTTGTGTGCCTTAATCGAGCCTTGGGAAACTTTAACAAGACCCAATCGTTTTCTTTAAAGGCTTGGGCTCTTCTATGCTTGTCAGCAGCAGCCTTTTGCCTTTGCTGTGAGATAGAGATAGCATCCTTAATCTTTTGGAAAGATTCTTGTAGGTCTCGGCTATACTCATCTGCAGCGAAGATCTTCCCATGTACCTTAAGTAGCAAGGGACTTTTTGATCTTCCCTCAATTACCTCGAAAGGTGCTTTTCCTGTGGAAGTATGTACAATGTTATTGTATGCATACTCCACTAAGGGTAAGTACTTCTCCCATTGGGATCTTTGATCTACTTCCGTTACATAGGCTTTTAGTAGATCGAGAATTGTTAGGTTAGCTATTTTACTTTGGCCATAGGTTTGTGGATGATAGGCCGAAGAGAAATTTAGCCTTGTCCCTAAATTCTCAAAGAGGCCCTTTCAGAAATTACTGGTCATTCTAGGATCTCTATCCGACACTATGGACATTGGCAAGCCATGGTATTTGAAAATTTGTGAAATGAAGAGGGTTGCCATTTGATGGGCTTTGATAGTCTTTTTGACAGGTAAAAAATGAGCTTGTTTACTGAACCTCTCTACTATCGTCCATATTCCCGTATTCCCATGGATACACTTAGGCAATCCAAAGATAAAATCCATGGATATGCTCTCCCATGGTGAATTAGGGATTGGCAAGGGTTGAGGCAATCCAGGTTGCTTCCCTCTATCAAATTTTGTCTTTTGACATACCACACATTTGGAAACATACTCTTGTATGTTTACTTTCATGGTAGGCCAATAGAAATATGTTTCAATTCCCTTTAAGGTAGACTGAATCCCTATATGCCCCGCATACAGGGGAGCATGAGATTCATACATTACTTCCTCACGCAGGGAGTTAGTAACCCATAGTCTATTGCCATAGAGAAGATAACCATCTTGTAAAGTAAATGGTTCTTCTTTCTTCCCTAATGTAAGGGCTGAAATCACATCTCTAAAATCGGGATCAATAGCATACTCATCTATCATTGAAGATAGATCATTGTGAGTTGCTATGGAAACCGCATTCACTCTCGGCCGTCTTGAGAGTGCATCCGCTACTTGATTATGCTTGCCAGCAATGTGAGCAATATGAAAATGAAATTGCGAAAGGAAATTTGCCCACCTCATTTGTTTGTCGGAGAGCTTGGTCTGCGTCATGAAGTACTTAAGACTTTGGTGATCCGTTCGCATGATTAAAGGAGTCCCCAATAATTAGTGCTTCCATGAGTCTAAGGCATGTAGAACTGCAAGGAGTTCTTTTTCGTATATGCCTAGAGCTTGCTCAACAGGGTCGAGCCTTCGGCTCTCATAGCCTATGGCGTGCCCTTCTTGGAGCAAAATAGCTCCAAGGCAATCACCACAAGCATCACATTGGACCTCAAATGGTTTTGAGAGATCCGGTAGTGTAAGCACAGGTTGAGAGATAAGCTTTTCTTTAAGCTTTTCAAAAGCATTGTTCTCCTTAGCAGACCATGTATACCTAACGCTTTTCTTTGTTAGGTCATGTAATGGTCCCGCAATTTGTGAGAACTTTTCTATGAAGCGTCTATAGTATGCGCACATACCTATAAAGCTTCTTAGTTCATGAAGATTCCTTGGTTTAGGCCATCCTTTTATTACCTCTAACTTGGACGGATCCATTTGGATGCCATCTTGAGAGATAATGTGACCTAAATACTGAATCTCTTGCAAGAAAAATTCACTTTTCTTTCGATTAACATAAAGTTTATTCTCTCTTAAAACTTGAAATATTACCTGGAGGTTTTGCTTGTGTTCCTCCAATGAATTAGAGTAGATGATAATATCATCAAAGAACACTCCAATGAAGGTTCGATGAGGCCTGAACAGCTTCTCCATCAAGCGGTTGAATGTGGCTGGTGCATTGGTCAAGCCAAAAGGCATGACAATGTATTCGTAAAGACCAAATGTAGTGCGAAACGCGTTCTTTACAATGTCTTGATCAACTATCCTTATTTGATGATAGCCACTCTTTAGGTCAACCCTACTGAAGTAGGTCGATCCTTGTAGCTTATCAAATAGGTCTTCTACCCGTGGAACGGGAAACCTATTCTTGATAGTGATCCTATTTAGTGTTGTATAGTCGACACACATACGATATGTGCCGTCTTTCTTTTGCACTAATAGCACAGGTGAGCAAAATGGAGATGAGCTTGGCCTAACCATACCCTTCTCAACTAACTCATGCACTTGCCGCATAAGCTCCTCTTGTTGAGCTTGAGAAACTGTATAAGGAGGTTTATTAGGCGGTGAACTTCCTGGAAGAAGTTCAATTGCATGGTCATCATTACCTCGTTTAGGAGGTAGCTCACAAGGGATGTCGTCAATAAAAACATCTTGAAACCCCTTGAGAAAATTGGATAACTCTAATTCCTTTTGGTTGCTTTTATTTTGTTTTGCTAAAGCATTAGGTTCATTTTGAGAGTCTTTAACAAAAATCATGTACACGGAAATAGAGCTCTTTATTGACTTATTGAAAGCTGGTGTATGTACAATGGGGATGGTGTTACCCATTTCCTTAGCATCTATATACATGTCTTTTTCCTTGAACTTAAAGGAGATTCTCCTTTCAGGAAATTTAACATCGGCAGCCAGGCGGTCAAACCATGGTGCCCCTAGGATTACATCCTCATGCTTGAGAGGAGAGATAAAGAAGTCCTCTTTGTCCACATAGCCTTGGACATGAAGCCTCAATTTCTCAATTAAGGGAGTGACTGAAGCTTCTTGCCCCTTGAAGGCACTGTCTGCGGGTAGGACATCTCCCATCTCGTAGGATTGTGTTCCTAGCTTGGTGGCCAACTCTATAGATATAAAATTGTGAGTAGAACCAGGGTCAAAGAGAATAAAAGCATCATGTTCTCTTACCTTTCCCCAAGCATGGCATAGACGAGATCCTTTGTGGTGAGTTTGGTGAGTCTCCTCCTCTTGGATTTCAACCAAGGAAGCTCTAGGAGGATCTTGGCGGTTGTTCTTTTGGGGACAAGCGCGGTACACATGCCCTTGTTCGCCGCACTTGAAACACCGATTATCCTTACGATAACGCTCAATCTCTTCAGGAGAGAGTTTATTCTTACCTTTGTAAACTCCCTTCTCTTTAGCTTTGTTGGAGTTGCCCCTAGGAGACTTTTGGACATTGTCCTTCCCCTTAGGCTCATTGGAACCCTTGTTTTCCGGGGGCTTATTATTTCTTTTTGCCCCCGTTTGGAAATTGATTCGAGAGGCGACCATAGTGTGGTGTATTACCACCAATATGGTACGTGGTCTTTGGGAGTTGACATACTCCGCCATTTCTTCGGTTAAGCCCGCACAAAATTGTTGCTTTTGCTCTCCAAAATCCAACCTTTTGAAGACAGTGGCTTTGAGTTGTAGGTCCCAAAACTTGTCTACATATTTGTGGATGGATTCATTGGGAGAGAGCTTTAAGCTTTGCCATTCGGTGAGTACTTTGTATTTGGCATCGGTGGCCAAAAATTGCTTCATAATGGAAGCTCTTAAAGCCTTCCATGTTCGTGGAGCTTCACCATTGGCTCGTAGGCTAGACCACCATTGTCTGGCGGACTTTTGAAACTGCATAGCTACATGGCGTAGCTTAGAGGACTCCGTGAAGCCCTCATCTCGAAACGCCGCATCGAATTGCTGGATAAAGGCCAAGACTTTGTCCGTAGCACCAAAGGTACCATCATAGGTAATGAAAGAGATGCTCTTCCCTCCCTCTTTGAATTTCTTTAACTTGGACGACCTCTTCCATGCGGCATAGGATTTCCTATGGCCTCTTCTTTTTGATGGTTCAATGGTTGCACCATCACTTTCTTCAGAGGGTGAAGAATTTGAAGAAGGTGGAGAAGAGGGTGACCTCTTTCTCGCCTTTTTCTTGTCTTGATCTTTGTCATCTTCACCATAGTTTTCATAAGAGGAAGAGGATGAAGAAGATGGAGAAGAGGGTGTCCTCTTTCTCGCCTTTTTCTTCTCTTGCTTTTTATCATCCCTCTTTGAATTATGGCGTGGAGAAGAGTGTGATGGTCTTCTCCGCTTTG
This sequence comes from Adiantum capillus-veneris, assembly GCF_014529385.1. Lineage (NCBI taxonomy): Eukaryota > Viridiplantae > Streptophyta > Polypodiopsida > Polypodiales > Pteridaceae > Adiantum > Adiantum capillus-veneris. Next base: position 64,914,240 of record NC_140958.1, on the reverse strand, counting down.
GTGGTGATGGAGAGCGTTTAGCCCGCAGTCTTCGTGGAGCCCTCTCCGCCGAGGTGGCGGGAGACTCGCTTCTTTCTCGTTCCTTCGGTGGAGGCTCTTGAGTTCTCCGTTGGGAAGGAGATGCATCATCAAGAAGTAAATTCTTGAGCCCTTCATATGGATTCTCTTCTTCTTCCCGAATCGGAGAGAGACCTCTTTTGGTAGTCTCACAAGGAGGCTTCCTAGGTGTTCTCTCGTCATGGTGATGAGCTTGGAGAATCCCGTGAGCACGGAGCTGCCGTTGCACTTCACTTTGGAGAGATGGATTGCCCATGGCTTGTTGAAGCCTAGAAACAAGATAGTTAACAAGCATTGAAGCATCATTAGTAGCTTGCTCATGAGCAAAATCAAAGTTATCAACATTAATTTCACTCTCTTTACTATTGTCAGCGATTCTAACAACTTTTAGGTGTAAACTTTTTAGGTGTACTTTGGCACTTCAAGCCCTAGTTGCTACTCCTCTTTACCCCTTTAGAAAAAGCACTCAAGCTACTGTACCCGCGGCTCGAATAGCATTAATTGCAAGGAATAGAAGAGAGGGTCTTTCGACACCAAAACAGCACCGGCTCCAGTCAAGCTTCTATCTCACAAGCTTGGAGTAGGTGATGAGTTCTCCATTAAAGCTTGGGAAGAGATAGTCTTCTCTTTCTTCACACATGAGCTTGTGTGAGTGTGTGTGTGATAATGCCTTGCAAAAATCAGCCCCCCCCCCCCCCTCTCTCTCTCTCTCTCTCTCTCTCTCTCTCTCTCTCTCTCTCTCTCTCTCTCTCTCTCTCTCGGGCGAGCCCTCTTGCTAAATGCTCTTCTTGAAGCCTCATTGGCCCTCCCCAAGTCAAGCCAATTACAATTAAGCAGCATAAGTGATAGCCTTCTGACATGTGTCCCCATTTCCCCTTTTGTGAGAGCTTTAGGTAATTAAATAATTAAACTAAACTCTCATTGGACCCCTTTGCCTCCTGGCCAATAGGAATCAGGCAAGCCATGGGGCTCCTGAATGCTCATTGGACCCCTTGGGAGACTGCCCAATAGTCTTCTAGGAGACTTAATTCTCATTGGTTTCTTTTATTAAATGTTTTTAAATTAATTAAACTAGATTTACTCTAGCTTAATTTTCATTGGTCCACTTCAAGGGTCATCCAATAGAAATTGGGCACACCTTGTGGGCATCTGGCCTAGGGAGTTGACATGTGTCCCTCATTCCCTTTGTGTAAAGGGAGCCTGTGTGTGTGTGGATGGCTTTCTCTCTCATCCCCTACGTTTAGGGCTTGCCCCCTCCCATGTAGGGATGTGCAAAGACTTTTAGGGCACACACAAAGCATCCAATTTTCCCTAGGGTTGACCTTTGGACACAACCTTTGAATTTTGGAACCTTAGCATTTTGGAAGTCTTAATGGGCTGAACCTTAGGGTCTTTTTAGCCCATTGTTGCACATGGCTCTTTTGCAGATGGCCCCCCCTTTGGATCCCTATTTTCCCTCCTTTGGATCCCTACTGTGGTCGGTCTGCTAGCTTAACCAATATTCTAGCTTTTTCTCCCCTGGCCTTCCCCACATTAAATGATCAGTTTAATATGAGAAAATCATTTAGGAGAATTAGATATTGATTATTATGACAGGTAGTCCCTTTGTAAACATTCTTTCCACCAAGAAGTGAGTACGCCCACTTTCCCATGACTTTAAGTCACTTTCTTCTTGGATGACACTAGGTATGGCTAAGGGTCTATGGACTTGGTGAGGTTGTTGTTGCGTAGGGAACACTGTGTCCGTAATCTGGATCTGCCTAGGTGCTGGTTCTAGATCCCTTTGGGTATCTTCTACCAAACTCCTTAATTGCTTGACTCACTCGATCTCCTTTGAAGGGTTTGGATAAGTTCCTATCTTCTTCTTGGATCCTGGCCATTGTGGCTCATGATGATCTTCCTTGTTGGTTTCTTTCCTAGTGGTCGTTTTGGTCTCCATGGTTTCTCCTGAATCAGAATCCTCTTTAGCATCGTTCATATATACGGGGTCGTCTCAACAGTCCCTATGTTGGTCTTTGAACTGGGATCTGACTTCGCTGCTTTTTGCGATCTCTTCCTTCGTGTTTTCTTCTTTTTCTGAGATCGGGAAATTGGTGCTGTGTCTCTTTTCTCAAGAATATGGAGCATCAATCGTGTGAGTACGTTTACTGGTACCACAGGTGTACTTTGTGATGGATCCTTCGTCACCTCAATCAAGTTTAATGGCGTGATCTTCAGTGCATTTGGATTATTTGGAGATTGGGCAATCAAATGATCTATGCGACATCGATTACACATGAGTATCGGCATTGTAGACGTGCTGGCTTGATTGGTTTGCATTAGTGTGGCGTTCTTTTGTAGCCTAATAGGACACTCGGCCACACGATGTGGACCTCCACACTCATAACATTGAAGAGGTGGTCTCTTAGCAGTGTAATTGATATTTTGGCCTCTTGCAACAAGAGTAGCTACTTGATAGACATGTTTGACTTGTCCCCGATAGTCCTCCATGTAGTATTGTGGAATTTCTTCAAGTGCATGCATCCCATAGGCAATATTAGTGTCTATATCTTCCTCACAGCCTTCCAAACAAGCAATAAATGACTCACAACCCACCTGATTCACACAAGTGATTCTTGAATGTGGTGGTTGCCTTCCTAGCATTGAAGGTGGTAAGGGTGTTGTTTGAACAACATTCGGGGACCTAGGGACCATGTTTTGTGACGTTTGTTCAAGAGGTGTGGCCAGCATCAATGCAGGCACTCGAGGTGTGTCTGTCCATGTTAAGGTTGGTCTATTGGCCATTGCACGCTTTAATACTATGCAATCCTTAGCTTGATGACCATACCTTCCACAGGCATTGCAGTTCCCATTGAATTTTACTTAAAAGTAGGACATTCACTAGTACTATGTGGTTCATATCATACTGAGCACCATTGTTGCTCCCTTCTTGGACACATATGATTGTTTTGCGGAGTACGATTGTCTCTAAGACTCTCTTGAATGGCCTTGGTGAGATCTGATAAAGTCATCTCAGATATCTTTGGCTCCTTAGCAATAGGCTTTAGGGTCATTGGCTGATGCCCCGATGCTTGCGAGCTAATAGATTTAGGCTCAACAGACACTCTTTCTCCTTGAATCATTAAATTATCCTCCAATTGGATCGCATTGGTGGTGACTGCTTCCCAAGTGGTGATACGTCTAATGACTAGGCTATTGTAGATATCCTCATGTCGTAATCCCCTAATGAATCTATCAGGAAATTGATTATTATTGAAGTGCTCATTTGGATTACAACGAGAATTCAAATGCTTTAAGCGACTAATAAAGTCTCTCATCGACTCTCCTTCCTCTCATTGGGCTTTCTGGAGTTGAGAGGCTACACCCCAAAGCACTCCCTCTCATATGTATTCTTTTAAGAACAGTCTCCTAAGAGTATGGTAAATCGTTTTTTCTTCTGCCCTTAGGGTTCTATACCAATCCCCAGCCTTCCCACTTAAGGTTATGCTTAAAGCATTACTCTTATGTAGGTCTGTTCTCCTAGAGAATCACATATTTGTTCAAACACTTGGATATGCTTTCTCACATCCCCGTCTCCACTAAATTTTTGTGTGAGCTTGGCTATTTGTACTACCTTACTTCTAAGTTCTCTATCAGGCGTGTTATGCATATTCTTAGCAATAGATCGATTGATAGCTTGAGTAAATATTGCCAAGTCACCTAAGTGAGCAGGCACCGTGGGTGAAGGCGCTCCAGAGACTACATGTGGAGTAGGTATTGGCATTGGGCTTGGCGCGTAGGAAGCCCTTGGGTTGTACGTTTGGTACGGTGTTGTGCCATGTGGTGGTCCAAAGTTCATATGTGTGGCCCTAAGCATAGCAGACGTTGGATGTGACATGCTAATGCTAGCTGGTATGGTCCCATGGAAATAAGAACTTGGGTGTTATGATTGTGGAGCATAGGTTGTTGAAAAAATGGGAGGGTAGGGGCTACATGAGTGCGATGACCCATAGGTGCATACAGATTGGTACACACTTGTAGGTACTGTTGCAGGCATTGAGCTACCATGTAGCAGTGCTTTTACTAACAAATGAGGTCCATGGCATGTTTCTTGGCATGCCCATCATTGGGGTAGGCATGGTAGCCGTGGTGTCATCAAGGGAAAGATGAGCTAGACTTGGAAAAGTAAAGCTATCACTTGTGGGCTCAGATTGCATTGAGACCCCTGGAGAAACAACATATGGGGGATCCATCGGACTTACCAAGGGAGTCTCCATTTGCGATAAGGTTTGTTGTTTAGTCTTCCCTATATCCAAGAATCTCATGAGACCCGTTGAAGGCATGTCTATCCCTTTGTTCTGTCTCTCTAGTTCAATAACCCTATGGATGACCTCACAAACTCTTTGTTGTTGATCCTCCACACTACTAGCTCCCGTTGTGGATTGTAGGACATCTAACTAACCCACGTGATAGGTGTGACCTGTGTATAGGTCGGTTAGAGTTTTTGTTTGTAGTTCGTACTCCCGGTTCTCATTTAAGAACGCTCCATCTAGGATTGAGGTGTTAGGGTGTCCTTTGAGCTAGTTGTAATGTTGCTCTCTATTGGTTGGCCTTTAGTGGTTGCTAAGTCAAGAGCACTCATTTGCTCTCCTAGCAATGATATTGACATAGGGGCTTTCGCTTTAACTCTCTTCATTGCTGCGCCTTGCGTAAGCTCTCAATTTCCTTTTCCCTAGCCACGATGATATACCGCTCAACTTCTTGTACTTTGGCAAGGCTTCTACCATTAGGCAGAATAACCTCGGAGGGGAATAGCTCTGAAGAGTTAGGGGGTGCAGTGAATGGAGTATTCACGTGCACATTCTCTAAGGGCATAGGGTCTACGTTGGTCATGAATGGAGAATTTTACTTCCCGACCCACCTTATTTACATCGTTAGCTCCATATTCGGAGCGAGTGGTTCTACTAAAGGTTTCCTTTAAGCGGCTAAGCACGCTCGGCCCGGACCGTGGACCCATGACATGCATATCTTGGCTTGAGCTATCGGGATTAGGCATTTGGTAACTCTCCATGACGTTGTATGCGGGTCCTGAGTGGTACTACCTTGGGTCCCCGCCGAGGGCCCGAAACCTAAAGTAGGTGGGTATTGAGAACTCCCGTAAGTCGAAATGCTTGCTAGTTGCTTGGCCTCTAGCACACGACCAGAGCGCAGATGCATGTGCCTTTGGCACCCTACAAGCGTCTGCGAATAACCTCGAAGGTTAACCGCTTACGTTTTTAGGCGTCCAATTTCACTCATTTTTGGATGTTTTTGGATGTTTTTTAATGATCGGTTTTTGGACGGAGAGTGGTCATCGATTAGCACGGGGGGAGTTGCGTGCATGGAGCTCCAAGGGATGCATACCAGGATAGTATCCGTGGGGGCCATGACTCTCTATTGGCAGAGCACACAACCTTGGGGGTGCGCAAGGCCGAGTAGCATAGGGTAGCACGTGAACACGAGCAAGGTATCAACCAACATCTTTTGGGTTGGAAAGGACAGATCTTAAGAGAATTGCATTAATAAAATTCAAATAGACTGATTAGATAAGAAAAATTTTCTAGGATAATAAGATCACAAAAGTTCCTTAGAGTGCATGCAAGATGAAAGATAGTCAAAAGATAAAGGGGGATGATTTTTGGGATTCATCTGATTAGGGGGACATCTTGCGAGATTCCCCCTTTGGAGTAAATAGGAAAAGTGAACCAACTGCAAAATGTCACACAAGGAAAGTGGGGGGGACAAACTGATGCGTGCAAGAGAAGGATGTAGATAGGTGAGGGGCGAGCGGCCAAGGAGTTGTGTTTTTTTAAAAGGCGATGCATCACGCAACGAACAATGACTTCGTCGTAGTGCAATGGTTTAGGGCAGAGAAGTTGTTTGAGCGTAGGGTACCAAGCTTATGTTTGGCTTGGTGCAAGGCAATTTTTACTACTGATTGCAAGAAGCAAGACCTAGGAGAGTATCTTTAAAGATTCAAGCTGATGAAAGTGCACATGAAGAGTATGTCAAGTAGATAAGCAAAAAAAATTGTATTCGAGAATTGATTAAGATCATAAAAGTTTTTTAGAGTTTATGAAAGATAATGAAGTTGATAAGGCAAATTCTGTGAGTTAAAGAGTGGATAAGATCACATGTCGCATGTAATGCTCTTTTCACGTGAAGCATAATTATAAAATGTTATTCATGCAATGATGCCAAATCAACATAGTTACAAAAGGCCTTGCATAGCTATTGATGCTACTGATGCAACTATGCTAAAATTAGCATAGTTACAAAAGACCTTGCATAGTTGCATGTAAGACAAAATTGGTGCATGTGTGACCATGGTCCATGCATGAGACAAAGGCATTTCAAAAAGAAAGTGATGCTTATGCATCACGTGACCATTTCCTAACTTAGTGACATGTATCTAAAAGGAAAAGTGTGTCTTTTTAAGTCCAACATTTTTTTTCCCCCAAAGTCACAATAGTCACAATAGTGAGTGGAATATTTATGGTCCAACATTTAAAAAATAAATAAAAGTCCAATATTCTCTTTATGTGTTTGCCTTTGTGTGCATATTTTTGTTCGAGCACTTAGGCCTAGTGCAAAGAGCTTTTACCTATCAAACAAGAGTGGGCATTGTTTCCAAAAGGGGCTTGCACAAATACAAACCATACAAAGCAAGAGACTGACAAAGAACTACTAAGTATCACCACCTAGGTAGCTTATGTAATTAAGTGCATGTTTTTATTCTTTGGCATTAGTGGTTGCCCCTCTCTTTGATATACAACAAAAATGAGTTCAATGCTCTCATTCACAATATCATTGAATTAAGCCACAACATAATTTCCCTCAAAGACGCAAAGGTTCCTAACTTTTCAGATTTGTTTTAGACAACAATATTTGGTGATTTAGTTGCAAATGAACATGGCTTGGTTTTGCAATCTACTCCCTCTCAAGAATCTTCAAAGAGCAACTATTAGTGCCAATCCCTCTAATGCAAATCTTATTTCTAGTTGGGATGGCTCCCTGTAGCACCTTCCATGTAAACATCTTCATGGAGTTTGGCGTTTGATCTCCAAGATGACATTAACAATTTTCTGCCATCCCTCTTCTAACTAGACATTCTTCCATATCTTGACGAGTGGAGCAAATTAGTGTGCTTTGTATATCAGCTTGTTATAGGTATTTGGGTCTTAGGGATTGCAAACACTATGTCTTCTGGCCAATGCCAAGCTTTCCAATCCAACTCTGACCTAGTCAAAGACATAGGACTATAGGATATAACTTTCACGACTCTATTGATTAGAAGCCTTCTATAGATACTCAAATTATGGTAAATTACTACTTGCTCTACTTCCTTCTAGCAGAGTTTTCTATCATCTGGATTGAAAATCAACATACATCCCCTTTTGTTAGAGCCTGTCTTGAATCTAGTTGCTACAAACACACACACACACACACACACACACACAAACAATAATGATCATAAAAATAACTATGCAACATGCCTTCCTCACAAAGGAGTTCAAGGTATAAAATTAAGAAATCTCTTAGACAAGTTCAAGGTAAAAATTGGGTTTATGACAGCAAACCTACAAATATTCTTGTTAGTATAACCTACAAATAGTGGTCGAAGCTAAGTCAGACTAACTCTCTCCTTTTGGAGAGAGTACTAAAAAAAATAGAAATAGCCTTCAAATAATCTCATAAGATAATAAGAAATCTTTACGGTTGCATTCATGATTGAAAATTTCTCACCTCTTTCTAGTTATCTTCCACATTGGATTCTTGCTCTCTTTTGAATGTGACTATTGCACTTTTGCTTACCATTTTGCTATGGGAGTTAGAAAAGGGTATCTCTCTCGTTGTCAAAGCGGTACAGATTGTCTTTCTTTATCTGATTTCATATTAAATAAGTCTTAACAACTTTAAGAATTACAATGGAGACACATGTCAAATTGAAATATGTTTGCGAATGCTATGGAATAAGACCACTCACTCACTTGACCTTTTTCTTCACGTATTGCTTTTTTTTTTTTTTTTTTTGGGGAGGTGCCACATGTTAATGCACATCCTTCTTTCCTTTCTGGCCTTTGAAAGGAAGGACAATGTGATGGGGAAATTTTTTAGGCAAGTGCAAAATAATCACGAGAGTTTGATACGAATTCCTCTCTTAACTCAAATAATGATAAGCTTGATATGATTTGAATGATTTTTTTTTTAATTCTCTAAAAAGAAGCATAATGGGATTTCATTTCAGATTTATATTGATGATGAAAGCCCTAAGCACAAGAAGGCTTCCTCACACCACTACCAGCAATTGTTGGGATCATGGAAAATACCACCAACTTGTCTTACGCAAAGGCAGTCATGGAGGTCTAGGGGCCAACTCGGGACCATCAAATTGGCCAGATTGAAAAAGTTCTGGAAGTCGGCATAGCTCAAGCTTGCGAGACGGTCGATGCCATTTGTCGGGATGATCAAGGAACATTGAGTGCGGAAAGCACACATATGAGAAAGAGCTTGCTGATATCCTAAGCGCTCTAATTCTCAATAAGAGATTGTTAGAGGATTTAACGGCACCTTCCAACACTATAGAAGATGTCAAGGGTGACAGAGTCTTCCAAGCCCTCAAGAAGGTGCTTAGGACGAGAGTGGAAGTTGAAGATGCTCTCATTGTGACTATCTCCCCTGCCATTATCAAGAAACAGCTAGCTGAGTTAGCCAACTCAACGCTTGTATTTGGGTTTATGGGTAGAGTACCCACCAAAGCTGAGCTGCCAAAGTACCTACCAAAGCCGAGCTGCCAAATTATCTGCCAAATTTGAGCTCATTATTTGGATCTATAGCCCAAATGTCCTAAATCACAGTACCTGGGCTTATTGGTTTATGGGTAGAGTACCTTTCAAAGCCGAGCTGCCAAAGTACCTAGCATAGTCGAGCCAATTAATTGGCTCTCTAGCCCGAATATCCTAAATTAGAGTGATCAATGGTGTTTGCCCAATACCTCAGAAAAGACTTCTTTTCAATCCAATTTAATGACGCATTAGTGGTGGCCAAGATATTAGCCAAAAGTCTAGTCTTTTTTCAACCATTTGTTGGTGTGCATGCTTCCTTTGAATCTACTGATGCTTTCAAGGCTATGTGTCTGTTTTGGGTGGAGTTTTTCAACCTACCAATGTGGCTGAGGAACAACTTAAAATATTTAGCAACGTCACTTGCTACCCCTTTGTTTGTGCCATCTAGCAGAGCTATAGGTACCTCGGCAAATAAGGTATGCATCTTTTGGGATCTCAGAAATCCGCAGCCCAAGAATCTTGTTGTGAACATGGAGGCAAGCTTGAAGGTCATCCTTCTTAACTTTTGTCACCTTCTTTGGTGCATGCTTTAAGTGTAACAAGTTTGGGCACTTTGCAAGGTCCTGCCCCACTGTTATAATTATGGCAACATGCCCTCTGGGTGGGGAAGGAGAAGAGCAAATAGAACCTCAGATAGATACTAAAGTTGGGATCCCACCTCAGAAGAACATTGATCAATCAAAGAAGATTGGGCAACTCAATGATAGCTCAAAATCCCTAGAAAAATTGTAAAAATATTTACAAGCCCCGCATAGCATTGGAAAGGCCGCCCCTCCCTATTGCTTTTCGCTCGCTGCCCAACAGAAAATGACAACCCCAGTGCTGCAAAAAATTGTGCTCTTGCCCACCTTTAGGAAGAAGGACGAAGGCTGGCAGTAGGTCTACAACATCTCTTGCAAGTGCTTCAAGTCCCTAGCTAAAGCAATTGGACAACAACAAAAAGAACCCCCACCAAATATTCCCAAAGCCCCTTTTCTGTATGATGACCTTTTTGATGTGCTACGGGATACCAACTCTGATAACCATCTGATAACTAAATTGGTAAGTTCCTTAATGTACCCCTTTCCTAATGATGGAATAAATTATTATCCAATCATGGAATGTGAAGGGATTAAAAACCCAAAAGAAGCACACTCTCTTCTGGGAGGAAATCAGAAAAGAAAAGGACATTGGTTATTGGGCCATCCAGGAGGACCACCTAGATACCTTTAACAAAAGGAAGGAAGCAATGGGGAAGAAGCTAGTATTCTACAGAGAGGGAGCAAACGATACACTAGTGTCCTCACTATTGTGGACAGGGACTTGGAGCCAAAGTTGGTCTTGAGTTATCACTTTGAGAGAGCCCTAGGAGTGAGGGTCAATTGATTATCAACATAAATGGGCCATGTACTGCTAAGGAAAGAGCCAAGTTATGGATGCAGCTTAGAGATATTCTTATTGAAGGGGAATGGATCCTTTTAGGAGATTTTAATATGGTAAAGAACGAAACAAGCTCCTCAAATTTTTTGGCATGATTGGAGAAAAAAATGGCCAAGCCTATGTGAGAAATGGGCTCTAGTTGACTTGTGGGAGGTTCTTTGAAGCTTGCCATACGTAGCCAAGTCTAACATATCTGTTGTCTTGACTATATGGATGCAGGTGAGAATTCTATCTTGGCTTAAAGAGGTTTAGCTTGCTGCAGTCCGACTTTGGAAACATTCAATGATTCAAATGGGATAGTTTTGATACCTTTGTACAAATTAATTTGGAATGATACTTCATTCTTATTATGTTGTACAATTATGAATCAAAGACTGAGTTGTTGCTGTACTTATCTTTGCCTAGACTTCTTTAGCCAGTCGTCATTTTGAACATCCTGTTCATTGGTTTGTTATTTATTTAAGTTAAACAACTACACACACCCCTAAACACCAGGCCCTCCCATGCAACTGGGAGGACCAGGACGCAGGCTTTAGAAATTTTGTGTCTGTAGGCTTTGAGTGACCCACTGTCTATAAATCCTTAACTGGTCGACAGGTGTTAGGTGGTCTCTCCTTGACTATAGACTGGATTCCTACTCACGACTATTGGAGTCTTTTGGCTTAATCGGTTTTAAGTAGCAGGCTAATCCAATTCCACTCACCCATGCTTATGTAAATTATATTTTGACAATTACAGGAACATGCAACCTACTGCACATACGAAGACTTTCTGGAACAAGTAGAAATGCTTGGCGTATATTATCTAACGACTACTCAATGACAACCATACATTTTTCAAAATTGGCTGACAAAGCCTTAAAACTTCTGCAGAAGTAATGTCTTCCTTGAAGATGCTATTGGATACTATATTGGTACAAACAAATCCACCCTCTGGCATGTTAGAGAAAATACTTGGGATTGTGTCTGCTCACAGGAACATGCAACCTACTGCACATACAAAGTCTTTCTGTATAGGAAAGCTTGGCGTATGACAACCATACTTCTTTTAAAACTGGCTGACAAAGCCTTAAAGCTCCTACAGGAGTAATGTCTTCCTTGAAGATGATATCTGATACTATATTAGTACAATCAATTCTACCATCTTCAAGGACACTCCAAATTGGCACTTCTATGCTAAAATCCTTTTTAACTCATCTCTCTGATGAGGCAGTAGGCCCATACACAATGGGCCTACTATCGAATCCCATTGTGTATGGCGCCTGGGATAGGGCGGGTACGCACACACACACACACACACACACACACACACACACACACACACACACACACACACACACACACACACACACACACACACACACACACACACACACACAGAGGTGGTCACAACATCTGACCTGGATATCATCTATGGGGCTTGGATTATGTCTTGAATCACTATTTTTGGCTACAAAATATGACATCCAACCTGTTACGCTCAAACTAGTTTTGAGTTGTGGCCTTAGGAGAGTTTTACCTTATGCTTTACATATTAAAATACTCCCTTCTTTTGCTATAGGGCTGTGGTTGCTCTAACACCTCATCTGGAGGAGGTTGTTGACTATACTCTCAATCTTTGTAACATCCAACTTTATGAGCTTGAGTTGAAAAATTGAGTTGCGGCCTTATGGGAGATTACCTTGTGCTTTACTATACAACTGCTAACTTTTTTATGTGGATCACATAGGTTGAATAAGAGCTATTCACAATATATTTAAATATATATTATTATCCAAAAACCCTCCTCGCATCTTGTTTGGGCTACCCTGTGGGTGCAACCCCCTAATTTATCTCTTACGTGTTTTTAGTTAAAGCCCATTCTTTGGCCTCTTACCTGGGCGGCTTTCGATTTGATTGGTTTTACTGGGTTTTTATCACTCTGTCGCGGCACTCATAGTGCATCACGACCTCGCTCTGGTAACCTCGCTTAATGAAGGGTTGCTTGCCACCGATTCTTTGCCTCCCTCTCATTGTGAGTCTTACCTGGAAAACCTCTTACATTGATGAGAATGATCAATGCTAGCTTGCCGCGGCACCGCCACAAGTGATTATTTTTTGGAGGTCTTCCCTGCCTCTTCCACTATATAAGGTGAGGGGTTCTTCCCTTCACTTAGGCTTGGTCTCCCTTGGCAACTTGGAGAGATACTTGGGATTGTGTATGCTCACAGGTTTTTTATCTCAATGCTTAAAATAAAACCCATGCTCTGTTGTCTGATTATAAACATGATTTTTCAAACATTTAGACTATTGGAAGAACTGTTCATTTGGGTTTTTCGTTAGCAAAGGAATATGAAATGAGAAACTGGGTACAGTTTTTTACACATCAGTAAAAGGTTTTTTTGGCTTCTTGCCTGGTACTGATTGCATACATACTTAATTTTTTTGCTAATAACATCAAATCTGTCATACATATGGTTATTGCTCTGGTTTTTTGATACTGATGGTGAGTATAAGGCTGAGCCTGGTGGTGATGCTGGTTATGCTGCCATGGAATGTATACATTTTGTAGTAGATCTGTACTTTTGGGATTTTCCTTAGCTAAAAGCAAATGGTTTGATAAACCTCGACAGTAGTAAGTACACATCAATAGAGGGTTTCTTTTTGCCTGGTACTGATTACATACACTCACTCTAGTTTTTTGGTTGCTTGACATAAAAGTAGCATCAATTCTATGGTTATTGAAATGTGGTATACTGATTATGCTGCCAAATTCTGATAGTTGCAATTGTTTATGATACATTCAAATTGCAGAAAATTGAAAAAAATGGAGTTAATACTTGATGATATGGTCTGGTCTAACTGGTTATAGCCAGACTTTATACCTTCTGCTTGATCTTGGGTGTGGTTGGAATTAGCCGGATCTGATTTTCCATTATACTGATCTGGTATGATATAACTGGTTGTAGCCAAACTTTATACCTTCTGCTTGATCTTGGGTATTGTTGGAGTTAGCCGGATCTGGCTCTGGTGCTGACCTACAAAAACAACTAACCTTGCTTGGATATCTGGGTTAGATCTGGTGTTTTACAAAACTTATCCCACAACATCTTAGTGATGTTACTACCATAAAATATATTCTGGTTTTTACTGTTTGCCTCGACTTACACTAAAAGAAACCTTCTGCTTGTTGCCTGGTTGCGTGGCTTAGTTCTGGTCTTTTTTCATATATACACTATATCTAGTTCTTGGTGATGATACTGCCTTAAACGCTTGGCACCCTTGTTGGCAAAACAAACACATACCTAGTTTAAAAAAAAGGTATTTTACTTGACATTAGTGAAGTGCCCCATTATTTTTTCTACTAGATTTAAAAAAAAAAGTGGTGCAGAAGGGGTGTCCGTGTTACCCACTATTGACACCTTTTGAGGGGTAGTATGGATACCCACCTCTATTGAAAATTTTGGTTGTTCCTTCTTGGATATCTCCTATCTCGCATATGACACTACCCTTGAAAGGTTTTTTACTTTGTCTCTCGGGTCAAGGTAATTTTAACTTGATTGGATAGCCTAGCTCTCTAACCCATGACATTATAGCACATAGGCGGGTGTTAGCTCATCACGCTTAAGAATTTTTCCTCTTTGCACTGTGAGGGCTGAATCTACTTCATGCTGTTTATTCTCTACCATCACCCTCCCCTCCACATTCATTCCATTGTGACTGCCACTAGCATTTGTGTGCCTTGGTGATAAGAGGATCTAGAAGCTATTCAATTTATTGCTCTACTCATTACTTTATGGATGACCTATCAATATATAAACAAAGGTGAGGGATGCTTCATACCCCTTACTTAGCCTTGACTGTGTGTGTGAGTTTATGTGAAAAGTGAGAATTTGAGGACTTTTCTCTAAGTTGATCTTTCACCACGTGAAAATGGAGTTAGTGGAATAGAAGGGATCTGCACAGGTCCGTACTCTACATAACTTGTCCTTGTCGTTTGATATACACTGCACTATTAAGGTTGTTTACCAAAAGGTATTTCCTTGCCCATTGGACACTAGTCATATTATTACTCTGTTTTTTTTCTACATAATTTTTTTTGAATCCATACTCTGCATAACCTGACCCATGTTGTTCTATAAACTCTGCACAAAAAAGGTGGTTTTGCAAAGGCCTTTACTAGCCCATTGAGCGTTGAGCATAATACAACTCTGGTTTTACTGTATTAATTATAGGTATAACATGATGTCATGCTAACGGGTTTGTTGCAGGATAAACTGACGTGTTTAGATTATTTGTCCTCAAAGCATACGCTGTTTTGATCTAAGTCTAAAAAAAGGGGGGGTGCCTTGTATAATCTTATGGTAATTATGAGGCTCACAAGCCATGAGATAACACACTTTGGACTTGTTTGTTTAATAGCTCTGCATAAAAAGTAAAGGATGGCCCGCGTTTTACACAAACTGATCATTTAGCCCCACTTATGGTATATTGCACTAAATAAAATGTCTTGTATTTGCTCGTACTTACCCTTGCAGAATACTAGCCGCTTATGAATTTCTATATATGGATGAATTACTTTCTGGCTTTTAGATATTTCTCTTGTCTGGAAGTGGTTTGGCTCATGATGGGATACCCCGTATATTGACATGTTGAGGAAGCTCCGCACGATGATGCTTATTAAGATGGGGCTTTGAATAAAGTTTGGAACGTGATGTATATTATATATATTTATTTAGAGGTTACAATGAGATCTCAAATCATTTGGACTATCTGTTTAATAGATCCTGCAGTAGGGAAGGACGTTTTTTTTTGGGAGGCTTAATCTTAGGATTAAAATACTTGGATCGGGAGGTGTTGTGGCCTTCCGATACGAATGATATGTATTTTATATAAGGTCTTAATAAAATTGGGATGTATAAAAACCATATTTATTAAAATTTCATTATTTAAAGCTGTTATCCCAAAGGAGTGATGACCTTTGGATGACTTGTCATTAAAATAACTCAATAAGAAAAAAAAAACCTTTTTTCAGCAAAAATTGATTAATTTGGATGATAGTCTAGGTTAAAAAGATTGTGAGTTGGACATGGATAACACATGATATAGTCCATTGACACCTATAATACACATTCAAGGCTAACAACATTGTTGTCTTGTTTGAATGGATGTAGGTGAGGACTCTATTCTTTTTTGGAATCTCTTTGACTTTGTTGTCGCCCATCCTTCATATATCATACTAATCCCACTTTCTGAAGCTGACAGTACATTTGTTCCCTTTTACTTTATTACTAGAGTGAGACCCTTGCATAAAAAAAACTCTCCTAAAATTAAACGTGAGTAAAAACATTGGGCTCTCATGAGGCGGCCTACGCATCCAAGGCTGAGATCTCCCCTTGCAAAGTTTCTGTGCATCACTTGAAGACGCTTAACAGGAGGGCGGCTTGCCTCTCTCACCGATCACGCTCAGGAAATGAAGCTCAACCTCTATAAATAAGGTGAGGGCACACCTTGCCCCTCACTTAGCTTTGGAGTAGGTATTTCTTTCTGGTTTTTTCGCTACTGTCTGACCTTGCCAACATGGAGCTCGCAACTCAAGTAACACAGGTACCTTACTAAGCTTATGATTTTGTTCAAGTAATGATGCAATACCTTGCATATTAAGAAAGGAATGAAGTCATCTGAGCTTTACACTGTGTACTTCTTGCTTTGCCTAAAGCACTTGAGCAAAATAATGGATTCTTTTTCCTGCATATAATCGGCTCAGAAAGTATCCGCTGCATAATTTCGACTACTGTACTGTGAGGTTTTTTTGAGCCTTGGGACTGCTTGTGCATACAAAGCATCGGGTTTTTCTTGCAGACTGTGTACAAATGCTATTTTCTGTTGATGATCTTTTACAAAGCTTGATATGGTTAACCTAGGAATATTGCATCCCCGCCTTGTATAAAAGTGTCTCCTGACCTTGGATTGAATAGGTCGCCTCTGTAGTATACTGAAGGATATGTCGATTCTTGTAAATTGTTGCAGGTTCATGAGCTTGACTGGTTATTTTGCTAAAGCCTTGGGTCTCTTGTGCATAGAAAACATAGGTCGGTGGTTGTTTTGCAATAAGGGTAGCCTCAAGAAGGTATAAAGGGCTTCATCTCTGCATAAAGCTTCTTGTGCATATATGGCAGTATGTGTATGTATGTATATGGTTGTGAACATGATGGTTGGCTTGATGGCCATTCCTAACACATGCTACAGTTGGATGTGTATACAAAAATGGGGACTGATACTGTTTCCCGACTGTATAAATGGTGGCAACATAGGGGTTATGACCAATGGGCCACTTGGCTTTGACTCTAGCGGAAATAAACTGCTTCATGGCTGGTTTTTATCGCTGTTATAACTGGTTGTTTTTCTCTCTCTCTCTCTCTCTAAGGAGGTAGAGGCATCTAATTGACTGGCAGATTTCGAAAATGGTTGGTTTTTTCTGTGATTAACTGGTTATCACTGAGTCTTATCACAATTGGGAGCTCATATCAGGCTGGACACTAACAATCCGTGATAGCCTGGCATTTTGTGAAGGTAAGTATACAGCAGCTCACACATTTTTTTGGCTTTGGAAAAAAGCTATGGTTGGTAGGGCCGGACATTACTATTCTTGAAAACTGCTAATGAGTGATGGAAATAAAGGTATGTATATGGCCGGGTTTATTTTGGCTTGGGTATAGCTCCAAGCTTTTGCCGAGGTTTAAAAAAAAAGAGGGGGTCTTACTACTCTCTTGACCGATTACATGGTTGTCTTATTGGTTTTAAACATAAAGGTTGTCACCACCCTCATCTGTGACCTTTGGTTGACAAAAAGAAGTCGGATTTCACATCTCTTTGTCTAAAGAAATACCTTTTTGTACCATGGGTTCTACTGATCTTGAAGGTAAGTATATGGTTGCTTTTATACATAGATACTAAGCTATGGCTCGTAGTTTTACTTTTGATGGACTTCACCATAGACTATAAAGTGATATAAAAGACTGCTAAACATACCAAATCTAATGAATAAACTTGCTTGTCTAAAGTAATTAAAACCTATAAGATGGACATGGATAACAACTGATATAGTCCATTGATACCTGTAAAACACATCCAACGCTAACAGAATTGTTGTCTTTTTTGGATGGATGCAGGTAAGGACTCTATCTTATCTTGGAGGGTTTTCTTTTCTTTGGCAAGCAACATTACTGTGATGAAATACCCACTGAGGAACAGGGAAGTTTTTTTACTACCAACCCTACTGAAAGAGGACCTCTTTCTTACAATCATTGTACCTAAATAATTCTGATACTGAGTTATTTTTGTACATATCAGTTCATTGTTCCTTGGCCAGTTGTCGTTTGAATGTAAAAATTCAATTATGTCTTATTAGTTAAGATTTAAACAGCTACACACACATCCTATACATAAGGTCTCTCCTCTTCGGGGAAACCGAGATGCTGGCCTAGGAAATTATCGTAGGAATGGAGCTCTAAATTGGACCCACAGTCGTTAAATCCTTCATTGGTAGACTGGTGTTAGGTGGCCCCTTTTAGACTCTCTTCTAGTTCCCTGCTCACGACTACCATAGTCTCAGACTTTGCCGGTTGAAGGGTTGCAGGACCAAAAAGACTTTACCTTTTAGACACTTTGCTAATTTTTATGTCACCTCTGTTTCAAGACTGCTCACGTTATAGAATGACAGCTCGCATGAGTACTAATCACAATCCTGAGAATCATGCAAAGATTCTTGATCAGATTAAGCTCTACCTTAAAGACCATACACCAAAGGATGCCCTAGGTGCTAGAACTAGACCTTTCCTTGCTAGGAAAGCCAAATTATCTATCACATACTATGGCAAGAAAAAATAAACCTGACCTCACTATTTTTGCAGACTCTTGCTTTATCTCAAGGATTGGAACTTACCGCGGAGCCCCTCTCTGTGGCCTCCTCTTTGTTCCTCAAATGTATTAGTAGTTTGGATGCTTCATAGCTTATTTATGATTCAGCTCTTGTTTTGGATAAAAAACTTTCTGTCTTGCATATGTTATCACTTAATGACTGGGTAAAAATTCTGGATTCATTGGACAAAGACCCCCTAGAAGGTGTTAATCTGCTATCCCAATATATTGCCCAACTTCCTGTCCTTGCTTCACAATATCAGCAAGAGCTTGCCCCGTTCTCCTCATCTGGAGCTGAGCTGTCAAATTTCCTTAGAAAACTCTGTGGACTTAACCCCTCGTTTGTCTGCACCCCAAATACCCCCTCCATCCCTCCAACTGGTGGCATCTTATGTTGAGATAGTGCAGCTCTAGAAGCAGTAAAAGAGTTTCAAAATAGTCTTTGCTCTCTTAATGATATTAACCTCCTTGAGATGATACCTAAAATCTCAAAAGTCTATCCTGTCTTACCAATAAGACAAATAGAAATTGAATCTCTCGGAGTTGACCATCAACTGTGGGTTCTACCAAACAAAGCCTTCCTAGCTCCTATTCTTAGTGAAACCTGGGTATACTTGGCCAACCTCCCTGCCTCAATAGTGGAAGACTATAAACTTAATAGTCTTAAAGGTGGGCAATTCTTGGACAAGGGAGAACTGATTAAATCCCCCTTTAACCTTCATCTTATCGACCACTCCAAATGCGCCTCAAATGCTGGACTGTACATACGTACTAAGGGTACCATGGAATTTGCGAAAAGTAACCCAGATTTCTACACAGAGTCTATCTGGAACATCTTTCGCCCCTATGTAAAATGTGCCTGTAGATTTCTTGACCCCAAAGCTACCTATGAATCAAGCATCATGTGGTTTGACCATGCAATATGGTATATCCTCAACCATTTGGATCTGTTGTTCCTAGAGAAACTAGTTGACTTTCATCTATCCCTCATCTGCTCATGGCTAGGTGGACAGGCCAAGCAGATTGTGACTGCACAAATTGCCTTTAATATCTTCCGAGGACTGATGCATGATATTTTGAAAGAACTTAAAGCTGATGAGCCCGGTCTATACCTCACCACTTATGCTAACTACAAAGGAGTCAAATACATCACTAATCTACGATGATGATTCTCCTGCTCTAAAAAGAGCTAACTCTTTAGCTTCTCCCAACTCTTTCACCTCCTTTTTTACACCTAGCTCCTCATCTAATCGAGGAAAGTCTCGTAGCTTTACTAGAGGGAGAGGCAGATTCCCTGCAATCAGAAACTTCCCTGAAATCTAACCCCTGAATATATTGCAGGTCTCTACAAACCCATGTGGAAGAAAAGTTCTCAGCAAATATGATTTGAATTATGGTGCTATCTACATACACTGTCTGTTTCACAACATACTTCTCGATTGGATCTTACCAAAAAGTCTTTCTTGTGAGTGCTTTGACTTATTTTATGGGAATCATAAACTGCTTGACAATATTCTCATTGGATGGAAATATCATCATCCTATAAAAGGATTAGTTTTAAACAATGACTTTCTTAGACAAGAAACAATCCCTTACTGTACATGCATTCAATTTACCTTATTCTATAGGAATTTTGAAGGATTTGGGAACCATGTCTATACTCAGGACCTCAACATTATCGATGATGTCACAATACGTAAGTTACTAGCCAAAGGACTCAATCACACACCCAACTATCCAAAAAACCCTTACCTTGCCCTATCAGCTTTACTTAGCTGCCTCACTGACCTAGTCAGCGCTCTCTGACTGGAGATGACAGTCCTACCAGACTTAAAGGAATTAGTAAAGGAATGCTTCCTTCACAAAATTTCTCTACTTCCTAGAAAGTGGCTTTCTTCTGATAGTTCTTGGCTTACACCTCAGCTAGCTTTTGACTTTCAACTAATCTTAGATAAATGGTTGGTGGTCAGGCTTGACAAAAGCTCTAACTATCCTACTATTATGTGCAAACACCTTGCTTGGAAAGCAGCTCGGGATTGAGTATCAGGAAAAGAATTCTATCATACCAACAAAACAACGCAAGATATCTCTAACAAGATCTCTAAACATTTAGGACAGCTTGGCTACGCTATCAGTAACACCAAGTTACCAGTACTATTTCCTACATATAAATTCCACAAACATAAATTCAGATGGATATCTGATGCCTCTAACTGTATCTTCACAGATATCACCAAAGATATTACTCTTTGCCTTGATATTATTTTTACAGAATTAGAACTCATTTGTGCAGAGAAACAAAAAATCTGCAAGGATTTCCTAGATATCCAATACAATCCCTTCTGGCTGACAAAAAATGCTACAGAAGTCACACTCAACCTTCCTCAACATATTTTCCACATCTTTACAGCTGATATTACACAGTGCTACGAAAACATCCCACTTAGTGGGGATCTTGGCCTTAAGACAGTACTAGCCAAGGTCATTAACTTAGCCTTTACCAATGCTAAAAAAAGAAAGTATCTTTTTATCTCTCTAGCCATGAAACCTAGATGGATTCAAGCATCTCACTCTGTAAACCCTTTACACTTCAATGAAGCAAAACTTTGCTCCTACATTTTTTGGTTGTTGAACAACTGTACTATTATTGCAGGTGGTTGCTGCTTTAATCAGTGCCTTGGCATCCCTATGGGCTTCTCTTGCTCACCACTTATGTGTAACATTTACCTAGCCTTTTTTGAGTACAAATGGTGTCTTAAGAACATGGAAACTAACCATAAAAAACTTCCACTATTCAAACACACTTTTAGATATATGGATGACCTGCTTAGTATCAACAACAGATTGTTCTATTCGGAGATTGATCAAATATACCCCCACTGCCTAAGAATTGAGCCTACGTCCATCCAAGATAATTCGACTCTTGGGAGCTTCTGTAAATCAACCCAATTTCTTAACCTTTCAATATCCCTTCACTCCCCATCTACAGGTGGATATGACCTTAGATTTATATGGAGAAAGGATCTTCTTAAGCTGCCTCACATAGAATTCATCAAGAGAAATAGCAATAGGCCATACAAAGCCTCTATCTGCTCCTGTATTGGCCTTCTTTACTTAATCTGCTACTCTTCATCTACACCATCCAGCCCTGAGAAGAAATTTCTATACTAATTAAAAAATACTGCCTTAATGGATTTAATCGCAATCAGATCCGTAACACCATCACTCAAGCTCTCATTAGGCACAATTGGCTTGGACTATTATTCCAAAGAGAGAGTCTCATCTCTCTCATAAGGTAGTAGGCTCATACACAATGGGCCTACTACCGACCCATTGTGTGTGGTGCCTGGGTTAGGGCGGGTACACACACACACACACACACTGTGGTATTACTAAATGCTTTATTTTCACCCTCCTTCTATATATTCCCCCCCCCCCCCCCCCCCCCCCCCCCCCCCCCTCTTCTAAAGCACTCATGGGACACTGACTCATAACATGCCACTCATGGCCGGTGGGACTAGGCCCTTGCATAAAAAAAACTCTCCTAAAATTAAACGTGAGTAAAAACATTGGGCTCTCATGAGGCGGCCTGCGCATCCAAGGCTGAGATCTCCCCTTGCAAAGTTTCTGTGCATCACTTGAAGACGCTTAACAAGAGGGTGGCTTGCCTCTCTCACCGATCACGTTCAAGAAATGAAGCTCAACCTCTATAAATAAGGTGAGGGCGCACCTTGCCCCTCACTTAGCTCTGGAGTAGGTATTTCTTTCTTTTTTTTTCGCTACTGTCTGATCTTGCCAACATGGAGCTCGTAGCTCAAGTAACACAGGTACCTTACTAAGCTTATGATTTTGTTCAAGTAATGATGCAATACCTTGCATATTAAGAAAGGAATGAAGTCATCTGAGCTTTACACTGTGTACTTCTTGCTTTGCCTAAAGCACTTGAGCAAAATAATGGATTCTTTTTCCTGCATATAATCGGCTCAGAAAGTATCCGCTGCATAATTTTGACTACT
This sequence comes from Adiantum capillus-veneris, assembly GCF_014529385.1. NCBI lineage: Eukaryota > Viridiplantae > Streptophyta > Polypodiopsida > Polypodiales > Pteridaceae > Adiantum > Adiantum capillus-veneris. Next base: position 64,891,986 of record NC_140958.1, on the reverse strand, counting down.
GTACTGTGAGGTTTTTTTGAGCCTTGGGACTGCTTGTGCATACAAAGCATCGGGTTTTTCTTGCAGACTGTGTACAAATGCTATTTTTTGTTGATGATCTTTTACAAAGCGTGATATGGTAAACCTAGGAATATTGCACCCCCGCCTTGTATAAAAGCGTCTCCTGACCTCGGACTGAATAGGTCGCCTCTGTAGTATACTGAAGGATATGTCGATTCTTGTAAATTGTTCATGAGATTGACTGGTTATTTTGCTAAAGCCTTGACATCATGGCTGACCTTGGGTCTCTTGTGCATAGAAAATGTAGGTTGGTGGATGTTTTGCAATAAGGGTAGCCTCAGGAAGGTATAAAGGGCTTCATCTCCGCATAAAGCTTCTTGTGCATATATGGCAGTATGTGTATGTATGTATATGGTTGTGAACATGATGGTTGGCTTGATGGCCGTTCCTAACACATGCTACAGTTGGATGTATATACAAAAATGGGGACTGATACTATGTCCCGACTGTATAAATGGTGGCAACATAGGGTTATGACCAATGGGCCACTTGGCTCTGACTCTGGCGGAAATAAACTGCTTTATGGCTGGTTTTTATCGCTGTTATAACTGGTTGTTTTTCTCTCTCTCTCTAAGGAGGTAGAGGCATCTAATTGACTGGCAGATTTTGAAAATGGTTGGTTTTTTCTGTGATTAACTGGTTATCACTGAGGCTTATCACAATTGGGAGCTCATATCAGGCCGGACACTAACAGTCCGTGATAGCCTGGCATTTTGTGAAGGTAAGTATACAGCAGCTCACACATTTTTTTGGCTTTGAAAAAAAGCTATGGTTGGTAGGGCCGGACATTACTGTTCTTGAAAACTGCTAATGACTGATGGAAATAAAGGTAAGTATATTGCTGGGTTTATTTTGGCTTAGGTATAGCTCCCAAGCTTTTGCCGAGGTTTTTTAAAAAAGAGGGGGTCTTACTACTCTCTTGACCGGTTACATGGTTGACTTATTGGTTTTAAACATAAAGGTTGCCACCACCCTCATCTGTGACCTTTGGTTGACAAAAAGAAGCCGGATTTCACATCTCTTTGTCTAAAGAAATACCTTTTTGTACCATGGGTTCTACTGATCTTGAAGGTAAGTATATGGTTGCTTTTATACATAGATACTAAGCTATGGCTCGTAGTTTTACTTCTCATGGACTTCACCATAGACTATAAAGTGATATAAAAGACTGCTAAACATACCAAATCTAATGAATAAACTTGCTTGTCTAAAGTAATTAAAACCTATAAGATGGACATGGATAACAACTGATATAGTACATTGATACCTGTAATACACATCCAAGGCTAACAAAATTGTTGTCTTGTTTGGATGGATGCAGGTAAGGACTCTATCTTATCTTGGAGGGTTTTCTTTTCTTTGGCAAGCAACATTACTGTGATGAAATACCCACTGAGGAACGGGGAAGTTTTTTTACTACCAACCCTACTGGAAGAGGACCTCTTTCTTACAATCATTGAACCTAAATAATTCTGATACTGAGTTACTTTTGTACATATCAGTTCATTGTTCCTTGGCCAGCTGTCTTTTGAATGTAAAAATTTAATTATGTCTTATTAGTTAAGATTTAAACAGCTACACACACACACACACACACACACACATCCACACACATTTGAATACTGATACATTTATAGATCTACACCTAACTAGATCAACATACAAACAACATCTCACTGCCAGATAGAATCGGGGATCTTTTCCAACAAAAAAAGACCCTGGAATGGGTACACAACATAAATTACTCTGCAGACTAGAAACCTTTTTTTGACAAAAGTAATAATAATAAAAATCCCCTTAGGACATCCACTTATTCTCCGTGGGATAAATCCCTTCATTAGAGAGCTTGACGTCTTCTAGTAAAAGACTACATGTAAATTTTTTGGTATTTTTGAATTTTGGTTCCTCTTACTCAATCTAATCTACTGGATTTGTTTGGCTTGATATGCTTAGTTGAGTTTTTTTCCTAAGCAAAGCAACAAACAACTCTTTGAGGTATAACACGGTGTTTTTTTGAGGGTCGTATCTAATGCTAAGGACGAGGTTACTATGTTTTAACTTATGGTTTTAAAGATGGAGGTGGTAAAAGGTTTACCGCGTACACTTGATTAGTCTAGAGAATTGTTTGACTAATTTTTCCACATTAAGGAAGAGCATGAAAAACTTGCTATGAAAATTTTGCTGGTATATGGCTAAGGAGTAGGCACAAAGTAACTTTGAGCTGATGTTGGTATTAAGTCACTTGGATCAGAAGGGGTGGTGGTCTTCTGATTAGAATGATACATATGTAAATAACTTTTTAAGGTCTATTAGCAATTGGGCTATATAGAAAACATACATATAATAAATACCATAATTCAAAGGGGTAGTGGCCTTTTTTACAAGCTTTAATTTTTTTTAATAACAAAATTGAAATACATGTACACTTTGGACGTTTGTTTAAGTAAAAAAATTTGTAAGTTGGACATGGATAACAACTGATATAGTCCGTTTGACACCTGTAAAACACATTCAAGGCTAAGGTATCTGTTGTCTTGTTTAAATGGATGCAAGTGAGGACTCTATCCTTTCTTGGAATTGCTTTGGCTTAAAGAAAATGTCTGTCCTTGACATACCAGGCGCTTGGCATTTTCTCGAACATACACTTTAAATCAACCAATGTACTTCTACACTAGAATGAGACCTTATTCTGATAGCAATGTACAAAAATAGTTCTAAGACCGACTTATTTTTCTACTAATCATTGTCACTTGTCTAAAGCCAGCTGTTTGTTGAAGTGAAATGCTCATTTATGTTGTATTATTTAGGTAAAACAACTACACACACACATGATGGATAGGGAGTCTTAACGGGAGGTTACAAGAGAGTATGGATGTGCAACCTTTGAGTTAAAGTATTCCCAATAAGAGAGTGGGAGGTTAGTGAGATGATAGAAGAAAGTAGCACAGCACTCATTAATAGAAAGAGAAAGTACAAGGAGGAGCACTAGAAACAACTCGCTGACAAAGTTGAGCTATTAATCTCCAAAAAATAGGAAGGGTCTGCATTGGAAGATGAGCATAAAAGATGGCTCGAAGCTAAAGGGCACTTGACCGATTGCCAACTTAAGGAGGTGAAAAAGGCCAGATCTTATCTAGAGAAACATTCCTTAAACCGGAGGAAGCCAAACTTATGCAATTCTATAGAGCCCTCAAAGTCAAGAGAAATTGGAGCCTTGTCTACTCGTTCACCGATGGGGAAGGAAATGGTACTAAGGGCCCAGATGAAATGGCTCAGCTGATGCTCAATCACCTGCGATAGATTATAGGCTAGCCCAAGGTCCACTCCCCTAAACTAGGCAAAGCCAGATCTACTCTCCTTAGAAGCGTTTAAAAAAAAAAGGTTTCCATCTTTGAAACCAACATGATGGAGAACTGAGGAGGACTGCTCTATCACGACGGAAGCTTTGGGTAAAGAGAAGTCCCTTGGATGGGATGGATTGACTATTGAGCTCTTCAAAGAATTTTGGGACTATCTCAAGTCTCCTGCTACGTGAAGTGCTAACCAAACCCTTGTAGATGGAGTCACTGTAGCCCTCAGACTCTCTCCCCTCCTGGACAAAGTGTTGCGGGAGCGAATCACACCACCCATAAAGTGCATGTAACAAAACCTAGATCAACATAATGTCAATCGAGGACACATATGACACGATAGACATATATAGGAAATCTCGTTAGCTTGTCAGGCTGAGACCATCCTACACATACAACACTCTGGAAGGCCAACTAAACCACAGTCTAGAGTCTCACTGCTCTCAACTACACCACTCAATCCACATACACACAACGGAAAGAAACCCATCAAACCATGCCAAAATCGTACGAAACTTAAGGAACACTATCCCTTCACTAGGATACACCTGTCCCTAAGCCTCTACACTCAAAACCCTAGCTCTAAAATTATATGCAAAAAATGTTTATAAAGACAAAGCCGCTTTTTGAAAGTGACCGAAACTGAAATCTATGAGTACCTATGCGTAGTTTATCACCACGATTCTAATGAATACTTGCACGCAGAAAACAGACATCATTTGATATACTTACGACCGCAAATAGCTCGTAGATGCGCGAGCGCGTTCGCTCCATTCCGCGAGGAATGCTTGGCGTTGTCTCGTAGCTCTTGCTGAGGCTAGCGTGATGGTGAAGTCGGATCTACAATGTGATGAGCGAGCGAGAAGCAGCACCAAGATGAAGCTCACACTCTCTCTCTTCTTCTCTCACACACAGTCGACGGCAGCTTAAAACTTAGATTATGATAAGCTTTCTTTACAAAAGTGACCGAGGTACCTTATATACTAAGTGTTACTATATACATGTGGTAGTGATGTGTGTGAACACACTAGGACCGCCGGGGCATTTTTTCCCTCTTTAGGAGGTTTTTTTCCCCGAGCATTGTATATATGCTCATCACTCTAGGGCTATCTATCTTTCCATTGCACACTAAGTAACACACTCTCCATTGTGTGCCTTGAGCTTCCTTCGTCTTCTCCAAGCTGTATGCATTTCTCTGCAACCCTAATTCTAACAATTGGTATCAGAGCAGGTTACGTCCTCCCGGGCTTAGTCGCCAGCTGCTCCAACACATGCCTACTCACTTTCTCCGATTACAGTGAGGTTTGGCGAGCGTTCGCAGGTCGACAAATATTTCGGGTAAGCTCATAGAGCTTAGTCTGCTTAGATTTTTGATTCGGGCTCATTTCGGCCGCCGTTTCCACTACAGGCACGTCTGCACAGGCTATTTTGTCATTTTGTGTAGAATTTCTGTCAATGCCATTTTCTGCATAACAGGCACCTTACAGTTCTCTATGGTTTGTGCTATATAGCACGTGTTGTTCCGCTTCCTTTCTCCTCTTTTCGGGCAGTTTTCACATCAGGTGCAACATTTACCATGGCTGACAACAACACAGATGTGTTCAAGATGTTTGCTGTTGAGGACAGGTTGGATGGGGACAATTACCCTATGTGGTCTTACATGATGCAACATGTTCTTATGTCAAAGGGCGTCTGGAATATTGTGCAGGGCATTGATGTATGTCTTGGTTCTGAGGATGCAGGCGATGTTGAGGTGTTGCAGGTCTTGCCGCTATTAGAGTTGTTTTGCCTACGGCAGAACAATCTCGTTGGGATGTAAAGGATGCGCAGGCTCATGCATTGATTGTGTTGTGTGTGAAGTGCACCATTGTTCCTCACATTCGTTCAGCAAAATCTGCAAAACAAGCTTGGGATATATTGGATGGTCTTTATGCAAGTCGCAATGAGGCTAAAATTGCATTGTTGCGTAAAGAGCTGGAGTCAAAGATTATGCATGAGGAAGAGAATATGGACACTTTCCTTGCTAGTGTCAAGGATATCAATGAACAACTTATTTTTGCAGGTGAAGTCATTTCAGACAGTTCCCTCGTGCAGACTGTTCTTGATGCCTTACCAGATTCATACCAGACTTTTGCTAGTACTTGGAGACTAATGACCCAAGCAAATCCTGAAGTTGTCAAGTTTGATGCATTATGCACATTGCTTTTGGAAGAGTCACTTTCCAAAAAAACCAGGACTAGCCAGCGTGTAGTTGAACATGCTTTTATTGCTTCTCAAAGAAAGGGTGGTAACAGCAATGTAGCCACTTCTTATGGTTTTGCTGCGAGTGGCAAAACTTCTGTTCCTAATGCTTCTGCTGGCAGCAATTCGTCTAAAAATTCTGGTGATAAGGGAAAAAAGAAGACGTGTTTCCATTATTGTAAGGCTAATGATCACTGGATTAAGCAGTGTCCTAAGTTGAAGGCCAAAGAGGCTAAGAAGAAAGAGGGTGGTTCCACTGCAAATGCTGGTTCCACTACAAATGCATCCATTGGTGAGTCTTCTGTGAAAAGGAGACTGTGTTGCTGATATTGATGCAGAATGGGCTTTTAGCACAGAGTGCACTTACAATCCTGCTGTCCATGATGCATGCTTGTCAGTTGCTGCAGATTGACATGTGTGGTATTTCGACGGTGGTGCTACAAAGCACATTACCTCACATCGTGAATTGTTCACCTCTCTCGAGTCTGTCCCTCATGGGAATTCAATCACTTTTGCCAACAATGCCTCTTATCCGGTTCAGGGAGTTGAAAAGATTGTGCTTACTGCTACAAATGGCACTTCCTTCACACGTGTTGATGCACTTTATGTACCTAGGATCAAGAAGAATCTCTTGTCTGTATCCGCACTTGCTAGACTTGGACTTGTACTCAAATTTGTGGATGACAAATGTAGAGTTCATGATCTCAGTTTTGGTGATGAAATTGTTGCATCTGGCCTTTTGTGCCGTGGGCTGTATAAGCTCACTTTGAATGAAAAGTGTGGACAAAATTTTGCAAATGCTGTTGCAGATTCAATTTCAGATGCAAAACTTTGGCATGCACATTTTGGTCATTTGAATTTTTCCAGTTTGCTGCGTTTGCAAAAATCTGATATGGTTGCTTCTTTGACACCTCTTGAAGCACTTGTCAAACATGTTTGTGAAGGGTGTATTTTGGGTAAGATGCAGCGTTCTAAGTTTCCAAAGGATGGTTCAGTTCAGGAAACATGCAGGTTGCAGCTTGTGCATAGTGATGTTTGTGGGCCCATGCAAACTCCGTCCTTGGGCAATTACCTTTACTTCACGACTTTCATTGATGATTACTCCAGGCATGCATGGGTTTTTCCGCTTAAAGTGAAGTCTGAAGTTTTTATGTGCTTCAAACAATTTCTGGCTATGGTTGAAAATGTCTCGAAATGTACTATGGGCACCCTCCATTCCGATCGAGGGGGGGAGTATATGTTTCATGAATTCAATGCATTTCTGGCTAGTCATGGGATAAAACACCAATGTACAGTGCCTTATACACCTCAGCAACACCATCTAGCTATGGCTGAAAATGTCTCGAAATGTACTATGGGCACCCTCCGTTCCGATCAAGGGGGGGAGTATATGTCACATGAATTCAATGCATTTATGGCTAGTCGTGGGATAAAACACCAATGTACAGTGCCTTATACACCTTAGCAAAATGGTGTTGTTGAGAGGAAAAACAGGTCACTTACAAAAATGGCACTATGTATGGTCAAAAGACAAGCTTTTCCGCATTCTTTTTGGCTTGAGACCATCATGTGTGCCACTTATGTACTAAACAGGTGTCCTACGAAAGCTTTGCAATGTATTACTCCATATGAAGCATTTCATGATAGAAAGCCTTCTATTGAGCACATGCGTGTTTTTGGCTGTTTGGCAAATATGCTTTGGTGCCACAAACACATCGCCGAAAATTGGATGATAAGGCTGTCAAATGTATTTTTGTTGGTTATAGTGGTGAAAGCAAAGGTTACATGATATCATCTGCAAACAAAACGTATTCTGGTTTGACGGAATGTAGTGTTTGTGGAAGATTCTGTTCAGCCCTTGATGTCATGTACTAGAGACAGTAATGTACGCTCATAGGACATTTATGACACTTTGTTGCCTCTTTTCAGTGCTGGAAATACGAATGTAAGTTCCAATGAGGCAAATGTACAGCCTATGGGGGTTTTTGAAAGTGTTACAGATCAGCCTATTACTAATGCAGATGTACATGATGTACTTGATGAGGAAAGGGCTGAAAATGAGCAGGCTAGAGATATGCCAAAATGGCTGGTGCACACTTTGCGTGACAGTAAATTGGACGCACCTTTGTCTAGTCGTACTCGTTCAGGCTCTTGCCATGTATCTTATGCATCAGATTGTTATGCTTTGGCTGTGTCTAGCTTACATGATGTTGATGAGCCTCTGTCTTGTGATGAAGCACAGAATTCAGAAAATTGGATGGCTGCCATGCAATCAGAATATGATGCAGTTATAGAAAATGACACCTGGACTTTATGTGATTTGCCTCCTGGCAAAAAGGCCACTGGTACGAAGTGGGTTTACAAGTTGAAATGCAAGCCGGATGATGAGATCAATCGCCATAAGGCTCGACTTGTTGCAAAGGGTTATGCACAACCAAAAGGCATAGATTATGAAGAGACCTTTGCTCTCACTTGTCGTATGACTACTGTGCATTTTCTATGTGCATTGGCAATTCATTTTGGTTGGGATGTACATCAATCACACATTGTTACTGCTTTCTTGAATGGTGACATATTTCAGGAAGTTTATGTAACGCAGCCTCGTGGTTTTGTCAAGAAAGGACAAGAGGACAAAGTGTGCAAATGTAGCAAGTCTTTGTATGGGTTGAAGCAATTTCCTCGTGCTTGGTATGAAAAAGCTGACACTCATTTGGTCAAACAAGGCTTTCGTAACAGTCCAACAGAAAGCACATTGTATGTAAAGCGTGAGGGTGATGTACTTCTCATTGTGGTTCTTTATGTAGATGATTTGTTGATCACTGGACCAAATGAGAGACATATTGCTGAATTTAAGGCTGATTTGAATGCTACTTTTAAGATCAAAGATTTGGGGTTGTTGCATCATTATTTGGGCATACAATTTAAGCAGTGTGATGGTGGTATTGCCTTGTGTCAGAAAAGTTACATAGAGACATTGCTATGTAAGTTTGGACTTGAGGATTGCAAACCTATTGCCACTCCCATGGAAACAGGTTTGAAGTTGAGTCTACATGATGCTAGCAATCCTGCTGATGTCACTCTTTATCAAACTGCTGTTGGCTCCCTCATTTATGTATGCAACACGAGGCCGGATATTCAGTTTGCAGTCTCACAGGTCACCTGATTTATGCATAGCCCAGGGTCTAAGCATTGGTAGGCTGTCAAGAGGATTTTCCGCTACCTTAGTGGCACTTTACATCTTAGCTTGTTTTATCCCAAGGGGGATCATTGCTGCCAGACTTACATGCCTTTTCGGACTCAGATTGGGTTGGTTTTTTTGACACGCGAGTGTCCACAAGTGGTTTTTGTTTCATGCTTGGCACTTCATGTATATCATGGTTGAGCAAGAAGCAACCTACTGTGGCCACTTCGAGTTGTGAGGCTGAGTACAGGACAATCTTCACAGCTACGGTTGAGTGTGTATGGCTCAGACGTCTTATGGCTGATTTGGGTGTTGGACAGGACACTGCCAACACTATCTACACTCACAGTGAGTGCGCATTGGCAGCTGCGAGGAACCCAGTTTTTCATGCTTGCACAAAGCACATTGAGGTGCATTACCACTATGTAAGGGAGAGGCTCTCAGCTGGAGAGATCATCTTGGCTTATGTGCCAACACAGGACAACCTTGCAGATCTTTTCACAAAGGCATTGGCTTGTGAGAAGCTTGAAGCTTTCCGCAAAGCTTTGGGCTTACTCCCCTTTGTGGACTGATCATGTCCTCAGGGCATGGCACTTCCCTTTACTTATGTGCCAGCTCTCGTTCACCGCATTACTCCAGGGGGGATTTGTTACTATATACATGATGTAGTGATGTGTGTGAACACACTAGGACCGCCTAGGCATTTTTTCCCTCTTTAGGAGGTTTTCCCCCCCGAGCATTATATACACGCCCATCACTCTAGGGCTATCTATCTTTCCATTGCACACTAAGTAACACACTCTCTATTGTGTGCCTTGAGCTTCCTTCATCTTCTTTAAGCTGTGTGCATTTCTCTGCAACCCTAATTCCAACACTAAGGTCACCTTAGGTTAACCAGAATTAGAGTTTGAGGGGTCAAATGGCTTGGTATTTACGGCTTCTGCAACTAGACTACAAATGATGTTTATAACCATAATCCTCAGCATTCCATAACTCTCAGAGAATAAGGCTTTGTTGAGTTATGTCGTGGTGTTGACCCAGCCGTCAACACAAAGTCATTACACCCCACCAACATGGTTTTATCAAGGGAAGGTCAATCTATGATAATAGCGTGGCAGCAATGGTTGGCATAGAATATGCTACTTTCACTAAGCAAGAGTGCATCCTACTACAATTTGATTTGGATAAATCTTATGACATGGTACATGGTCGTTCATTGAGGATGTCATGAAAACATTGGGCTTTGGTCTGTGAAAGTGCCGGTTGGTAAGCACCCTCAATGCTGGTAGCAAATCTGAGCTCCTATTCAATGAGAGAATTGTGGATGCATTTGAGGTCCAAAGATCAATCAAGCAAGAATATCCACTTGCCCCTCTTAATGTTTGACATTAAATCCCATCCTCTAGTGACATTACTCGAAGACAGTGCTACGAGAGGGGAAATTCAATGGCTTACTCTGCCAAATAACGACCAGTTGTTGGCAAAGCTATTTGCAGATGACTCCTTGTTTTTCCTCAAAGCATGCCTGCAGGTTGTAAGGAAGGCTTTGGAGATTGTTCAAACATATGCCATAGCATCAGGACCAAAGTGCAATATTGAAAAATCCAAATTGATCTCCCTATCCCATAATGATTCTTTTGACCCGTCCTATGCACCTGGGAGATTGTGTCAAACGGGAAGATCTTTCGGCACCTCGGTGCCCCTCTGGGGGTGAGCGTAACTCACAAACAAAGATTTTCATGGGTCATGGAGAAGACAAGGATAAGATGTGAAGGTGGGAGTATGTGCTTGTCCCCTTTCCTAGCAGGGTGAAAGTGATCAATTCATTTTTTCTCCCTTATATAGCCTTCAATGGTCCGTTGCTCAAGCTAGCCAAATGTAACTGGAAAGAGTTGTTAAAATTGGTGAAAAGATCTTTATGGAAGAACAACACTAAAGACTTGTTGTCGTGGCAGAGGGCCAATTGGGAGATAGTAGCAAGACCAATAGAGCTAGGTGGTCTCATGGTCATTAACCCTAGTACTCATGTGGAGGCCTAGTGTGCCAAGCTTGTGGTAGCACTCGCTAAGAAAGACCAGGCATGGGCTATTATGACAAAGGCCATGATGGATAGGGCCAAGCTTTACTCACAAGGTGGCCAGCGGAAACGGCTTAATTGGTGAGCTTATTTGAAAATGTAACAGAGAAATAGAGGATCTGGGATGGGGCAAGCTAGCAAGATATTTTCACAACTCTATAATTCACTAGTCCCCTTGGCTCTCTAAGGTGGGAAGCATTGTCTTGAACCCATTTTGGAGAGAAGTTTCCATAAAGATAAATAACAAAGGCATTTGATGGATGGGCCAATTTTGGGATTATAGCAGCAGTACTGCAAAGAAATAAACCATGTGGCTGCTAGTTTGATCTCAACAGGAACGAAAGGGTGATGGTCAGCATAGCGCTCAAATCACTGGACATTTTCTCTCCGCCTAACTGCAAGACAGTGTGCAAGTGGAAAGCTTAGAAATGGAGTAAGAATAGACATTTCATGGAACCACATTCCAAGGATGTGTACCACACCCTTATGGCTTCAACGGACCGGTCCTCCCCATTGAACAAGCAGTTGGGAAAGATTGGCTAGTGTAAAGATGGGAGGCATTCATAAAGAACATGTGGTGTCCATAATGGCCACGTAGGATGAAGGTCTTCATAGAAGGTTCTATGGGCAGCCCTACTATCACTAATTTTGTGAGTAATAATAAACCCATGTTGACTGGTAAGCCCATGTTTATGAGTCATTTTTGGAAGACTCTTAGTAATATAGTTGGGAAACAACTCAATCTTGCCAATCATCCAGAGACGGATGGGCAGCTTGCAAGTGCTAGTGCTAGAGGATATGCTAAGAGTATACATTGGCAAGAAGCAATCAAATTGGAAAGATTACCTCTCTAGTTTGGATTTTTCTTATCATGATGCAAAGCATGTTGTGACTGGGTTTAGTCCCTTCATTATTATGCTAGGTTTTCAGCCTTAATCACCAGTTATGGTGGGGTTGCCTATTGATGAGGGATGACACAAGTCAAGGACCTAATTTGTGCTGATGAAATATAGTTGAGAAGAGGTATTTTTACATGTTGCAGCACCTTTCGGAAGTTTGAAAACCGGTCATTCTTTAGTCACTTCTTACTTATGCTAACTCATTTAAATACTCAAGTGAGGTATAGATAGATTCTACACATGATTTTGGATATAAGCTATTTACACAAACATTTGAAATGGGACAAAAATGTAGACAATTAAGATGTTCTTCTTGGTTTCATTGAACCTCCTATTGAATCATGTATCGGTCCAATGGATAGCTAGATCCGTGAGAGGTGCCATTGTGGAAAACCTTAGTGTTCTTAAGAAGATATCACCACTTTTGTTTTTGAGGACAAAAATACTTCTCTAAGGGGGGAGTAATATCGTATCAAGGATAGGACCAGGACACACATGCAGTACGGGGGTCTATACGCACACTTAAAAAGAAATCAAGTTATTTTTGGGATACTTCCCAAATGTTCCTCCTCCCCCCCCCCCCCCCCCCCCTCTCTAAAAAAAAAGAAAAAAACACCACATTGACAACTCTTCTTCATCTTGCTCCACCCTCACCACTATTGTTAAGTACATATATTAAAGTGGATAGATTAGGATTTCATGCATGATGATGGTGAGAGCATCATGTGCAGCTACACTAAGCACAACTAGGAGACTCGATGCACAAATAGAATAGGAACAAATTGGATTGATTATTGAACTAGATTTGCAAGTGCTGTTTCACTTCTATGATAAAATGAAAGGAAGGAGGGTTTTTTTGTGTTTTTTTCGTGTGCGTATGTATGGGGAGGGGGGAAGAGAGATTTGAAATATCTATGCATGAATGTCTAATATTTTTATCTATACGAGTGTGTGCCCCATCCTATGGATGGGGAAGGAGGGAGCTCCCTTTAGGGGAGAGAGAGAGAGAGAGAGAGAGAGAGAGAGAGAGAGAGAGAGAGAGAGAGAGAGAGAGAATCCACTCTCAACTCCCCACACCAAGGCCTCCCTCTCTTACTTTCTTTGCCGGCCCCCCTCAAACTAAAAAAAAACACCCTCGACTCCCCCATCCATCTACTCATTGCGCATGTCCACCTCTAGTTTTGGAACCATCACACCATGTGGCCAGGGCAGTGCAAACAAAGTCCTCACTTTTGAAGTATTCACTTGTCCAATCCAACAAAGCCTTAACTAACCAAATACTCACCTTTTCACAATCGAACTTGTAACTTTCCCTTCTAGCTTTTGACCATCCCTTTTGGACCCAAATACTATTAGTAATAAGGATCTTCCAAGATCCCTATCTCTTTTTCTTTCCTTTGCCTTGGCCTCCACTCCTGTCTCCATTCCCTCTCCTTATGCCACGTTGTAGGGGCTTCAAAGGTGTATTAGATAGTAGAGATATGATAAAAGTATATTCTCACATCATGTGGGAATTGCTTTAAAAAGGTATGATTTTTATATATTAAAGGTATGATATTTATTTAGGTCCCAATTGATAGTTGTAGACTAAGAGAAAGGGGATTTGTTATATATATATATATATATAAATAAACCAAATAAGCGCACTGATGTTACATTGTGCTTACTGTTGCTAATTTTTGGCCTACATAAGGCTTTAATAACACATGGTACTCTTTAGAGCAAGTGTGGAATATTGGATAAAGCTTGTCCATTAGTGCCACATGGCAACTAAATGACAACATCCTTTTCTTTTTTTATTTTTCCAAACTCAGAATTGTGAGGGGGGAATGTATTAAAATCCAAACGAAATGTACAAAACATCCTAAGTTTGTAACGAGCCTTGACGTATGTACCGACCATATCAAATTACAATGGCTGTCCTAAGTAAGTTGATATCCAATATCACCTACCCATCAATGCAACGGGAATGGCTTGATTCCATTCTTTCGAGTTCCTCCTTTTTCCAATAGCAGAAATCATTTTCTTGATTTCATGGAAACAATATCCTTTTCCTTAGAAGAGGGGCTTAACTAAAGATCATCTTTTTTTCTTTGTACCTTCACCAACAAGTGGAGGTTAAACGTATATTATCACCTCCAATTGACGCAAACCCGCCACTCTTAGTGTCCTTGTTGGCCTTGAAGAAACTCTTGCCCCTAGATAGACCGATCGAAACCCTCCCTAGTTCATTCACGCCAGCCAAATCTGACGAGAGGATAACAAAGCTAGGGCACATCGTAGAGCAGAAGCATTTACATGCACGAAAGAAAAAGATTTTACACTTAACTAAACGTCATCTTATGTATGTGTAGGCCACTCTAAGAGACTGTTCAAAGTTAACATTGTGGTTTCCAAAGAAGGGCATTCAATAGTGCTTCACTCATTGTTTCTCATTCTCTTATGTAGGACATTGTGACTTTTCACCTTGTTTCTGTTTTGCAACAAAAGTTATCGTACAACTTAGATGAAATCATACTTGTAATCGTACATAGACATAGAGATTACAAACGATCTCTCTCTCTCTCTCTCTCTCTCTCTACATTTAAAAAAACAAAAAGATTTCATGTTTCCTAACATTACCAACAAATCTAGTATCTCCCTAAGGATGTCTCAATTTTATTTTATTTTTTGCAATACTTACAAACTGTGAGTGGATGTAAAAAAAAAAACAAAAAACAATACATAACCATCCATGCTTGAACCGAGCAATTGATACATCATACCATATGAACAAAGTTCGGCTTTACAGAGAACCACCCGTACAAAACCATAACAAGAGCAGTGTCCGGCTTTGTAGGGAGCCACCTATACAGAACATAATATAGTAATACCCATACCAGCTAGGGGTTGCCACCATGAAGGGCAAGATGCCACCCCAATCACATGTCCACCCAGCAGGCAACGAACGATGAAAGGAGCAAATACGGAACAAGGTCCAAGGCCCAAGATGTCTCAAATGTTACCTAAACAAACCATTATGTTTCACATGCAAACTGAAAGATAGTCAGATGGAGAAGCAAAATTTAATTGAATTTAAGAATGGATAAGCTCACAAAAGTCCTTTAGAGTCTATGCAGAACTGAAGATAGTCATGATGCTGGAACCATTTCTTTTAAGGGGGTTCAAATTTTTTTTAAAGGTTTATTAAGGAGAATTTAAGGGATGCAAGCCATGGCAAAGACAATAGTGAAGGCATGCAGGTATGCTATCTAGCCCAAGTTGGGAAAGGGAAAGGGAAAGGGGAGGAACGCCACACATACATGTCAATGGCGAGAGCGCATGGCTGACCTCACAAGGTTATTTTGTTTTCAGATTTGCTGGGAATCTCAAAGGGGAAAATAATTGCTTTTCAGTGAAATAATAAGAAAGCCCTCGATAAGAAAATTTTTCTTGAATTCAAGAATAAAATAAGATCACAAGAGTTGTTTAGAAGCCTCGCTCTCAGAAAATAATTCAAATGATTCGGTCAATCCATCACTATGGACCGAGGAGATAGTGTCAAAAGAGTGTACTGGCATCCGGGGCCTTGTTGGGGGTGGACCTTACCCACAAGCAAAGATTCCTTTGGGTCTTGGATAAGGTTAGGAGCTAGATGCAAAGATGGGAGTACATGCTTCTTCCTTTCCCAAGCCGTGTGAAGGTGGTCAATTCGTTTATGCTCTCTTATATTGCCTTCAATGGTCCTCTCCTTTAGCTAGCCAAATGCAACTGGAAAGAATTCTTGATACCAGTGAAAAGATTCTCACAGAAAATTAATACTAAAGATTCGATACCTTGGCAGTGGGCAAGATGGGATTCCATTGCAAGACCTTTTGAGCAAGGCGATATCAGGATCCTTAACCCTTGTATTCATGCAGAGGCCCAATGTGCCAAGTTTATGGTAGCAATCATGAAGGAAGACCAACCATGGACTATCATGATCAATGCCATGATGGACAATGCCAAATAGTGTTCGCAAGGTAGACAATGGAAGGGGCTGGAGGTACATGACAAGTTGCAAGCTATCCTAAAACTTGATGGCACAACGAGTGAACTAGTTCACAAATGCAATAGAGTAACAAAGGCCTTGGAATGGGGAGAAATAACAAGGTACTTTCACAACTCTATTACTCACTAGTCCCCTTGGCTATCTAAGGTAGCAAGCATGATGTTGAATTTATTCTAGAGGAGGGAAATTTCCAAAAAAATCAATAATAAAGGACTTCAATGTCTAGGAAAGTTCTGGGATAGCAATTGTACAAGTTGGAAAGGAACATATCAAGTGGCCTCCCTGTTCCACCTCAACGGGATTGAAAGTCTGCTGATCAATAGAGCTTTGGAACAACTAGACAAAGGTGGGCTGCCCTCTTGTGAATCCACGTTCGAGTGGAAGGCGTGCTGGTGGCCCAAGAACATTCATTTTCTAAAACCCCAAACCAAGGATGTGTACAACACCCTTATGATCTTGAAGGATTGGTTTTTCCCTTTGAAAAAGCAATGGGGCAAGTAACGACAGGAATTAAGATGGGTGTCAATCCCTAAGAACATTTGGTGCCTACATTTGCCGCTTGGCCTTACCAACAAGTATGAAGATACAAGCCATAGGTATTGGTCCTGATAGATACTTGCAATGCAAAATGATTAGGGAGGACCTCCCTCACTTATTCTAGGAGTGCCTGATGGTAAGTGGATTGGCAAGAAAGATTTGCAAATGGCTGTAAAAGGCCTGGAAGATTGGATTTTTCAAGAACAAACTCTTCCTTTGTGGGACGGTTTTCAAGAGCCATGTGCTACTTATTGGTATGCAAATTGTCTGATTCTTCTACTTTCAACACATGTGGAAGGCCAGGAACTGTTAAGTTTTTGAGAACACCCTACAAACAGCTAGATTCATTGAAATTATACAAAAAATTAGGGAAGCAAGGAAATGTATAGACTTTGATGAGTGGAATAGTGCTACTGATGACGCAATGACTAGATAGACTTTTGGGTCCTTGCTTAAGTAGAGGTCCTTTTTCAAAGTGTCTCAAGGTGGCTCCTTGTCAGCCAATGTACCTATGGTTGTTGGGAGACATCATGGATCGGCTTGAGCATGACTTAAATTTGTAAATTTTTGGTTATGCTAATATGATACACTCACCATTGAGAGTTTTGCCCAAAAAAGAAAAGATCATAAAAGTTGTTTAGAAGCCTTGCAATGTACAACACTCAAACTATGTCAGTATTTCTATATAGAACAAAAAAGATCACAAACGTTGTTTAGAAGTTGTTCCATGCAAGAATAGGGCGATGCCAAGCTTTGAGCGACTAGAGTTTTTGGCATGGATCCTTTTCTCACAAGCGAGGAGGCTCATAGGAGGAGGGCTATTCAAGGGAGATTCTGGACGTTTACAGCGAGGTGGGTTGGGAGTTATGGAACTATGGCATTGGGGGAAGGGATTCGCCCAGGTGGGGGCTCCGACTACCCTCCCCCTTTTTCTTGGTCTCCTTCATGCAATCACCTCAAAAAAAAATTATATGTTAGAGAGGTGCCTGACCTGCTCTCTCTGGAGACAAAAAGATGCTCATGTCGAGATGTGAGTAGGAAAGCGTTGAAGCATGTGGCAGGTGTTGTCGCATTTGTAAGAACTTGCCATGGTTTCATTGTTGGCTCTTGGTGGTCTTTGGAAGAGGATCTGGCTAGTTCGGGGTTTGTTTGTTGTTTGGGCCTGGATGAGAGGCCAAAGGGTGTGGAGACCCATGCTCAACCCATCCTTCCTACTCTATCTCATAGGAGGCAGTCCCTATGCCGGTCCACAGCTAGCCCTTTGGCTTCACATTTACTCCCCTTTTATAGAAAGGTTTTCGTTCTTGAAAACAAAAGTGGGACATTTCTTCTTAAGAACACTAATGTTTTCTTAAGTAGCACCTTCTTCAGTCCATCTTTTTGCTTAATTGATGCTTAGTGACACACATGATGATGAGTTTATAACTTATGATATTTGAGATTGTGCTCGGGTTCATGCGGCTGGGTTATAGGTTCGATCGACCAAAATCTGATGATCAATAACATTGTCATCCCTATGCAAGCGTGAACGACTTACATGAAAACTGGATGAATATGAGAGTGTGCAGGTAAAGAAAATTTATAGGCATTATCTCCAACTCGCTTCAGTATTTGAATGGACCACAATACCTAAAGGATAACTTATGTGTAATATTAGTTTTCAATTTTTTTGAAAGTTTTGGAATACATAAAAGTACCTCTTCACCTTCCATGAAGGTGATTTGTTGATGTTTCTCATCAGCATACTTTTTGTATCTGTCTTGTGTTGTAAAACATTTTGACGAGCAATTTCAGCATATCCATATAGTCTTGATAAAGTCCTTGACTTGTTGAACTTTCTCAGTAGCCAAACCCACCGTAACAAATGATCTCGGTTGAGAACCTTACATAAGCATGAAGGGGTTAAACCTAGTCGTAACATGCTTTCCACTATTATAAGCAAACTCCAACATAAGGAGATATTCTTTCCGTTCGGATTGCTTCTTGCTAATGTATGATCATAGCATATCCTCTAGCACTTGATTAACATGCTCAATCTGTCCATCCGTCTTTGGGTAATCTGCAGTATCAATATTGAGTTGTGTTGCTAGTCATTAACACACAACCCTCTAGAAATGGCTATTAAACTTGGGATCACGGTCACTCATAATGTTGATGGGCAATCCAAATAATATGTACAGATTGTCAACAACAACTAAGCTAACTCTAGAGTTTTAATAGTAAACTTAATTGAGATGAAATTACAAAATTCATTCAACCATCAATGTCATGACCTCGTATAGTGGTGGGTAGGTCCACAATGAAATCCATAAGGATACTCTCCCATTTACCATTGGGAATCTCCAAAGGATGCAAGAGACCTCTTACCTTCACGCAATATATTTTATTAACTTACCATTTATGGCGATGCAAGACATCGTCTTGAACAAACATGTACAATTCGTGATCTCAGTTTTGGTGATGAAATTGTTGCATCTAGGCTTTTGTGCCGTGAACTGTATAAGATTACTTTGTATGAAAAGTGTGGACAAAATTTTGCAAATGCAGTTGTAGATTCAAGGGCTATTTCAGATGCAAAACTTTGGCATGCACGTTTTGGTCATCTAAATTTTGCCAGTTTGCTGCATTTGCAGAAATCTGATATGGTTGCTTCTTTGCCGTCTCTTGAAGCACCTATCAAACATGTTTGTGAAGGCTGTATTTTGGGTAAGATGTAGCGTTCTAAGTTTCCAAAGGATGGTTCAGTTTGGGCCACATGCAGGTTGCAGCTTGGGCATAGTGATGTTTGTGGACCTATGCAAACTCCGTCCTTGGGAAATTACCTTTACTTCGTGACTTTCATTGATGATTACTCCAGGCATGCATGGGTATTTTCGATTAAAGTGAAGTTCGGAGTTTTTATGTGCTTCAAACACTTTCTGGCTTTGGCTGAAAATGTCTGAAATGTACTATGGGCACCCTCCGTTCCGATTGAGGGGGGGAGTATATGTCTCATGAATTCAATGCTTCTCTGGCTAGTCGTGGGATAAAACACCAATGTACAATGCCTTATACACCTCAGCAAAATGGTGTTGCTGAGAGGAAAAACAGGTCACTTACGGAAATGGCACGATGTATGGTCAAAAGTCAAGATTTGCCGCATTCTTTTTGGCTTGAGGCCATCATGTGTGCCACTTATGTAATAAACACTTGTCCTACAAAAGCTTTGCAATCTATTACTCCATATGAATCATGGCATGATAGAAAGCCTTCTATTGAGCACATGCGTGTTTTTGGCTGTTTGGCATATGCTTTGGTGTCACAAACACAGCGCAGAAAATTGGATGATAAGGCTGTCAAATGTATTTTTGTTGGTTATAGTGCTGAAAGCAAAGGTTACATGTTGTATCATCCGCAAACAAAGCGTATTTTGGTTTCACGGGATGTAATGTTTGCTGAAGATTCTGTTTAGCCCTTGCTCTCATGTACTAGAGATAGTAATATAAGCTAACAAGACATTTATGACACTTTGTTGCCTCTTTTCAGTGGTGGAAACACGAATATATGTTCCAATGAGGCAAATGTACAGCCTATGGGGGTTTTTGAAAGTGTTACAGATCAGCCTATTACTAATGCAGATGTACATGATGTACTTAATGAGGAAAGGGCTGAAAATGAGCAGGCTAGAGGTATGCCAAAATGGCTGGTGCACACTTTGCGTGACAGTAAATTGGATGCATCTTTGTCTAGTACTCATTCAGGCTCTTGCCATGTATCTTATGCATCAGATTGTTATGCTTTGGCTGTGTCTAGCTTACATGATGTTGATGAGCCTCTGTCTTGTGATGAAGCACAGAATTCAGAAAATTGGATGGCTGCCATGCAATCAGAATATGATGCACTTATAGAAAATGACACCTGGACTTTATGTGATTTGCCTCCTGGCAAAAAGGCCACTGGTACGAAGTGGGTTTACAAGTTGAAATGCAAGCCGGATGATGAGATCAATCGCCATAAGGCTCGACTTGTTGCAAAGGGTTATGCACAACGAAAAGGCATAGATTATGAAGAGACCTTTGCTCTCACTTGTCGTATGACTACTGTGCATTTTCTATGTGCATTGGCAATTCATTTTGGTTGGGATGTACATCAATCACACATTGTTACTGCTTTCTTGAATGGTGACATATTTCAGGAAGTTTATGTAACGCAGCCTCGTGGTTTTGTCAAGAAAGGACAAGAGGACAAAGTGTGCAAATGTAGCAAGTCTTTGTATGGGTTGAAGCAATTTCCTCGTGCTTGGTATGAAAAAGCTGACACTCATTTGGTCAAACAAGGCTTTCGTAACAGTCCAACAGAAAGCACATTGTATGTAAAGCGTGAGGGTGATGTACTTCTCATTGTGGTTCTTTATGTAGATGATTTTCTGATCACTGGACCAAATGAGAGACTTATTGCTGAATTTCAGGCTGATTTGAATGCTACTTTCAAGATGAAAAATTTGGGGTTGTTGCATCATTATTTGGGCATACAGTTTAAGCAGTGTGATGGTGGTATTGCCTTGTGTCAGAAAAGTTACATAGAGACATTGCTATGTAAGTTTGGACTTGAGGATTGCAAACCTATTGCCACTCCCATGGAAACAGGTTTGAAGTTGAGTCTACATGATGCTAGCAATCCTACTGATGTCACTCTTTATCAAACTGCTGTTGGCTGCCTCATTTATGTATGCAACACGAGGCCGGATATTCAGTTTGCAGTCTCACAGGTCACCTGATTTATGCATAGCCCAGGGTCTAAGCATTGGCAGGCTGTCAAGAGGATTTTTCGCTACCTTAGTGGCACTTTACATCCTGGCTTGTTTTATCCCAAGGGGCGATCATTGCCGCCAGACTTACATGCCTTTTCGGACTCAGATTGGGTTGGTTTTTTTGACATGCGAGTGTCCACAAGTGGTTTTTGTTTCATGCTTGGCACTTCATGTGTATCATGGTTGAGCAAGAAGAAACCTACTATGGCCACTTCGAGTTGTGAGGCTGAGTAGAGGGTCGTCTTCACAGCTACGGTTGAGTGTGTATGGCTCAGACGCCTTATGGCTGATTTGTGTGTTGGACATGACACTACCAACACTATATACACTGATAGTCAGAGCGCATTGGCAGTTGCGAGGAACCTAGTTTTTCATGCTCGCACAAAGCACATTGAGGTGCATTACCACCATGTCAGGGAGAGGCTCTCATTAGGAAAGATCAGCTTGGCTTATGTGCCAACACAGGACAACCTTGTAGATCTTTTCACAAAGGCATTGTCTCATGAGAAGCTCGAAGCTTTCCGCAAAACTTTGGGCTTAGTCCCCTTGTGGACTGATCATGTCCTCATGGCATGGCACTTCCCTTTACTTATGTGCCAGCTCTCGTTCACCACATCACTCCAGGGGGGATTTGTTACCATATACATGTGGTAGTGATGTGTGTGAATACACTAGGACCGCCGGGGCATTTTTCCCTCTTTAGGAGGTTTTTTCCCCCGTGCATTGTATATACATACGCCCATCACTCTAGGGCTATCAATCTTTCCATTGCACACTAAGTAACACACTCTCTATTGTGTGCCTTGAGCTTCCTTCGTCTTCTCCAAGCTGTGTGTGTTTCTCTGCAACCCTAATTCCAACATATGGTCCTATTTTGGTGGAGAACGGCTAAATGTCCCAATCTTTTGGTTAAAACCACTATATCTAGGTGTTTTTGGTGGCTAACTTTAAAGTTTGGGTCTAAAGTACTGGCCTTTTGTTCCATTTTATATTTCACAAAATCAAGCTAGAAGATATGAAATCTCCCTTTTCAGGCTATAAAAACAACACCATTAATGACAAATCACCTAGTTTTTTCAAACGTCTATTTTTTTTAAAAACCTTCCCTCCATTTTGTGAGGGTTTTTTCTCTTTCGTGACATATTCAAGTTGCACACTCTTCCTCTCCAATCTCTGATCTTCCATGGCATCCATTACATGTCATCCTTGTCATAGTATAACTTCTTGTGATTTTCATAACATCAGAGAAATGGGCTTTGAAAACCCATGTCTTTTTCTTTGAATGTCTGGGTAATGATGCCTCCTTCATGCAAAGGTGCCCACATAGTGAAAAGAACCAAGCGAGATGATGTGAAAAACCATTGGAAAGATCGTGTTCTTGCCTTCAAAGTGACCGACAATCGCTATGGCCAAAGACATGGTGCTAAACTTGGATGAACATTCCATTCTCCATTCTCACTGTAAGGAGCACAAAAGCTTCTATATTTGATACAACCAATCTTTATCTCATTGTTCTCTCATTTTATTTATTTATTTGCTTTAATTTTAGTTATCTTTCCATCAACATCTATGGAATAGCAGCCTATTGAGAGCTTAACTGGTGCATTCAAAGCTATTCACAAAGGGATTGCAGATATGGATACTTACAAGCCACCCTCTCTCTCCAAAAAAGTTGGTATGTTTGTATATTTTGTAGAATATAGGGTTCCATCAAGAGAAGGTGCACATGAAGAACTACATGATTTTCCTGTTCCCACTATACGATCACTAGAATGGGAACCCCCTGATCCAAGTACCTTAAAATCAAAAATCAAAGAAGATATTCTCAAAGCTAAGTCTCTGAGCAGGATTTCCAGAAGGATTAAGATTCAATGGTTCTTGCCTATACATGTCTTTGTGGCATGTTTCAAAACAATGGATTTGTAGAGGACAAGAATGATGTGGCTTAATAGAAGAATGTATATGAACTAGACACTGTACTTGGAGAAGGATGGGGTACCAATGAGACTTTCCATATTGGCGACAATATCAATTGTAGAGTAAGCCCAAACTCTATGTCTATCTCATAGGAGCTGCAGTCATTACTTTTGGGCAATGACTACAGGAGATGGAGAAGCAAGCTAGGTAGTTGGTTCCCTCTAGACTTTGAGGAGAATTGTCTAGAGTATGAATTTAAATTCATAGTCCTTCCATTCACTAGGCCTAGAAACATTATCTTAACATCAAACTAGAGACTACAAGATGTCAAGGAATCTTTCAAGTTTTTGGATGAAACATCCATAAACATCCCCTGAGTATAGATTCAAAGTTAATGACATTGTTGTGAGCACAAGGATGGAGAATGCAACCTCATGTATCATATGTATTCCCCCAAAAAGAGTTGCTTTTAGCCACTTGCAAGGACTTGATAAGCTGAAGTGGATTTCTCAAATATTGTAATTACTACATTTTGCAAAAATACATGTCTTTTCTACTTTGTTGATGTGACCAATATTTTACGTACATTTAAAACTAAATGACACCATGATACATAGTTAAGAATTAAATTTTTGATATTAAGTATTTAAGTACAAAAATATAATCTCAAAAAGGGTGTTTGTTCATATGGACAAAATGAACAAACTGTATACAACTCTTTGGAATAATGTAATCAGCCAACCAAATCAAATTTTCTTTTTGCATGGGATGATTCAGGATCTTCAGAGACCCTTGGCCTTTTTTGTTTGTTGTGATCAAATGTTGCTGAAAGAGGTCAAGAGGTGGTTCTAGTGAGCTCCTATGAGGGGTTGGCATGGGAGACTTGGGGGTTGTGAGTTAGTCTCCTAAGGGGTTGGATAGTTAGACTTGGCAATGGGTTCCCTGGGGGGTGGTGAGTTTGGCTTGTGAGGAGTTGGCTTGGGAGACTTAGCAACCATCTTGGCATACATGAATGGAAGATTGAAAGGGGAGCCAAGCTTCACCCCTTTACTTTCTAGATGAGCCACACTTTTGAACTTTGAATTTTAGTGGTGAGTGGAATGGAGGCCTCGTGTCACAGTGAAGAGTTTAGTAGCCCGAACGACACAAGGGGGGAGCTTCTTGGATTCACAAGCACCCGCTATCATGTCCTACGGGGAGGGGGGAGAAACTTGAATGAGGAACATGTGCTAAGTAGCCCGCAATGTCATCGGAAAGAGTCCATAAGCCTGGACGACGCGATGGTAGAGCTTCTAGGAATCACAAACGAGTGCTATCACATCGTGCGGGGAATAAGAAATGTAGCCCGAAAAAAGCAACTGGAGGGGTTTAAAAAAGTATGAGAAGGCCCTATCGCTTCACGTTGGACTAGATGAGAGAATGAAGCAATGCTCGAAAATGAACGGTGAGAGTTTTGTGGTTGGTGGAAAATGAGACGTGTAGAGGTTTTCATCTGCTAACAAAACAAGATAAATGTTTTACCCCAAAAATCATGATTGTATAGTTCATAAACATGAAATCTCAATTACCTTTTACAATGTATAAAACTATAAATTTCAAATATGCCAAAATTTGATGTTTTTGACATCATCGATGCATCCGGAACACCCAAAAATCTTAGGAACGACTGGCTACATGCCCCACTTAGACATCCAGAGAGGCCGTTAGGTCCAAAAAAGGCCTCTAGAGGCCCTGTCTAGCATGGCACGCAGGACAGAGCCTCCAAAGGTCTTTTTTGGACCTAGCGGCCTCTCTGGATATTCAAAAAGGCATGTAGCCAGTCATTCCTGGGGGTTTGGGCATTACGGACGCATCCATGATGTAAAAAATAACAAATTATGTACTAGCTAGCAGTTTACTTTGATTCATTAAGAATACTAAGTTTGAGTTTTCTTCTTGTGGATTTGATTGATACTAGGTATTTTTGATCAAAAGTGTCTATCTCTTAGAATTGCTTCCTTGTAGAATCCTGCATTTATAGAAAAGAGAGGTATTGTGATCCTCCATTATTCCCCTTTCACTTGGTTCAAGCTTTTTTGTGAACTCTAGTCTCAGCTTGCCCAAAGACATGTCTTGCTAGTTTTTCCTTATTTATCTTGGTAGATTTCTTTGCCAAGGCTTATAATGACACAGTGGAGCTTAATTTCATTTGATCTCTCATTTATGTTTGAGCATTTGAAAGATCCTTTTTCTAAGGAATGGAAACATTTTTTGTCTCATGAGTTATATAAGGTGTTTGTGCCATTGCAATTTTTTTATAAAGAGATTTATTAGACGAGGTGGTTGTTTCTTTTGCAGATGGAATTCTTAGGAATGATATTTTCCTTGAAAGAGAAAACTCATCAAGTAAAAAAGCACTTGAAGTGATATCTGGAAGAGCAATGATTTTCTTGTTCCCTTGGCTTTGTAATGCTCGAGCTTTATTACTATGTATAAGTGGCCTTCGATACACAACCCTCATGGTTGCTTACACTTGGTTGAGCTTGATGTCCATATGGCATAGCTTAATGAGCTTCTCCCGAGAGTAGAAATGGTGAGAAATCTTGTGATGCTGAAGTGAGCTTCCTAGCTAGAGCAAAACTGGTGAGAAACTTTAGAAAGCTTGTGAGGGTGAGAAGACCCAAATGTTGGTCCTCTTGCAATGGTGGTCCTTCTAGCCAGAGCAAAAGTGGCGGTCCTCTTGTGGTGGCAAAGAGAAATCTTGGAAAGCTTGTGAGGGTGAAGACACCCATGTCATCTACATTGAGGTGTTCACTAGCACTTTAGCTCTGTATAACAGAGCCAAAGGGGATGTCGTTTTGCAAAAAGAGCCATAGAAGGTATAATGGAGCTAACAACACTAGCAAAGCTAGCATTAGAAGAGCGGAGGGAAAGCTCGTGAAGGTGAGT
The DNA here is from genome assembly GCF_014529385.1 of Adiantum capillus-veneris. Taxonomy (NCBI): domain Eukaryota; kingdom Viridiplantae; phylum Streptophyta; class Polypodiopsida; order Polypodiales; family Pteridaceae; genus Adiantum; species Adiantum capillus-veneris. Next base: position 64,865,977 of record NC_140958.1, on the reverse strand, counting down.
AGAGTCAAACAAAAGGTCATGTGTGTGTGAGAGAGAGAGAGAGAGAGAGAGGAGAGAGAGAGCAGCAAATGAAGTAATTTAAAAGTGAAGAAATAGTTGTTTGCCGCCAAGTCACTTGAATGAGAACAAACTTTGAGGTGTACCACAAAGGCATAGTGTGAAAATGATATCTTTTTTAATATCTAGAGATATGTACCTAGATATGCTTTAATCCCATAGAGACGCTTTAAATGCTCAAAATGGCCAAATTTGGAGCTGTTTTGACCATCAATGGCTCCGCTAATTAGCAAGTCAACCGATTCCTTACACAACCCTTTTTGAGTCGTTTTTGGCCCTAATGATACAAATAATATCACCACAGTCAAAGTAGACACTATTGCATAGAGTTTTCACCCAAAAGCAAATAATTCTGCTGTGTAAAATTGAGTGTTTTTCTTTCAAACGCCATCGACCTTTCTTCTTGCAAAAGAACTACTCCAATAGCTCGATTACTAGCATCTATTTTGAGCACAAAAGTTTTCATTGGATCATGTATGATAGCTAAAATTGGTGCAATAGCGACCTTAAGTGCATTGGAGCTTTGCGGTTGAGTTTCTTCCCAATGAACTGATATGCCCTTGGATTTCAGTTGGTCCATCATCTAGCATAGTTTTTAACAAATAAATCCCAAGAACATATGGAGCTCTTCTAATTTGTTTGGAGAAGGCTAGTTATGGATGACATCCTTTTTCGATTGATCTATATGTAGCCATGTAGCAAAAGTTACATACCCTAAGTACTGAATTTTTTCTTTCAAAAACTCACACTTGGATTTCTTAGCATATAGTTAGTGTTGCCCTATCAGATTAAACACCTGCTACAAATGTTGTAAGTGCTCTTCTTCAGATGCACTATACACTAGAATGTCCTCGAAAAAACAATGACAAACTTGCCCAGATATGGTTTCAAAACACTATTCATGGGAATCATGAAAGTAGCTGGCGCATTGGTTATGTCTAGAATTCATAACTTTTAAACCTTGTTCGGAAATCCATTTTAGGTATATCAGCAAACCAAATTCGCACTTGATGATGTCCTGAACGTAGATCTACTTTTGTAAAAATAAAAGCATGGGTGAGTTTATCAAACAACTCATCCACTTGTACAATGGATACTTATTCTTATCCTATGGGAGGGGCCTAGGGGTCGCAGAAACCTTTGAGGTCTATTCAATGTTATGTTGTATGGGCTTGCAACTTCCCTATAAAAGCCTAGCTTTATGGACCACTATGTGAACTACTGGCTTGGTATGAGCAGGAGCAATGTGTATAACTCTTTTTGGCATTTTATATCGTCACTCACTGCATGAGTATTGCTATAAGAAACAAAAAGTTATTTTGGGTTTATGCAAGGTGAAAGATAGTCAAGTAGATGAGCAGAATTCTTTAAATTAAATGTTAAGGTCACATAGAAAATTTGCCAAATGTCACTTGTAAGGTTGTGGTCATGCAAAGCATAGTTACAAAAAGCCTTGTATAATTGTATGTAAAACAAATAATTGTGCACGCGTGACCATGCATAAAACAAAGTTATTTCAAAAAGTAATTGTTAACTATGCATCGTGTGATCACTCCCAAATAACATAGTGACATGCATGTAAAGGAAAAAGGGTTGTTAAAATAGTGTTTCTTTGTAAGTCCAACATTCTCCATGAACATAATGTGTTTGCTTTTTTGTAAATATTGATGTTTGAGCACTTAGTGCAAAGAGCTTCTACATGTCAAAGATGGAGTATTCTGCTTGTCACCATTAAAAAAAATGAAACGAACAAAGCACAAATCTGAAGGCGGGGTTGTAGGGTAAAACACCTAACTTAAGTAATAAGGACACTCAAAACATAATGGCCACTAGAGGTAAATTCAAATTGGGGTAATTCAATCTTCCACTTCAAGTAATGATTTTGAGTGAAAGAAAAGAAAGCCCTTGTTCAAATCTCCTCATATCCCATGCTAACCCCATCCTGATAATCGACTATTAAAGAAATAGAGTAGAGCCAAACAAAAGGTGTCCTTGCTTTGGGGCATGTCCTTTTATTGGGGGTTTTACCCTATTACTAGTCATTAAAAATGGACACATGTACAATGCAAGATATTGAGCATAATCCAAATACTCCTTAGCCATACTCACAAATGTGAGTGGAGCAAAATAAATTAGAAAAGCATAACAAGCCCCTCATAAACCATGCATGAGCTACAAAAAGAATTACAAGTGTGCCATTAACGTTCCCATATCATAGATCAAGCTAACAAGAGAGGCACCTCCCATCCCAGTAAACTCAAGATATTTATGTTTCAAGGGGGGAGTCCAAGACTCCATCACCTCCTCAAGATATTTATGTTTCAAGGGGGGAGTCCAAGACTCCATCACCTGCAAACCCGCACCAACCATTGACAAGGAATCCGGCTTGGGATGCCAAACCTTGAGAAACCTCAAGCTTTTTTGGAGAGCCAAGCACTAGCAAGCAAGATAGAAGGAGCCAATCATTACACCATGCTATCAACATCTGCCACATGCCGATCGCATGCCAATCAACAACATAGAGGACTCACCGGCTGAAAACCACCATTGCAAGAGGGATCTTCACGAACAAAACAGACATATTTTTTTCCCTTCAAGAGAAGGGGGAGTTGTTGCCATACTACTGTAGACAAAAATAGATGGGCAACTAGAGCGAAAGAGGAGCTAGGCAAAGTCAGGTCCCCCACCGGGGACAACCCCCATGAATGTTTGCGCTGCAAATCCCACATCCTCCAGCGTTGTGCCCACCATGCCCAACCACACCAGCCACAATGCAACTCCCATTCCCTTGCATATGCTATCAAGAGCTTCCCACCTGATGCACACCATGACAAAGCTGGTCGACAACGCACTGAAGTCAGGGTTCATCTCGCATTGAAGCACGATAGGAATTCGAGTCGTAAAATTTGGCGACAAATCAAATCCCTTTGTGGTCAACTTTTTCTTCTCTAAAAGAGATCAGAGGGGACGGAGGGATGAAAAGTAGGAGGGTAGAGTTAGAGTAAGGTGATTGCATGCACTTGGGGATGAGGGGCATTTTTTGTTTATGCGTAAGCGTCCATAGCACCGTACTTTGGATTGAGAGTTTTGACTCCTTTTTTGTTAACTTTTTCTTTTGCTATACCCACAAATGTGAGTGGTTGAAAGTAATTTAAGAAAAAAAAAATTAAATCATCACAAGCCCTTCTCATAGACCGAGCCAACGTAGCACATAGCAACTAGACATGGCTAACAAGGGAGTGATCCTAACAGATAGAGCTGGCCGATCTTCTTTAGCATATGACGGACCCTACATGTACTTGGACGCATCGACATGAAGGGCTTGGCAAAAGTACAGTAGCCCCCAAACTTAGTAAGCTATGCCTGCTTCCCACATGCCACCAACCCTCGGATTAGGCTCCTCCAAAGACGTGTAGCGCATCCCAACCAAAAAACGTAGCAGAGTTTCTCGCATCTTTGCGAGCAACCCCTTGACGCCTTAGCTCCAAAAAAGTAGGAACAATGAAGCAGAGAAAGGGGTTGTCCAACCAGGGCCCCCTCGCTCGAGGGCACCCCTATAACAGGGACCATTTTCCATCCCACCTTATTCTGAGAGGCAGAGTTGGGAACCCTCGATAAGAAACCTTTGCATTCATTTTCATTAGCTTTTTGCTTGCCTCAAGCTCAAAACTGTAAATACTAAATAGTTTAATCAACTCTGGATTGAAAACCAACATATATCCCTTCTTGTTTAAACCTATGTCGAGTCTAGCTCCTACAACCCCCCCCCCCCCCCCCCCCCCCCCCACACACACAAAATGCTAAATCCCACGGGGATCAAGTGATGGGATCTACGTTGGTGAAGCCATACACAGATCTCAAGGAATACGGATGGTCCCAAAAAATCTATGACATTCGAGTTTTGTTTCTGGGTCACTGTGGTACAAGGCGTGTGTGACATCGCTTATCGTTCATTACAATGCATGTGTGTTTACTTTTACTTATGCTTGTCTAAGTTTACCTTCTCGATGTCCGAATTTACAAAATTTGTTCGAGTTTGTTTTTTTCAGATCTCAAAGCGATGTGCATCTTTGCTTTAGGAAAAGTAATGAATCCAGAAATCACTACGCAACCTTCTTCAGAGACGAGTTTTTATTTGAGAAGGGATCTTACAAACAACAATGCATGAAACTAAGAGTCCAAGGGAAAAAGTGGATTCATGATATCATGTCACCTACAAACACTCTTGTTAGATGAGAAATAACGTACAAATATTCTTGTAAGATAATAAGAAATCTTCATGATTGCATTGAGGGTTGAAAATTTCTCAGCTTTTTCTAGTTCCTCTCCATATGGATGCTTGCTTTTTGAATGCGACTATTTCACTTTTGCTGACCGTTTGCATGTATCCTCTCTCTCGTTGTCAAAGTGGTATAGATTATCTTTCTTTATCTGATTTCGTTGTGGAAGTGCTATTGAATAAGACTAACTTTAAGATTTGGGAAATGGACACATGTCAAACTTCCTTCTTTCAACATGAAACTTTGGAAATGCTATTGGATAAGACTAGTCACTTGACCTTGTTTTTCACTTTTTAAATTTTTTTTTGGAGGCGCCACATGTCAGTGCACATCCTTCTCTCCTTTTAAAATTAGTATCGATATAGAGGCATTGTTATCTGTTAAAGTTTAAAATATAGCATCATCACCGTAGGAATTTCCACACGGTACACAAAGGTATACTTCTAGGTTTCATTACTAGATAATTATCTATATATAACGAGATATTTCTTTAAGTGAAAGAAAGAAGCGATAACAACTTTTGGTTTGCCACATGTATACGTACAACACGTGCACGCACATGCACACACCACTTTTCGAGGAAAATCATTCTCACAAACATACGAAATTCCCTTTGGGGTAGATTCAAAGAGGAAATTTTGCAAATTTTTTACAATTTTACTCTATTTTCTTAAATTTTCCAAGAGGATTTTCTCCTTCTTCCCCTCCCTTCAAGCAGCTGATTTGGATTTTCAACCGGCTCAGAGCTAAGCTAAGCACACTTTTCCCTAACACTGGCACACACGCAACATGGTTGGATAGAGCCCTAATGGGAGGTTATGAAAAAGTATGCATGTGTAACCTTGGGAGTTAGGGTATTCTCAATGAGAGAGTGAAAGTTAGCAATGGTAGAAGAGAGTAGCATGGTGCTCATCAATGGACCGAGCACTCTCTCTCTCTCTCTCTCTCTCTCTCTCTCTCTCTCACACACACACACACACACACACACACACACACACACACCCCTCATTAATTAGTTGTGTGTGTGTGTGTGTTCAAAAGAGGTATTTGAGGGAAAGAATCACCCTACAAAGTGTGATATACTATTTCATGTCTCTACATCTCAACTCATCAAATAGATCCTTTTATTTTTTTGAAAATTGACCTTGAGTTTACACCTTGTTTCCTGAATTTGGAGGGTTTTGGGAGTTTGTCATCAATCACATTTTTGAGGTCTTCATTGGCTAACGGACACCTCCTCCCAACTACTATACTACTCTCTCCTAACATCTCTGGAGGATACTCTTAACTCCAAAGCTACACATCCATATACTCTCCTAACCTCCCAATTAGTGCCCATCACTGCTACACGAGTTGTGTGCTTGCACCCATTGTTGTTAATAGAAAGGCTACCTCTTAGAACACTCTTCTTCTCTCCTCAATAATAAAAACTTCAAAAAAGGTCACCTTTGGTGGTAGATACAATCACTAAGGCACCAACATCCTCTGGTATGCCACCTGTGACTAGGCAAAAAGGAAAAAAACAAGTTATCAATCAAATTCAAAGAGGCAAGAAAACCTTGAAGCACAAACATGTACAACAACAAACAAACACATTGTGCAACTATGACAAACAACAAATTTTTTTTGAAGAATATGTGTGGAGGAGAAAATCCTCAAATCTATGAGAAACAAGCGTAGTCTTCTACAACACTCAATTTGTGTACCACCTGTTTGTGGATATCCATACCTGGCACATTGTCTAGAGTGATCACAAGTTGTTAACTAGAGCATTCTAATATAGTAATTTGGATGATTTGCATTGAGAATAGGGCCTCTTTATATAGACCAACGACTAGGATACATTGCATGTGGTATGTATCCTCTTCTAGGCTTAAACTTAATGCATTTCTTGACGAGGTGATAATTTTCCTTACAATAATCGTATTTCACCATCTTCATGCTATCACCAACATGCTTCTCAAACTTATTTCTACTCGAAAAAGAAGCATACACCAACATGCTTGTTAGCATGTGATTTTGATGTAATGAAGTGTTTGATCGTGATGGAATATGTTTACATATCAATAGATAATGTTAATGGACTCGCCTTAATGAGGAGTCATCATTGGATATAATCTTGCAAAAATTAGCCGTATTTGCTTTACAAAGGATATGCGGGCAAAGATGAGTTCAAAAAACATTATTTTCAGCACTCGTGATTATATTGCCATCTTCAATTTTGCTCGTGTCTTTTGTTCTCCTTCTTGCCATCATCGTTTCCTCTCTCCCTTTCCAATAATTTCTTTGAATGTGTTTTTTTTTTTTGCAATGAGCTTCTTTTACATCTTTCTTGTCTCAAGTCTTACTTTCATCATTGTGAAACTTTCTTTTTCATGGGACTTGCCGCTCACCTTCTTTTCACATTTATCGATGGCAGTAAGAGTGCAAGAACTCTCCTTTCTTTCCATCATGAGGCTTTCATCTAGTGATCTCCTTTGCCAACAAGCTACCAACTACACCATCAGAGTGTAGAGTACGCTAATACCAATCATAACATGTCCCATGATGAAGTAGCAAGCATAATTAAAAAAATGGATTTCATCTTTTAGATCCTATGGCAGATCAACACATTTGTGAAGTAGCAAACTACCTTCCTCACTTTCAACTCAAAAAGATTTTCCACTACAGACCTTATTACAAGTAGTCTCCTTCTCATGCGTATTCCAAGATTCTTTCCAATCACCTCAACGACCTTTCGATTCATAACTATTTAGGATATAGATTCTTCTAGATGCAATCAATTAATCAACTCAAATACTCGAGAGATTCCTAAGCTTCATCAAACATGATAGAAGCCTCGCGTACATACCACACAATGGTTTCTTTTCCAAGATAAGAATATCTTGTATTCATTCTTTCTAATGCAAAATTGTTGACATCAAACTTCTTCAAGTTGAAGAGCTATGTTTTAAGGAAGACATTGCCAATAATTTTATGGAAATAACTTATCACACACTAAAGTGAATAAAAATCAAAACTATGGACAAGGTAGTGAGAAAAAAATTTGCCAAAGTTTTGATAGCAATTAGGCACTTTTCCGAGAAAGCCAAATAGTGATACCAAGGTTGATATGCACAAAACTATAAGGAAAAGTTTCATGGTAAATTTTGGTAAATTTTTTTATCATATTAGCCAACATCTTGAATTTTGATAGCCATGAACAATGTGAAATTGACAATATTTCATAAATTGGGCATAAGGGTGAATCAAAAGACCGAGAGAAAATGAAATTGGTCTTTACTGGTTAACCCATGCTCAAGTTGGCCTTAAATTGACTCATTAGCAGATACATCACATTGATTTTGACAATACTATTTGAATAATCAGAGTGTGCAAGGTACACCAAACGTGGCACTAGTAAACATCATCACATGAGTAATTTGTAAAAAAGGTAGCATACCAAAAAAAAATGGATTGCGACCACAAATGCGCGTGGCGCAAATAGTAAGAGGGCAAACCACTACAATCAATGGTCTATAAGAGGTGACATCTATAATAAGAAGCTTGTCAAGCATATAATTGCTTGAAAGAGGAGAGGCCATGGGTGTAGCACCTCCATGAATCTATTTGCAACTCCCTAATCTCTCACAGATAAGAATAATGAATTCATGTGATTATGTTTGGTGAACTTGAGATGGAGGAATCTACATGCCACACTGGCATGTTATACCCAACAACATTTTCATACAACATTACATTTTTTTTGTGTGTTTTCCATAACATTGAGACCATTCATGTCTAGTGTCAGCTTTTCTAATATGACGGTATGACCTCCTTTCTTGAATGGTCACTAAATGCATCTTTGGACACAAAAAAATTTGGACTCGATGAAATGAAATCTCAACCAATGCTAGCGGTCTTAGTGGTTCCATGTGCATTGTATAGTTTTGCGATCTATTGTGCATTAGGTTTTAATGCACTAGCTTGTGTATTTGTGTGGATTGTCCTATGTGTTTCTGCTCTTGCAACTTGTCTATACCCTTGACCTAAATGAGCAAACTCAATGTGGGGAAGAGGACACTAATTGGCCATAAGTATCCTAGGACCTACAATTGTAGGACCCCCATTGGTGAACAACTGGGTCTTTCTAAAAGGGATTTCCCATTCTCTCTCTCTCCCCCCAAAAAAGAACTACATTTTCCCTCACACCTTTTTTGGTGTACCAGTAGGGCCAAAATAATAAAACGGAAATTTTAAAATCTCTTGGTCAAGAATAGTCAACTAGGAGATGCACACAAACCAAAACCAAGAATGAATAATTGTCATACTTGTGAAACAGATGATCAGTTGAAGAATGAATATCCTAAATTGGATCAGAATCTAGAGCCTCTTCCAAGGTATTGCAAGGAGTGTTGCAGCCTCACTTCTTAGTAAACTATCAAAGCATCCCAAGAACGGTAACAAGGCATCATTAAATATTTTGCTGCCTTTAAATGCATCAAAGAGTGACCTTACCAATCCTATCAAAGTGATAACACGAGCTCAAGTAAAACATCAAAAATGAGAGGAAGCCAAGCGCTCAAATGGAAGTGACAAGCCTTCCAAAATATCTTGGAGAGCCTAGAGGCAAGGAAGTCAAAGGCCTTCTTGGAGACCCAAGAGGGAGGACATTAGGAAAAGAAACACAAACTACTTAATTCGAGGCTAATACTCGTTATCAACTTAAAAGAGCCGAGGATTCAAACTCTAGTAAGTTTAAAAAGCAGCTAAGAATTGAGCACTTTAATATTGGCTGAAAGGGTATATTAACGAGATTTGCATATCACATTACAATGCAAGCTGACCAAAACCTAAAGACCTTAGCAAACATTTCCAAAGGATACACCGAATATCCAAAGAACAATCTCGAAAGAAAGAGATCAAACTTGTACCTATGAAGAAGGTAGGGGATTATTGGGAGGGCAAAGAAGGTAATACCACCTTATCTTTTAAATACACTAGAGTGAAGTCTCTTGCCATACCTGACAACGGAGCTAGTGTAGCCATTGCAAGAACACAAGTATGGGAATCATAAGGAAAGCACCTTTCCAAGGTGAGTTTCAAAATTCTCACGCCCAACCCTACTTCTTCACACAATGTGTTACGTACAAATCATATAGAAACAACAACATGCATGGCCAAAATCATCTTTCCTAAATGGCCAGTCTTCCTCCTCTTCATTTTGAGCTTGTTACTTGTATTTTTTTACTATCTTTTCCTCCCTTTTCCCTCCTTTGAACCCAACTACTCAAGATTTCAACAGGCTCTAAGCTAAGCTTAGGCATTCCCGAACATCATGCATGGTCCTATGACAATGGCCATCATGTTTTCAATTGGAAGTGCCAAGCTGAAGTACCATCGTTTTGTTACAAGTAGCATGCAAAATCCTTGTTTTCTTGGTCGATTGTAGAATGTTTAAGCATCATCTTTTGCATATGATCCATCAATTGGCAAGTCTATGATTAGATAAATAGTACATGGCTCAACATCTCAACTTTTCCTCATTTGAAAGTGGTGAGGTCATCAAAACACTTTTGTCAAAGGCGTTTTCCCCAATGATCTCATAGACCAATCGCAATAATGATACCATTCAATTAAAGCAAAGCACTCCTCTAATCTCTAATGAGAATGCATAAACTTATCTTGGTTCATTTGTACATCATTGTGTGTGCTCAAGTGGCATGAACGATAGCATCTATGCAAAGCTACTCAAATATGAGTTGGACGCAGTTGCTTCCCACAAAACTACTCATTTGTAGACTACATTACTTAAGAGAAGCTGACAAATGAATACTCAAGTACATTAAGCTTACTTGTGATAGATGAGTTAGTGGGTTAGAAATAAAACCATAGTACATACTATCATTTTGAGTGTTGAAATGTGTGTGCAAGTAGGAGGGTGCGTGCGTGCGTGTGTGTGTGTGTGTGTGTGAGAGAGAGAGAGAGAGAGAGAGAGAGAGAGAGAGAGAGAGAGAGAGAGAGAGAGAGAGAGAGGACGGAGAAGAACCACAGATGGGATACACGAAGAAGATCATAGTTGGGAGTCACCTTGACTTGGGAGCTTATGCCTGCACGACCCAACACTGTAAAATCGGCTCCGAGTAAAAAGTGTGGCCATTGAGTAAAGAGCGTGGATAACTGCTAGTAGCTCTTTCTCATAAATCTGTGCAACCCGTTCTGGTCTGGAAAACATTCTGCTCTCATAGGCTACAACATGCCCTTCCTGCATCAAGACCGCTCTCAAACTACGACCACAAGTATCACAGTATACCTCAAATGGCTTTTGCAAGTCTAGCAAAACCAATACTGGCCGATCGTCAACTTCCCCTTGAGAGTCTTAAAGGCTCCAATCTCAGATGGTCCCCAAGTGAAAGAAATCCCTTTCTATGAAAGTATGCAGAGGAGAAGCAATCTCTGCAAACTTTCGAATGAACCGCCGATAGTAAGAACACAAGCCCAGAAAACTGCGAACCTCATGCACATTCTTCAAATTGGCCAATCTCTGATGGTCTCAATCTTGGCCGGATCCACTTTGACACTACACCCTCCGTAGAGACGAAAAAGTGAATCTTTGGTGAGAAAAACTCACTCTTCTTTCCATTTAATACCAAACGATGTTGCCTTAGTGCCTGAAATACCTGTAGCAGAAGCTATCGATGCCCTGCCTCATTCTTGGAGAATATGATGATGTCGTCAAAAAAGGTGCCCACAAATGACCTATACTCTCGAAAAATCCTGTCCATCATTTTGTTGAAGGTTGCAGGAGCATCTCCCAATAGGCATCACTAAATACTCGTACAAACCAAAGGACGTCCTGAAGGCGGTCTTGTAAACATCTCCAGGAGCAATCTGATGATAGCCACTTTTCAAGTCGATTCTACTAAAATAAGTAGAACCCTGTAACCTCTACAATATACCATCGATCTTGGGTATCGGGAATCTGTTCTTGATTGTGATGTTATTGAAAGTCTTGTAGTCAATGCACATTCTCCAAGATCCATCTTTCTTTAGAACTAAAAGCACCAACGAATAAAACGGTGAAGTACTGGGTCAATCAATCTTTTTCCAACAATTCTTTTACTTGGTTCGTAATCTCTTCATTTTAGGCTCTGCTTACTCTGTAAGGTGGTCAGTTCGGTGGCGTACTACCTGGAATCAAATCAATCCTGTGATCTTCAGGACGTTGAGGGGGTAACTCCCCTGGTAAGCCTTTGAGAAGCAGTCAGCTTGAGCTTGCAAAAATTCCTGTCGTTACTTCTCAAGGTCGGACAAATTTGACATTTTCTTGTTATCAATCTCATTTAAGAAGATTGAGTAAACGAACAGATTGGATTTCATTACTCTAGAAATGGCCGAAGCCAATACAATGGGGACGGACTCGCCCTTTAATTTTACATCAAGTACTATTTCTCTACCCTTTTCATTCTTTAGAGTTGCTTTTCTTGCCTTGTAGTCAACCACCACATTGTTTTTGCGGAACCAAGGGATTCCTAACAGGACGTCACACCCTTCCAAAAGCATGATATAAAAGTCCTCATGCCCCAAATACCCTTGACAACGCAATCAAAGTTTGCCTATGACAGGTGTAATGGCAACATCTTGTCTGCATGCTGTTAGAAGTGCCTCAGCTGGTGGTCCCATTTCCTCGCCGGTGGTCCCATTTCGTTTGGCGTAATTCCAAACCGACTCACCAATTCAGTCGAAATGAAGTTGGCCTTGGCTCTTCGGTCAAAGAAGATAAGGGCTTCTTGATCTCGTACTTTGCCCCACTCTCTACAGAGCTGAGTACTTCCATCCATTTGCTCAGGTTCGCTCCCCACAAAATCTGCTACCAGTCCAGCTTTTGTCTTTCCCTTCTTTGTGAAACCGGTCCGTAGGGCGGTAGACTTTAGCTTTCACCTAATCTTTAAACTGTTAAACTTTACTACACAGAGGAACTTCACGAATAAGCCTGTGACTGGAAATTACAATTCAAACAAAACACAACCTGGGAGCTAGAGTGCTTCCAAATAGACAACGACCCTGTTTGGCAACTTGGCCCGAAAGACTGGCGCCCCTTTTGGTATTTCTTTATTCTTATTACACTTGAGAAAAACCTGTAAACTTCCACAAGCTATCCCACTTTTATAGGGCTGAAATTCCCCTACTCTAACCCGATTTCGGCAACATGGCCACAGTAGAAGTCTCCACGGACAAAATCCCAAGTAAACAGTGACTTTCCACGCACTTTAGAGCACTTTACAAAACCTGGTGAAAAATTAGAGCACACTGAAATCTCTGTTTTTGGCCTATAATTTGTACCAAAACACCTGTTCGGTGATTCCCTAGCTTCCCCGAAGCTCCTGGGACCTGTAGGCATCAAAACTAGCCAAAACCCAAAACCTGCAAAAAATTACAGCAAGCTGTAATTCTCTGTTTTGCGCTCTGATTCGCGTGCCAATCACTACCGTGGGTAGCCCTCAAGCTCCCGCACCTGTAGGGTCACTTGCCTTTTGAATTAGACGAAATTCTTCGCGGGAAATCTCTCTAAATTGTCTTGTACAAGCACCCACTGCTTTCTCTAGCAATATCTTGCGGTTTAGGTGCGAAACCCTAAATCTGCAAAAAAAAACACAACGGGCTGTAATTCCCTGTTTTGGATTGTTTTGGAACACATCTACGCGTCTCAGGTGCTCCCGCACGCAATGGGACAGTTCCCCTTTTAAACGGACAAGTTTTCACATGAGAAAACTCTCCGTTTTCACAATCCTTCACGATGGAACCGTGCGTACTTGTGGGGGATTAGCAATTAGCTAATCCGGTTCCTGTACAGAAGGCTCTTGCCTTGGCAAACGCGCATAAAACCCCTAGAACTACACATGGTCGACTGAGAAGCCCTACTAGTGGGGCATTACCATATGTGCAAAGAGGAGAGAGATGCGCGAGAGCAAATCATCACGCTACATGAGACCAGGGAGAAGGCAAGCTTTCCATTAAAGTTGTGATCACCTGCACCCACTACTTAGACACACTGAGTAGCACAATAACTCAAAAATCAGCCGCCTCCTCTCACTTTTGGGCGCCCCCTCTAGGGATGAGACACTCTGGAGGTTGAGTTGGCTTACAGGTTGCTCTCCTACTTTTAACTAAGCCTAGCCACTTCTTTACTAGTCAGATTCTGCTGCCAATCGGCCCAACCATCTCGTGGCTGCCTGGCCTTGACTCCTGCGAGTGAAGCTCTCGGCCAAAGGCCGTTTCACACTAGCCATACAATGTCCGGGCATTTGTGATTTTAACAAGAGGGTCCCAAAAATTAAATAAAAATCAAGGGAAAGAAACCGGCAAATATAATAGGTCACACTCTCGTGGCATACCCCCCCTTTAAAATCGCAAACATCCTCAATGAGAGCCTTGGCAGGGAGTGAGACGGCCTGTCGCACAATGAAAAAGTGATTCCCCTAAATGCGAAAATCATGGCATGTGGCAGCTCCTTTGAGCTTGCCATTATATTGTAAATTGGACGAGAAAGGGCCGCATTGATTGCATATGATGACAAGGGGTTGTGGAAACGCTCTACCATTATCAACAAAATCCTTCCCCCTCCCCACCTCCGCCAAACCCGGAAATCACCACATGTGGCACTCCTTTGAGTTTGCCATTATATTGTAACTTAGATGGTAGAGTAATCATACTAGTCATCGGTCTTCATGAATGTGTGCAACCTACAAGACCTTACGTGTGAGAAATGTAATGGATCTTTGAGATTACATGTAGAATACTTTTTGAGGATACATGGAACTCACCTATTGCTATGTTTACATGGACACACCAATGCAATCATAGCAAGTTGCCTAACCTTCTGATCTCAACCTCGCAGGCTAAGATAATCAAGAGGATCCAACAATGTGGCTATTTCATTAAGAGAGGGATTCCAAGACATAGTACAAGTCATGCAAAGAGAAGCAAATGCTAAATACATGAGGATTAGAATCTGCATGTAAGGCATCAAGATATCTATGTGGCACTATGTTACTTTCATCCAATGTATTCTGAGTTTGCCACTTGAGAGGGGCTTGCGTATGCACACTTGTACAAGGATATCATGAAATGCTTGAGTGTTGGAGAGAGCTTGTGGACAAGCCATTTTAACGCTCACACGGGTGGTCATCAGTGAACGTTCTAACGCTGCTTACACATCGCCTGCCCAAACTTGGGCACGCGGACGTGGAAGCCAGCCACGGTAGAAGTTAATGGGGTGCGCAAAATGGGCAGTAGATGATAAAAGGGACAGCCTCGACCCCCTGCCCAAGTTTGGGTGGAGATTGAGCTCCTACCAGCTCACGCGCATCGAAGCATTGAACCAATAGGCTATAAGCACCAACTAACATAAACCCCACTTTTTAACAATAAAATTATATCAGTGTAATGCATGCGCACCCGTCCCCAAAAGTGACAGGTAGGCATGCATTTGGTGTGTATCCAGCCTAATAAGATGCAAAAAAAAGAGGTTCCGAGAAGTTTTCCAAATGAAAGGCGATTAAGGTGACCACATAAGCCACACGTCTTCTATCGCTTAGGTACATTTCACACGGCAAGGTTTCACCCCAGCCTCACCCTGTCAAACCCTGCGCAAGAGTGAGTGAGTGAGTGTTCGCACATTGGCAGAGTGAGGTGTGGTCATCGCCACGAGCATGTGGCACCACCCAGCACGGCGAAATATCTCCCAGGATAATGAAAAGCAGCGCGCCACCTCCCCATGCACCCAAGCTGCTGGTTGAACGAAGCTCAAAGATCTCAATTTTGCCAAGATTGGCAGAGTGGAGATTGCCGAACAAGGTTCTACGCTACCAACCTTGTCATCGTGTGAAACTCACTTTCCAGCCTGGCAGGGGTAAACTCGCCCCGTGCGAATGCGTCCCAAGTAGCACGCGTGTTGGGTATTCTTGAGAGACTATCATAGTGGCCAAGGACAAACGGGCACACATGCTCGAACACAGAAAAGTGTCGAGCGCCATCTGAGGTAGACGCCACCACATCTCAATCACACAGACCTAAATCTTCCCATGAGGGAGACACTTCATAGAGAGTGGATATGTTAGTGATATGTTGTATGCATGGATGTAATTTCTAGGCACGTAGCTCATCTCAGCCTTCAGCTTTAGGCTTACTTTTCTGTTTCTGTCAGATGAGAGATTTCCTTTGTTGTATGGAATGTTTTGGCCTCACACGCCTCATTGGCCTTTTAGAAACGTTTATATACTCTCTCTCTCTCTCTCTCTCTCTCTCTCTCTCTCTCTCTCTCTCACACACACACACACACACACACACACACACACACACACACACACACACACACACACAATAGCTCGGGCAGCTAGGACCCAGGAGTTGGTCTCTCTGTTTCTTACAATAGCTCGGGCAGCTAGGGCCCTGAGGAGTCAGGGTGTTGCAATGTGGAAAAAGAGGTCACAAGCCTCACATCCATGATGGGGGTGAACAAGCCTTCACACACAAAGGCATGGAGAGTGGACGAGAAGAATGATGGCCCGGGAGAATCTTCAAAAGAGAGATCTCTCGTACTACGCTTCCCCTCCTTGGAAGAGAAAAGAAGGAATTCTTGAGAAAGAGGCCTACTCTCAAAAAGACTGGTATTTTCCTCGGTGATCTCACTCTCTCACAGCTTGCGCTTATGAGAGAGGTAATGCAAGAGATCACGGCGGCAAGGGAGAAGGAAAATATGGCCTTTTAAGATGGTCGGGTGGTGATTGTAGAGCGGCGCTCTACATGACGTTGTGAGACCTATGGGACCACACTAAAGATGGCTGCTTGGAATTGTAATGGATCTATGACGTTGGACGTTGGTGCCTTTGAGGATAGTTTCAGAGAGAGGGACATTGTTCTCTTCTCGGCCCTTGGACAACTTATGCCACATGTGGTCAGTCGCAAGATCTGAGCATGGGAGTAGACGTTCAGGAGGAGTAGCAGTGCCACTACTACATATTGTACGAAGAGATGATCATGCTAGATACATGTGGGTGAGGCTGAGAGCTGACACAAGCCGATTTCTATACGTTGCCATATGTTACTTCCCCCCAGTACGTCAGTATATGCTGCATCCAGAGGACAATCGCCTTTCTCTATACTAGATGATGATATATGAGAGTTTTCTAAGGATGGTGATATCATCCTCCTAGGGGACTTCAATGCCCAAACGGGCAACTCTCAAGACAGTCTTTTACACTTAAAATGAGATGCTTAGAGAGCTGGATGTGGGTGAGTTGGGGCTTGACAGATGCTCACATGACAAAGAGCAGACAAAGTGTGGGAGATCCCTCACGGAGATGACGACTACACATGGGTTAGCCATACTTAATGGCATACAGCAATTTCTTGGAGCAACCAATTTCACATGCTTTCCACACAGACACGGGGCCAGTACAGTGGACTATGTTATGGCAAGCCGAGCTTTATTCCTTGTATTCAGGATTTCATAGTGGGAGCCAGACCAATGGGCGTGGCACTGGATCATGCTCTTTTGGCATTGTCCGTTTCATTTCAGTAAAGTACAGCCCACATCAGGAGGCAGGTCACATACCCATTATACATTTACACCAGAGACTAACTTGATTTATACAGAGAAGATATAAAGTCATCTATGCACAACTGGTCCTGGCCTCTCACTGGAGGAGTGCACCACTTTACTGACTGAGACACTGCATGGTCCAACATCAGAGGAATACCCACACAGCCGAGTCGGAGGCGACATTCTGGGAGCATGCCCCAAAATAGTTGGTATGATGAGGAGTGCAGAGAGATGAGAGCCCAGCTTCATAGGATCTTCGTTTAGGAGTCATCACTTACAGACAGTCTCGGATTGCTTCTCGACGCCTTGCACGACGGAAGAAACGAGCTTACTTGGCCCAGATGGAGCGAAACTTGTATCAGAAGTTCTCGAGTACAGACTCATAAGAGGCATGGAGATTCTTTCATGAGCACTCCCCTCCCCAAGTGATTACTTCTCCTGATGTGTGGGGCCAGTATAAGACATATATATACAGTTCCTGGATAGGACCCCCTTCCAGATCCTACAGAGCCATGCCCACCTACCAGCACCTTCTTTACCATTGAGATGGTAAAGAGAGCCATTGACAGGATGAGGACCATCAAGGCATATGATCATGATGGTCTAGTAGCAGAGCACTTTATACATGCTAAAGATATGCTGGTAGAGGTTCTTGCAGTGTTGTTCAATCGTGCCATGTGTGAGGGGTTACCTGAGACTTGCCTACTATTGTGCCTATCTTCAAGGCAGGTGATCCTACAGAGCTTGGGAATTACCGAACTATTATATGTGGGCACACATTGGCATACGTGTATGCATCCATTCTTGAGCAGCAGTTGAGTAATTGGGCAGAGGGTGACGGTGTACGGACAAAGGGCCAATCCAGTTTCAGGAGGGGTTTCTCCACTCTTGATCATATTCTGACACTCAGAGCCATCATTGAGGAGGGCAAGTCACATGCGAGACGGATTTATTGTAGCTTTGTGGATTTCCGCAAAGCATTTGACATGGTATAGAAAGCGTTGATGAGGTGTCTGATTACATTGACGGAGAGGGTGATAGAGATGCCCAACTGGCAAGGACGTGGATCCCATTGTTGTTATATGCTGATGATATTGTGTTGATCTCTGACTCACCAAAGGGTATGCAGCGACAATTGGATGCACATAGTTCTGCAGAGGATAGTGGATTGTCTGTAAACCTTGGTAAAACCCACGTTATGGTGTTTAACACCACACCACAGTGGATCAAGAGATCAGCACCGACTTTCACATATAGTCAGGAGATTGTATACACATGCATACACTTACCTTGGGGTTGTCTTCATTGGGCCAAGGTTTTCTTTGGGGAGAGGAGCAGAGACTAGACTGATAGAGCTTATGCGGCCTTCGGAGGCTTGGAGAGGATGTGTTCGCAGGTTGAGTTCCAGGAACCTCGGACAAAGTTATGGCTCTTTGATACTTTAGTAGCCTCAACTATGTTGTATGGGGTGCAGATATGGGGACCTTCTGTAGGCCGGGATGGTTGGAGATGTATGAAGAGGCCCTTGGTATCTATGATCTCTCAACTGATCAAGGCCAAGGCCTCCGTACCCCACGCTATCATTCGAGTAGAGCTAGATGCCCCTCTTATGGAGATTGAGGTGCTTACCAGATCAGTCTCCTTTGTACACAACTTGTGGGATACTACTAGAGACACATATGCTAGACTGGCCCTTGAGTCTTCCAGACAGTTAGCTCTTCAGGGAGAGACACTTCATGCTGGTATGCACAGATGAGATCATGGTTTCAGATGCATGGCTTCACCATGGACAGGCTGCCCCCTTTCCAGTACTCTCTTCAGGCACCCTCGATGTCTCTTACACGGGTGGAGATTACTAGACTCATTCGTCAGAACCTGATCAAGTAAGATACCAAGAGGACATGGATAGAGCCGCCACAGGAGTTGGGCACGAAGATGGATTCTATAGAGAGCATCTTCTCCACCTCACAAGAATGGGTTTGTGATTCGACCCAGCTACATATGTCTCATGGTTTGCGTGTGCCATTGGTCAGATACGCACATCCTCGCATCAGCTGGAGATTAAGACTGGTAGATTCAGACGGATACCAGCAAACAACAAGATATGCCGCTTATGCCAGCTAGAGCCAAAGAGAAAGATACAATAAATATGTCATTGCACAGTGTACTACGAGATACGGGCCGTTTCCACTACTTATTGAGAGAGGGTTTCGGTCCTTTCTCTAGGGTCATGAGTTATGAGGATCAGAGATGTCTTCGGCTATATCTACTTAAGTTACACAAATATAGAGACACTTTACTGGGGAGAGCTAGAGAGAGACAATCCAAGAGACAGATTACAAATTTCTTCACTAGATATGGGACAGCCAGAGGAGCAGCCATACTGCAGAGCTCGGCCCACACTCATTCGACCACTACCGACACTCTCATCGACCGAACAATGGAGCTACGGAGATCCAGACGACCACGATTGAGGAGAGGGGCTACACAACATCGACGAAGACTACAACAGAGGATTTGAGCCATACTATCTCGACATCCAAAATGCAGATGAGGATGGATTCTAGTAGTATTTTCTTTGTTCTAGTTCTTTTGTACCCAGACATGGTATCAAATTCACTATTTTGTAACAGATTGGTCTCATAGGTCATTTTGGCCTTTTGAAGACGTTAATATAACATCTCATCTCATCTCATCTCATCTCTCTCTCTCTCTCTCTCTCTCTCTCTCTCTCTCTCTCTCTCTCTCTCTCTCTCTCTCTCTCTCTCTCTCTCGTTCTCTCATTTCAATGGGGTAGCTCGGCATTGCTCTATGCTGCTAGCAGGTCAGGGGAGGCAACGAAAGCAACAGCAAGGCAGAAGCCTCACACGAAGTCCCTCAGGATGGACCAATGAACCAACCTTGGAGATGACGATATCTATGAAACCTCGCCTAAATCGAAAGCGACATTTAGGCGAAGGATTCGAGAGAGAACACTATCACCAGGTTTTGTGAGAGCACAGAAACTTTCTAGAGTCAAAGATGACTTAATGTTTGAGAAGGAACAGGGGATGATGAAGGCGGAGCTGAGCCTTCTGAGGGGTGACATTGAAAAAAGAGACGTATGAAAATGTGGAGACTTACAAAAAAAGCTATGTATGCAGATATGAGGAAAGAGTTGGACAAAGAGATGCTTAATAAGCATGACGAGTTGTACACATCATTGAAGGCTAAGATGTAGACGATTGTGAGGGCAAAAGTGATGTCATGGAATGTATGATGCAAAAAAGATTGAAGGATGGGCTTCCTCCGTTTGAACCTTGGAAATAAAAAATGGAAGAACGCAGAATGAAAAGGATACATTGATTGAAGCACTTAAGGGAGACCTCGCCGCTTGCAAAAATACACCCGCAAAGGAGGGTGAAAACCAACCCTCATTGATAAACGACCTTGAAAGCATTAAGAAGAAGGTGAAAACTCTACGGGAAGAGGAAGAGCAGAAGGCATGAACAACCTCTTCATGGGCGGAGCAAAGTTACAGGTCTCAAAGACTCTAGAAAAGTAGAAGAAGAAGTACAAGAGCTCTTGAAGCGCATGGGCATTTCTGAACTCACACACGTAGGGGGCTTGGAGAGTTGGCAACAAGAGAAGCGATGAGAAAGGCCCAAGGAAAGAGCACTCATTATACGTTTCCCTATGCGGGAAGCTAGGAAGGAATTCCTGAAGAAGAGACCAACACTCAAACAAATTGGGATATTTTTGGGTGATGACCTCACACTAACACAGGTAGCACACATGCAAGAGTTGATGCCGGAGATCAAGGTGGCAAGAGAGAAAGGGAAAACAATGACAGCATGGAATTGTAATGGATCAATGAAGCTAGATGTAGTTGCAATTGAAGATAGCTTTAAAAGAAAAGATATCATTTTTTACTCGGAAACGCATCAAGACTCCTAGCGGCACGTTACCTAGAGTGACGGGATACCATTGGGAGACTACTTGTAGGGAGGATGTGAGATCAATGCATAGAGGACACGGGTCAGGAGGTGTGGAGGTCCTATTTAGGGAGCAGCTTCAACCCCTCATTCGTATTGTTCGAAGAGATGGGCAAGCCAGATATATGTGGGTCAGAGTGCGTGGAGACACGAACTTCGAAGGCCACTCTAAATTGCAATATGCTATTTTTCCCCATCACATCTCATTATGCATCTCCAAGAGGGCAGTCAGCCTACATGATATTGGAGGAGGACATATGGGAGTTCTCTAGGGGTAGAGATGCAATTCTTCTACGAGACTTTAATGCCAGGACAGGCAGTCTCTGAAATCGGCCCGTGGGGCGGTAGGCTTTGGCTTTCACCCGAAATTCTTTACTTTACTTTAATCACAGTGAGAAAGAGAGAAAATGAAATGTTGAAATGTTATATTAACGTCTTCAAAAGGCCAAAGTGACCTATGAGACCCGAAAGTTACAATGTGGTGGATATGATACAAAGTCAATGTAACAAAATAACAACATACCAAAACAAAAAATACTTTGGGATCCTAGACTAAGCAAAATGGGCGGCTTGCTGGGATAGCTAAATCACAGGAGATCTAGCATCGGTCGTTGACGGATCTCATCAATCTCCTCTATGGTCAGTAGTCTAACCGGGCGTCGTGCATGCTTGACCAGAGTGCTTCGAATCTTCTAATGTAGCCTCCGTCGATGCTGTGTAGTCCTCTGCAGTCGTGGGCGCCTGGATTTCCCCCGCTCAATCGCTCGGTCGATCAATGTGCCTCTGCTGTGAGACGAAAGGGAGCTCTCCTGTGGCGGTGGCTCCTGCGGCGGTTGTCCCATGTCTGCTCTAAAGAAATCTGTGATCCATCTCTGAGACTGGCTAGCCTCTCCACTCATTAAGCTATCTTTGTGTCTACGCAGCTCGAGCAAGAACAAACCCAGGCATCTCTGATCCTCGTATCCCATGACTCTGGAGAGTGGTCCAAAACCCTCTCTGAACAAGCAATGGAAGCGGCCCCGTATCTCGTAGTAGACGGGGCAGCGGCATGTGTAGTGCAACTCTGTCTCAGGCTCCATGTCACACAAGGGGCATGTCCTGGCCTCTGTTGGTACTCCGCCGTATCTCCCAGTCTCAATCCGTAGTTGGTGAGACGATGTGCGTAACTGGCCAATAGCACATCGTATCCCATGAGACAAGTGGGTGTCCATGTATCTTGGTCTCGTCACAAAACCATCCTTCGTAAGCTGGAGAAGATGCTCTCTGTAGAAAGCCATCTTCGTGCCCAGCTCCTGTGCTGGCTGTATCCATGTCCTCCTGGTGCCTAGCTGGGTCAGGTCTTGGCGGATGAGCCTGGTGATCTCGGACTAGGTAAGAGTGGGAGATGGTGCATCCAATGAGTACTGGAAGGGTGGCAACTTGTCTATGCTGAACCCATGCGCTTGTACCAACATGATGTATCTCCCTGCATGGCTAACTGTCGAGAGGACTCAAGTGCAATGCAAGCATATCTGTCTCTAGAAAGTTCCCACGTGCGGTGTATGAAGGAGACTGGTTTGGTGAGCGCCTCAACCACTAGTGGGGGGCCGCTAGCTTTGCTCGGATAATGGCACGTGGTACTGATGCCTTGGCTCTAATGAGCCGCGAGATCATAGAGACGAGAGGTTTCTCCATGTTCCCCCATCCATCAGTGCGACCCGACCTCCCGTGGTGATCCACTGAAGGTCCCCATATCTCAGCTCCATAGAGCAATGCAGAAGCCACCAAAGTGTCAAAGAGCCAGAGCTTCGTCCGAGGCTCCTGAAACCGAACCTGCGAACACATCCTCTCCAATCTACCCAATGCTGCATGGGCTCTAGTCAATCTGGTCTCTGTTGCTCTCCTGAGTGAGAATGCAGGTCCGCTAAAAACCACTCCAAGGTAAGTGTAAGCATCTATGTACTCCACAATCTCCTGGCCGTATGTGAATGTAGGTGCTAACCTCCTGATCCATTGTGGGGTGGTATTAAACACCATAACCTTGGTTTTACCAAGGTTGACAGACAAACCACTTTCGTGGGCAAACCTATGCAAAGCATCCAAGTGACGTTGCATCCCCTCCGGAGATTCGGAGATCAACACAATATCATCAGCATATAACCAAAGAGGAATCCATGTCCCTGCCAGCTGTGCACCTCTATCACCATCGCTCTCAATGTAGTCAGAAACCTCATCCACATACATACCGAATAGAGTAGGAGAGAGCGGGCAGCCCTGCTTCAACCCAATAGTGGAGTGAACCGGTGTAGATAGTCGCTCAGGGGTGGTACATGCCCTACTACTGATCTGTACAATGCCATGATCCCCCAAATGAGCTCTGTGGGTACTCCCATCTCTTGTAATCTGCGCATCAATCTAGCTCTGAGTACTGTGTCAAAGGCTTTGCGGAAGTCCACAAAGCTATAATAGATCTGTCTCCCATGAGATCTGCCCTCCTCGATGATGGCCCTGAGTGTCAAGATATGGTCAAGAGTAGAGAAGCCTCTCTTGAACCTTGCCTGCCCAGTTGCACGCATTCCTTCCCTCTCTGCCCATCTACTCAATTGCTGCTCAAGAATGGATGCATACAACCGTGCCAATGTGTGTCCAATCATGATAGTGCGATAATTCCCATGCTCCATACGGTCTCCTAACTTGAAGATAGGTACAATCGTAGATAGGCTCCAAGTATCCGGCAGGCCCTCACACATGGCACGGTTAAACACAACTGCTAGAAGCTCTGCTAGTAGATCTTTGGCATGCATGAAATGCTCAGCCACTAAGCCATCATGATCATATGCTCTCCCAGTCCCATCCTGTCAATGGCTTTCTTCACCATCTCAGCGGTGAAAAAAGTACATGTGTGTGGGCATGGATCGGGGGGGTCGGGAAGGGGTGGCTGTCCACGTACTGTGTACAAGGATGATGCGTAGTGACCCAGGTCTCTGTGGAGGTAACGGCGGGGGGGCGGGGGGGGGGGGGGGGGGGGGGGGGGGGGGGGGGGGGATTGCTCATGAAAGAGCCGCCACGCCTCACGCGAGTCCTGACTCAAGAATAGCTGGTATAGATACTGCTCTAGTCGAGCCAAAAATGTCCTCTTCTTCCGCCGCACTAGGCGGCGGAAGTCGATCTGTGACTGTCTGTGAGTGACGTCCCCCAAAAGCACCTCCCTCTGAAGTCTAGCTCTAGTCTAACGGCACTCCTCATCATACCAGCTGTTTTGAGGCATGCTCCTTGAACAGCGTCTTTGCTCAGGCTGGGTGTGTGGGTATGCCTCTTCTGCTGCATCATGTAGTGTCTGTGTCAATATAGTAGTAAGCTCCTCCAGAGGTCGCCCTGGTTCCTCAGTGCATAGGCGTCTGTAGATCCCGTCTATGTATACAGAATCCGTCTCCCGTGTGAAGGTGTAGCGAGTAGGGGCTGCTACCCGTGGCCTGTGTGCTACACTGAACTGGAGGGAGATGGTCATCGACACAAGAGCATGATCCACTGCCACCCCAACCGGTCTGGGCCCAACTATGAGATCTTGGATACTAGAGATGAGATTCGGCTGTGCCATGACATAGTCCACTGTGCTGGCTCCATGTCTGTGTGGGAAGCATGTGAAACCTCCCGCAACAGGAAACCTCTGTAGGCCATTCAAGATGGCCAGTCCATGTGCAATGCCCATGTCTATCAGGTGTCGCCCATACTCAGTATATTCCACATTGTGTGATAGTCTGGACAGGCCCGTCTCTACAACATCTAGCTCTCTCAGCATCTCCTCTGAAGTATCATAAAACACTGTCTGGTGATGGGCAGTCCGAGCATTGAAGTCCCCTAGAATGATAATGTCACCAGCTCTAGAGAACTCCCATATGTCATCATCCAAAATAGAAAAGGGGGACTGTCCTCTGGGTGACGCATAGACTGACGTACTCAGGGGAAAGTAGCAAATAGTAATGTAGAGATATCTCCCTATCTCTGCTTTCAATCTCACCCACATGCACCTAGCCTGCTCATCCTTGCGGGCTATATGTATCAATGGCTGCAAATCCTCTCTAAATAACACTGCCACTCTCTTTGAGCCTCGTCCTCTGTGCTCTGAGCGTGTCTCCTGTCTGTAAGCTGTCTCCCATCTGTATCCACTGATGTGAGGCATGGATTGCCCAGGGGCCTCATGTGTCTCAGAGTAAAAGATGATGGCTCTTCTAGTAAAACTATCCGCAAAAGCACCCACATCAAGACGCATAGATCCATTACAGTTCCAAGCAGCCACTTTGAGTGTGGTCCCATAAGTCTCGCACCGTCATGTGGAGCGTCGCTCCAGTATTACCACTCTTCCATCTCGATAAAAGGCAATCTTGCCTTTTCCCCTTGCCACTCTATTCTCCGGCATAACCTCCTGCATAAGAGCGATCTGCGAGAGGGTAAGATCATCCCCGAGAAAGATGCCCGTCTCTTTAAGAGTTGGCCTTTTCTTCAAGAAGGACTTCTTCGCTTCCATGGAGGGAAAACGGAGGATGAGTGCCCTTACTTTTGAGGTTTCCCCACTGCTTCCATTTTTCTTTATGTTGCCCAATCTCCAGGCTCTTGTGTGCGTCGGCTCATGAACCCCCATCAAGGCCATGAGTTCTTTTACCTCTTCGTCCACATTGTCTTTGTCTTTAAGACCGCAAATTCTCACATGTAAAGCGCGCACGTGTCTTCTTTGCTTAATGATAGTGGGTGTGGACGTGGACGTTATCTCCTTGCCTTTTCCTTTCTTGGCCACCTCGATCCATTTCTCGGCTTTGTCCGCCTTTTGTTGAGTTTTTGTAAGAACATCCACCCAAGAGGTCGGAATCTCTTTGTGTTGCTCTTTTCCCTCTTTGATGGCCCATCCTTGCTCCTTGATCGTGTTGATTTCTTCGATTCTGAGGGTTGCAATTCGCCCTCTTCCAGTGTGTTTCTTGATCGTGCTTTGGCGAAATCTTTCTTGAGTGACGCAATCTCTTCATCCTGAGTCGTCACCCGATCTTCTAGTGCATTGATCTTGCTTTCTTGGATCAACACGCGTCCTTCGAGCATTTTTATTGTGCCCAATAGATTGCGGTTCATCTTGATAATGGTCTCCGTCATTTTCTCTTTGCACTTTTAAATGGCATCCTCTAGGGGGTCGGCTTTATCATTCAGCTTTCTCATGCTTAATCGCCGTCCGGAAAACGAGAGCCACTAAGCGTACATATGCATCCACACTATGCATACATTGTCCCCCGCACCAAGCATACATTTTGCATATCCTCGCAATTTCTGCAGAATCTGCCAAAAAAATCCCTTGGGGTTTTTGTATTTCTAAAATTCTGTCTGCAGATTTCTGAAAAATCCCTAAAATTACCTACAAATTCCCTGCTCTGCTGGAAAATTGATGGACCTGTACCAGAAAAATTCCCTGCTGCTGGAATGCAAGGCAAAAGCAGGAAATGAAGATTCAACGGGACTGGCTGCAACATAGTGCAGGGGCATGCCCTTCTCAAAAAGGCAAAATCTTAACGGCTCGCTGCTGCTGCACGCTCCCCCCCCCCCTGTTGCGCCATCTCTGCCCCTCACCCCCCCCCCCCCCCCTCTCTCTCGCCCTCGCGCTGCCTCCAGCCCCCGCGCTGCCCCCCCTTGCCCTCTCGCTGCCCCCCTCGCCCTCGCGCTGCCTCTCTCGCCCAGCCCAGCCTGCCACCCTTGCCCTCTGCTGCCCGCCGCCCTCGCCCCTAGCTGCCCCCAAGCCCGTCCGCTGCCCCCCATTCCCTGGCCGTTTCTCCCTCCCCCCCGCCCCCCCGCAGCCTCTTGAACTCTCGCTCGCCGCTTTATCCGTCCCCCCATCCCCCCCCCCCCCCCCCCTGTCCTCATCGTTCCCGAAGGTCTTCTGCACCTGGCTCTGCAACACTTCTTCTTCGGACAAGTGCTCGGCGTACTCGGTTGCAGATTTTCTTCACCGTCCGCTTTTTCGATCAGCAGTAGACAGATGGAGGCTCCAGCTCCGCCACAGAGGGACTCGCCTGAAGCCCCCTCGCCCGACCCCGCTGAGCCCACCATTCAACTTGCTCTTTCGCCGACAGAGCAAGCGAGCCTTGCCGCAGCGGTAGAGCGCTTGCAAGCGACTTCTGTCATCTGCAAGGTTCTCGGCACCCATCCTAGCAGAGAAGAGCTGCGAGACCTTCTCCAGGCCCGCCTTCTCGCAGAGGTGGGCAAGATCTTGGATGTCTAGATTCTCGGACGAGGGTACTACCAGATCGAATTCGAGACTTCCGAGATGGCCTCCAAGGTCATAGCTATGAGTCCACTGGCCATCCGAGCATCACGCGCCCACTTTTGACAATGGCGACATGGTTTTGACCTGACTTCGGATGTGCTAGTAGAGGAGGCAGACATCCCCATCTTAGTCTGCTTTCCGGGTTTACGGAGGGAGTACCTTCCACTTCTCTCCAAGATTGGCTCCGCCATCGGGACTGTCCTGGAGACACCTCGTACGGCAGTATCAGTAGCTGCCAAGGCAGCTGGCATCCCTTCAGTTCGAGTTTTGGTCAGAGATACCCACACGCTCCCGAAGGTCATCCTTCTGCCTCGGGTGAGTGGGGGTTGGTTTAGACAGTGTGTGGAGTACTCGGGTCTCCCGAACCAGTGCTTCATTTGCAGACAAATGGCCCACCTAGCGCAGGCCTGTCCACGGAGGAGGCCACGACCTACACCTCAGCCTCAGCCCCGGCCTGCCAAGGCTGGGCCGTAGCCATAGCCAGCGGCACAGCGCACAGATTCAGAGCCACCCTCCGAGCCTGGGGCTCCAGCGGAGGAGGGGTGGTAGCAGGCCCGTGGCTATCGACGCCAGGGGCCACAGTGACAGCCTGGCACTCAGAGTGGCCCTCAGGTGCCTACTCAACAGCAGTGGGTTCCCACGGGGAACCGTTGTGGTCCTCTTGAGCAGGAGGAGCCCCCTACGCCAGCCACCACCTCTGCTTCACCCTCGCCAGCCGCCCCACCTTCAAATTTCCCCTCTTCCTCCTCATCCCCTCCCCCGCCCTCTGCTCCCACCCACTCCCCATCTCGCCCCCCTGTCTCTGTTGCCCCACCCCGCTTCTCTTTTCCTCCCCCCCCCCCCCCCCCCCCCAGCTCCTTCTCCCCCTCCTCCTGCTTCAGTACCACAGTCGACTCAGGAGACTGGTCCCTCGCCGGCAGCTAGGAGATCTCTTGGCAGCGCCTTTGCCACGAGTCGCCTAGCGAGAGAGGGTCAACCCTTCTTGTGGCCCCCTCTACAGATTCAGACATCTTCCCTTGCAGCTCTCCCTCGTGGTCTGACGAGCATTGACCTCCGACGCCGCTGGGATTTCATCGATTACGAGTTCACTCGCTTTCTCGGCGATTCCGTAGCAGACCACGAGGCAGCCTGCTTCAGGGTCCACGCTTTGTTCCTCGCCGCTAGGGGGACAGAGGCCTTGGACTCAGCAGTTGGTTTCTCCTTCCCCCTTTGTGGTAGGACCGAGACAGAGTGGTCCCTGGACTCAGTGGTGGGATGGTTGCATACACAGGTTCTCGAGTTCTCTCACCACACGGGAGAACTTGGAGTTACAGATTTGCTGCAGACTTTGTGGCAACTGGCCAAGTTTGCGGTGACACCCCTAGACTCAGCAGGATGTAGACACATTGTGGTGTACTTTTTTGCTGATACGCAGTGTTTGCCTTGCTATGTATACATTCATGAGGACTCCTGGACAGAGGAGGTTGCTTTACGCACGGCTCGCTCTGCGTGGGCTTGGGCCAGGCACTCACTGAAGTCTCGCCTATCTAGAGGAGGCTCGGATGCGGATTACTCCCCATCCAAGCTAGCCTCGAAGATAGCCCGTCTTGCTGCTACGGCAGCATCTGTTCTCTCTCGCTCCCCATGAGGATCGTCTCGTGGAACGTGCAGGGACTAGGTGGGCCCCAGTTTCAGCGACAGCGGGGCCGATTGCGTCAGGAGCTTCAGCGTTGCCTTGTGGGAGGAGAGATTGATCTCCTTATGCTTCAGGAGCACCATTTGTCTGAGAGCCGTATTCGGCGATGTGGTCAGATTTTGCGTGGACGTTATGATACCTTTTGGTCACCTGCTTTTGGACCTGGAGGCATCCAGGGTGGGGTATGTATGACTATTGCGGACTCATTGCAACAGGCCATTGTGGGCGGAGGGATTATTGTGCTAGGCAGGGCTCAGTGGATTACTATGCAGGTTTAGGGTGGCCTTGTGGGCTTCCTGAACATCTATGCGCCCAATGTGGCGAGTGCTCGTGCAGAGTTTTGGTCATAGATTGTTGAGTCTTTGCCACAGGTTGACCATTGGTGTGTAGGAGGGGACTTCAACATGTTGGAGGACCCTTCTGACAGGATCGGAGGCTGCCATGCTACTGTGCATGGAGTCGAGTTAGCAGCTTCGGAGAGGTTGTGTATGACCTTGAGGGTCTCGGATACATGGCAGCATTCTGGCTTTGTGAGGCTTCCAGAGAGTCTTTGCCTTCTCTAGATCGGACCGCACAGTGGGAGGAGTGAATCTATCGCGGATAGATCGCTTCTACACTAGTGACCACTTTAGTGACTTGGGGGGATCAATGGGCATCCTGGCAGGGACATCCTTCTCGGACCATGCACCAGTGATCCTCACAGTGGCAGACAGGCAGAGGAGTGGGAGCACGATGCTTCGTATCCCAGAGCGGGTCTTGTTGGACTCAGCACTCAGAGAGAGGGTAGAGGCTCTCTGGACAGAGGGCATGGACAACCAGGCTCTACCTGCAGACAGAGTGGCCTTAGGCCTAGCTCAGCTTAGCCACTTCTTTCTCCAGGAGTCTCTGGCTGGACGGGCTGCAGCGAGAGAGGAGGAGCAGCGAATCAGACGAGGCATTGCTTCACTACAGAGGATGCAGGAGCAGCATCCAGACAGTCCATGATTGGAGGAGCAGTTACAGCAGGCTCGACAGGAGCTTGCTTGCACAGAGGAGAGGCGCCATGAGTTTGCCTTTCACCGACAGGCATCTCAGTGGACTCAGGTGGGTGACAGAGTGACAGGTGTTTTTTTTGAGACAGTGGGACCTCGGCACTCACATGCCAAGGTCAATCAGTTGAGGAGACCCGATGGGTCAGTTGTTTGTGAGCCCGAGGATATGCATGCAGTTGCTACTGACTTTTACCGTGAGTTACTGTCGGCTGAGCCCCAGTCAGAGAGACAGGATGCATGCAGGGAGCAGGTTTGGGCACAAATGCCTTGTCTTGTGACTGAGGAGATGCGCCAGAGGCTAGAGATACCTCCTCAGCTTGAGGAGCTGCACACGGCTCTTAGGGCCCTCCCTCGTGGTAGTTGTCCAGGTGAGGATGGGTTGACTCCCAGCTTCTTCTTGGAGTACTGGGACCTGCTTGGCCCAGATCTTTGTAGTGCCTTTCAGTACATTCTGCACACAGGAGTGATGCCGGATAGCAGGAGTGAGGGCTTGATTTACTTCATTCCAAAGGAGGGAGGCTCCTTGGATGAGATTCGATAGTGGCGCCCCATCACCATCCTCAACTCAGCCTACAAAATTCTTGCCAAGGCTCTGAGTTTGAGGATTCAGCCACTTTTGGAGAGCCTTATACATGGGACTCAGACAGGTTTTGTCAAGGAACGCGGTATCCTTGACAACATCTTCACTTTCTGGGAGGCTTCTGCCCTGGCACGACTCCGTGGGGAGGACCTTGTGATTCTTCTTCTCGATTTTGAGAAGGCATACGACAAAGTTGACTGGGACTTTCTAGAGGGCATGCTACGCAGGATGGGCTTCTCAGATGCTTGGATAAGAGGGGTGTCAGCTTTGTACAGACAGGCTCACAGTCAGGTGCTTTTGGCAAGAGGTAGAGGTGAGCGCTTCATGCTCACACGATCGGTCAGACACGGTTGTCCTCTTGCCCCTTTTCTCTTTCTGTTCTATGCGGAGGCGATGAGCAGATTTTTAGTGTCACAGCAGGTTGGTCTGAGGGGCTTAGCACTCCCTATACGGGGAGATGAGCTTCTGGACGCTGAGTTTGCCGACAACTCAGCCTTGTACTTAGAGGGCCAGAAGACCAATTTACACAGATGTGAGCAGGCTTTGGAGACCTGCTGTGCATCGGGCGCACTGATCAACTGGAGAAAGACAGTGGCTTTCTCTATTGGCAGTGCTCCTGTGCCAGATTGGATGCCAGGAGAGGGTTTCAGGTGGATTCCTCCAGGGACTGCAAGTCGGTACTTGGGTTGTCAGGTTGGTTTGGACTTGTTCCTCGAGCAGCAGATTGCTCCTCTTCTCCTGTCCATCAGGAGAAAGCTGTTACATTGGAGCTCAACACGACTTTCGCTGGCTGGTAGAGTAGTAGTTGCCAACCAGGTGTTGTTGGCGACTATGTGGTACATCACTTCTTGCTGGATCTTCTCGAGTTCTTGTATCAGCCAAGTAGAGAGGTTGATCAGGAACTTCCTTTGGTCGGGTCGCGACACTTAGATTGCCCGAGCCAAGGTGGCTTGGTCGGTCATCACACTTCCTTGTTCTCAGGGAGGGCTTGGGATCATTGATCCAGCACAACAGAGCAGAGCCCTTCTTGGGAAGTTCATCGTCAGAGGACTTCTTCCAGGCGAGGAGCCCTGGAAGGAGTTCTTGCTGCAGAGGCTTCGTGCCAGGGTGCCTCAGTCAGAGGCCCTTGGCAACCTTCGACCAGATGGATCTTTGCAGAGTTGCGCCGAGTTGGTTTGAGCAGGAGACTGGAGGACCGATTCGCTGTGAGTTTGCTTCGATCTTGGGAGCTCTTACGGTGTGGCCTAGAGCAGAGACAACCGACGTGCACGGAGGAGCGCCTACGGCAGCCCCTCGTCTAGAACCCCATGGTTAGCATTCAGAGAGGCTACTTGGCTGGGAGTCGGCCTCATGTTTCTTGGGGTCCGATGGCAGCAGGTCCAACGCGCTCTCTAGGTGACTGGCTAGAGTTCACAGGTTTGTCAGAGGAGGTGCAGGCTGTCCAGCTACAGGGCATGAGAGGGGTGCAGAGCATGTGTCAAGACATCTCAGAGTCAGTTCCAGCTGAGTGGCTCACGCCTCTCGAGCCAGTAGCACCCCGGTGGATGGGAGCCTTCACACGACTGGAGGTTCTCATTTCAGTCAGGGCTTGCTCAGAGACTGTCCCAGCCCTGTTCTTCGAGCTTCAGGGTGGGGGACGATTACAACGAGTTGCAGTAGAGGCCCCGCAGGTAGCAGAGTGCTATTTCCAGAGGATCCGAGTTGTGGGCATCTGTGGGAGGACTTGCGTCATAGACCCTGACCTAGCAGCTCTCGAGACAAGACACTGCAGGCTATGGGCTTGGGAGTGCTGTCCACTGGCACGAGTACAGTGGGATCCTGGTGAGTGGCTATGGAGGGACCCCTTCTCTTCTGCAAACCACCCAGGAGTCCCCTTCTTTCAGTACACTGTTCGGCTTGGACGTCATATACTTGCAGCACAGAGAGAGGCCCGCCCCGCTACAACACGTCATTGGCAGGAGGAGGGCCTCACAGTCAAGTTCTTGGCAGCTTTTTGGCAGAGGCTGTGGGACTCCAGTTAGCCGAGGCGCGTCACCTTGTTCCAATGGCTGGTTGCACACAGAGCCACAGCAGTAGGGAGCTGGCTTGTGCATAGTGGTCTCTCGGCCGCATGTGCAGCCTGTGACTAGTTGGTGGAGAGTCAGCGTCACTGTCTTTGGGACTGTCCCTCGGCCCAGCAGGCGTGGCTACGAGTTCTTCGGCTGATGCCTACCCTCTCCACGGCTCGACAGTACACTTGGGGGGCAGCGGCCTGGTCCACCCTCACGGGCCCGGCACTCAAGTTTGAGCTATCTTCCACCAACAGGATGATAGTGATGCAGGGGGGGCGACCTACACTCCAGCCTACTACAGATCTTACTCCACAGGAGTGGTGCAGTGAGAGAGGAGTGTTGGGAGCTCATCAGCGGCCTAGCTCTCTGGTTCATCTGGCGGGCCCGCTGTTTCCGCATCTTTGAGGCTCGCCCTGTGCCACCAGCAGAGACTGTTCGTGACTTTTGGCTAGAGCTGATCCATACTCTCAGATGACAGCTTGAGGGACTACAGGGTAGCTCCGACCGCATGCGGGAGCGCCGCGAGGGTTTCCTTCGACTCTGGCGCCCTGGGACTTTCTACACCATTGTCCAGGGGGTGCTCAGATGGCACTACTGTCCACCTGTGTGGCTCTTCCCTCCTCTCATCTCTTGATTTAGCCTCATTGTATATATGTTGTTTTTTCATTGGGAGAGTCTCCCCATCATGCTTGTTGTAGCCCTCTCCTACAGAGGTGGATGTAGCCCTATGGGCAGTTTTCATTAACTAATAGAAGGATCTTTTTCTCGGAAAAAAAAAAACATAGTGCAGGGGCGAAGGGGGGTTGGTTGCAAAAAATGCAGGTCACAGTGGGGGTAGCTGGGCGAGTGGGGGAGTGCGAGGATGGTATGTGTAATAGACTTGGACACTCCAAGTCAAGAATCTACCGCGACAGCACCAAATAACCACTTCAAAACAGTTCACAGTTCACAATTGATTCAACACTGGCCCGGCGGAGTTCCGTGCCTAGAGATATTGGCCCCAAAGACTGGCGCCCCTTTCGGTATTTCTTTTCATATTAATCTGTGTTCAAAGTACAAGAGTGCGGGTAGGCGCTCACACTTAGACTTTGCATCCACATGCTCTGAGTTCTGAGTGGTCTACCCACTTAATTATACATTACAAGGGATGCCAAAATCAGAACCCAAAAGCTGAAATCAAAAGCTTCAAGTAAAAGCTTTGAAAATAAAGCAAAAGTTCTTTCTCTCTCTTTCTTTTAATAAATAAAGCAGAGAGGCTTTCTCTTTCTCTCTCTCTTGCTAATTAGAAATAAAGCAAAGAGGCTTCTCTCTCTCTCTCTCTTTCTCAACTTGCGTAGGAAAAGCAAGTCCAAAAGCTGAAATCAAAAACTGTTGCCTTGCTGCTCGAAAATCACACCGCAATTTGCGGGGGTCCGTACAGCTGCTACGTGTCAGGCCATGTCAGCAAATTAGGGTTTTTGATTTTCCTGCAAAGCGGGCAACCACATCATCACTTTGTGACATACCCCCCTCTTGAAAGCATTGTAATGATTAATTGCCCTCGATTACGCCTACAAAACAGACAGAAGCCATAAACTGTCTTAGCAGACACTGATTGTTAGTACCTACACACTAGGAACACACACCTAGCACATGTACCAATCGACAGTCACATCACACGACATCACAGGACATCATATGACATTCAACATTCATTCGGATCTTAGACCATGATTTATCGGCAATGTAGCTAGCAATCGCATCTAGATCCAGTCAGGACCTCATAGATGTCCGACTAACTAACCCCTATTACAACCATGTCTATTCGAGATCATTTAGACCAAAATGTTGCAGTCATTTCGTCTATCAGTTCCTGCACTTTAAAACGAGTCAAGAACAAATCAGTTTCATTTTCAGGAATTCCATTTCATAAAGTCATCCAGCAAAATATTGTCAGCTCTCTCAGTATCCCTGAAGCTCAAAGAGACATCAATGACTCTAGTATTCAAAAATCGAGGCATCTATTAACAAAGGAGCGGAGTAACTCCCCTCTTGTGCAAACCCACTGCACCAGATTTCCGGCCAAGCTGAATTCTGGGTTCCATTTAAAGTAGACTATGCTAAACCAAAAGCTTCAAGGTAAAGATTCACATTCCGAGAAATATCTGCTAGGTCTTCCTCCTCCATTCGCTTCGCATCCAGTGAGAAGTAGGTCTTGAATTTAACCAAGAATCGTCAGTTCGCTTTACCTTCTTTCTTTCTTTTTGTGCCAATTTCTGTTTTGGAACGAGTATCTACTCGTTTTCGTCCAATTCGAGTTGTTCATCATCAGGCACATCGCCTTCAAAAGGGTTCAAGAGACTCACATGAAAAACATTGTGAATCCTCCAAGTATTCTGGCTGCTTCAGTCCAAAGGAGACATCTTTTATCTTTTCGGAAAATCTGGAAAGGTCCACACTATCTCATGCTAAGCTTTCAAAGAAGCCGCTCCTTTCCCTTTTTTTCTTTCTCGGGCGTGCCTTCCCATAAAGTAAGAGCACCAAATCATTCTCCTTCAATTTCAAATCGCGGCGATGGCGATTTGCTGCCTTTTTCCGTCTTTCTTGAAATTTCTGCAAAGCCTTCCGGAACAAGTCCCTCGTGAACTGGTCGGCTTCAAACAAAAAACTTATCTTTTGCACTAAGGAAGGGTAGAACCTTCGTAGCAAAAATCAAAAATCTCAAATGGCATCTTCCCCATCAAAGAGTCAAACGTGTTTCTGTAGGCATATTCCACCAAAGGTAAAACCTTTCCCAAGTAATCTACTAATCCAACCAAGAAGATTTCAACAAATCCAATACCACTGAATTAGCAATCTCTGATTGCCCGTCAGTCTACAGGTGGAACGATGACAAGAACTGCAACCGCGTACCTATGTTCTCCCAAATAGCCGTCCAAAACAAACTCGTGAACCTGGGGTCCTGTCGGAGACAATCATCTCACGCATGCCATGTAATCTGGAGACCTGGGCAATAGACAATCGTGCCCACACTGTGTTCTCGGGAGATGAAATCCATTGCAATACTTTCCCAGGGCGGGTGGGTATAGGTAAAAAGGCTATAACAATCCTTGTGCTTTATGCATGTCAAACTTGACCTTCTGACATACCAAGCAACTACACACAAACTCGTCCACATTCTTCTTGAGTCTCGGCCAAAAGATGTGTCTCTCTACCCCTTTCAAGGTGGTAGCAATGCCGCGGTGACCTGTAAAGGCAGACAGTGGCATTCGGTTAGAACCTTTTCCCTCAACGGTTGTGTAACGCACAACATGGTTTTCCTCATCTAGTAGCCATCCCCAATGGAATAGTCCGCTATTATCTCCCCTTTCTGTATTCAACTAAATACATCTGCAAAATCTGTTCTGTGGCGCACTGACCGACCATATCCTCGAAGTTCTTATGATGTATCACGGAAATAGCCAGAACGAACGGCTAGCGGGACAAAGTATTTGCCACCAATTTCTTCTATCCCTGCACATGGACAATCCGGAAGTAAAATGTGACAAGATGTTTGCCCACCGCATCTGCTTTTCCGATAACTGCCACCATGACAAGAAGTAGCATAAACTCCCATCATCTGTGAAAAACCGTAAAAATCGGCTCCGAGTAGGTAATGTCGCCACTGAATAAGGGCTTGGATAGACACCAAAAGCTCTTTCTCACATATCTGTATTGTGAATTTCGGCCTTGAAAACAATCGGCTTTCATAGGCAATGACATGGCCTTTTTGCATTAAGATCACATCCAGACTAAGACCACAAGTATCACAATATACTTCAAACGACTTCTGCAAATCCGGCAAAGTCGAAAACTGGTCCTATAGTCAAATTCTGTTTCAATTCCTAAAAGGCAGTTACTACTGTGGGTCCCCACGAGAAAGGGACTCCTTTCTGTGTCAAGATATGCAAAGGGAAAGCAACCTCTGCAAACTTTCGAATGAACCGCCTGTAGTACGAACACAGTCCCAAGAAGCTTCCAACTTCCTGGACATTCTTCAAATCGGGCCAATCACGGATAGTCTCTATCTTGACCAGATCCATTTGCACTCCTGCTGCTGAGACAGTGTCCCAAAAAGTGTATCTCTGGTAGGAGAAATTCACTTTTCTTTGCATTAATCACTAACTTGTGATCTCGTAATGCCTGAAAGGCCTGAAACAGATGATCCCTGTAATCTGTCGAAGTATATCATCGATCAAAGATATCGTCAAAGAAAGTACCAACAAATAGCCTGTACTCTCGAAAAATCCTGTCCACCCTGATGATATCCACTCTTCAAATCAATCCTGCTAAAACGAGGATCCCTGTAATCTGTCGAGTATATCATCGATCCTAGGAATCGGAAATCTGTTCTTGATAGTGATTTTGTTGAGACCTCTATAACCGATGCACATTCTCCAAGATCCGTCTTTTTCTCTTCAAAACCAACAACACTGGAGAGCAATACGGTAAAGTACTAGGCTGGACAAGACCCTTTTCCAAGAGATTTGTCACTTGGTTCATAATCTCTTCGTTCTGGGCTCGCCTCACACGATAAGGTGGCCGGTTCAGTGGCGTGCTTCCAGGTATCAGATCAATGGTATGATCCCCAGGATGAGTGGGTGGTAACTCGCCTGACAGGCCCTCTAAAAAGCAATCTGCATGAGTGTGGAGAAAATCTTGGCGTTCTTTTGTTCAGGTCAAAACATATTCGACCTTCATCCATCGTTCAGTTCTCTCTCAAAAAAAAGTGAGTAAAGAAACTGAAGTCTTATCAAGTACAAT
The DNA here is from genome assembly GCF_014529385.1 of Adiantum capillus-veneris. Classification (NCBI taxonomy): domain Eukaryota; kingdom Viridiplantae; phylum Streptophyta; class Polypodiopsida; order Polypodiales; family Pteridaceae; genus Adiantum; species Adiantum capillus-veneris. The sequence continues at coordinate 64,828,684 of NC_140958.1, read as the reverse complement.
CTTTGAACCCTTCATTTGTCAAAGTCGCGTTCTCGGCCCGGTAGTCAACCACGGCATTGTTCTTGTGGTACCAAGGGATTTCGAGTAGAACGTCACAACCTTCCAAAGTAATTACGTAAAACTCCGCGTGCCCTAAACACCCCTGTCATTGCAAACAAAGTTTGCCAATGCTCGGTGTAATGGCAACATCCCGTCTGGGTGCCACTCGAACTACCTCCGCCTGTGGCCTCAACCTGTTGGGGACGTAATTCCAAATCGAGCCGCCAATTCAAGAAGTTGGCCTTGGCTCCTTTAAAAGAGCTACCTGATCTTTCCCTTTGCCCGACAAAGTTTGCACTTTCATTCATTTGATTCGGTTCAGGCCCCACGCAATGTGGTACCAGTTCTGCTTTTTACAGCCTTTTCTGCCTTTAGCTGCTTTAGATATTTCTGGCCTTTCTTCATCCTGTTCATTCCGTGCCTTTCTAGGGCACTTTCCGGAGATATGTCCAGTTTCCCAGCATCCAAAGCACTTCCCCTCCTTTATGTAGAGAGCCCTCTCTTGAGGAGTAAGCTTGGATCGCGCATCCTTTTCTTTCTGTTCTAGGTTGCTCTTTCTTTTTCTACTTTCATTTGTCGAAGTCTGTTCAGCTCTTTGTGTCATGATCTCATCCGTGGGGTAAGTCAGACTACCAGAGTGAATGGCAAAACCCCTTTTCGCATGACTCATCAACTCCTGAATAGAAGCTAAGCTGACTTCTGTTCCAAGCAGTGATCTCGGATCTCTGTAGGTAGACCCAAGGTAAACAGCTCAATCTATTCCTTGAACAAGATCTTCTTAAATGAAGAGGCGGGTAGAAAAGAGCTCCAGAATCTCTCGCAATAAGCGTCCAGGGTATCCTTCTTAGTCATCCGAAGATGGTTCCAAGCAGTTCGTATATCGCGTTCATACTCTCGAGTCAGCCAAGAAGAAATAAAAAACCTCTTGAATTTCAACCATTTAACTGGTGCAGTCTTGTTTAACAGAAGCGTAAACCACCAAGTTCGAGCATTCCCCTTAAAGTAAGAGGCAGCTCTCCGAATCTTAAGAGTGCTCTGAGTAATGCCCTCCCGCGAAAGCAATGTCAAACTGCTCTACAAAAGACAAAGCCTTCGAAGCATCTCTATAACCAGAAAATGTGTCAAATTTAATTGACTGTCCACCTTCCTTAAACTCTCGGACTTTCTTGCTTTTGTCTTCCAAAAAGTCATACTCGTTGGCTTTGTGTAAAAACTCTTCTTCTTTGCATAAAAGTTGCTCTCATCAGAGTCTGAACTGTCTATAGACGAGTCCTCAGTAGAACTGTCACTCACGGGGCGAGATTTTGGCTTCTTTGCCTTTTTCTTGCCCTTTCCGAAGCGTTGCTTCTTGCTTCGCTTTTTGCCTTTTCGGTCTTCTTGGCTCGAGTCAAATGAGCTAGAAGAACTATTAGAAGAAGAAGAAGAAGAAGAAGAACTGGGTACTCCTTCAAATCAAACATGCTTCTTCTGTTTCTTTGCCTTTTCAAATGTCGACTGACGACCTAAATACCCCGGGAACTTGGAAGACAGTGCCTTTCTTCAGCTTTTTGCCGTGCTTTTCAGCTTTGCTTTGCGCGTCAAAAAGCTGAGCAAGTCGTGCATCCACCACCTCTTCTAATTCCCTTTCTGTATACATCTTGGGAACAGGAGGTTTCTTGAGAGCGGGTTTTGGGGGTGGTGGTGTGGTTTTCTGCCACTGCGTGTGCACCTCCTCCAAAGAGGTCTTGCTCATATATTCTGCCATTTTCGAATCCTTGGCAAAATTAAGCATCATCTTTGTTGCGTCGCAGATCAATCGTTGACGCTCCATCTCTCGACACTCCGCCGAAGTAGACCAAGGCGGGCCATACTCCTTGCATGTATCTTCGTTGTGATCCCTTCCCGCATCTCCGGATGCAGAGAGAGTCGACTGATCCTTGCTTGAAGCCATAGCTGCCGCGGAAAAAAATTTGGGAACGGATTTCCCGTAGAAGAGAAATCGGCCGTGCTCTGATACCACTGTAACAAACTCGGACACTCCAAGTCAAGAATCTATCGCGACAGCACCAAATAACCACTTCAAAACGGTTCACAGATCACAATTGATTCAACACTGGCCCGGCGGAGTTCCGTGCCTAGAGATATTGACCCCAAAGACTGGCGCCCCTTTCGGTATTTCTTTTTGTATTAATCTGTGTTCAAAGTACAAGAGTGCGGCAGACGCTTACACTCAGACTCTCCGTCCAGATGCTATGAGTTGTGAGTGGCCTACCCACTTATTTATAGATTACAAGGGATGCCAAAAGCAGACCAAAAGCTGAAAGCAAAAGCTTCAAGTAAAAGATTTGAAAATAAATCAAAAGTTCTCTCTCTCTCTCTCTCTCTCTCTCTCTCTCTCTCTCTCTCTCTCTCTCTCTCTCTCTCTCTCTCTCTCTCTCTCTCTCTCTCGCTAATTAGAAATGAAGCAAAGAGGCTTCTCTCTCTCTTTCTCAACTTGCGTAGGAAAAGCAAGTCCAAAAGCTGAAATCAAAAACTGCTACCTTGCTGCCCAAAAATCACCCCGCAATTTGCGGGGGTCCGTACAACTCCCACGTGTCAGGCCACGTCAGCAACTTAGGGTTTCTGATTTTCTACAGGGGGCAGCGCGAGGGCGTAGCTGGCATGGGAAGGGTTCCTGGGCATGGGGGGAGGGGGGGGGGGGGGAGGGGGCGGGGCAGATAGGACAGCGCGAGGGGCGTGGGCAGCTCGGGGAGCGCGAGCAGGGGGCAGTGCGAGGGTGTAGCTGGCAAGGGAGGGGCAACGCGAGGGCGTGGAGGGTGGGGGGGGGGGGGGGGGGGGGAGGCGCGTTTGGGGGGGGAGAGAGAGAGAGAGAGAGAGAGAGAGAGAGAGAGAGAGAGAGAGAGAGAGAGAGAGAGAGAGAGATGAAATGAAATATTATATTGACGTCTTCAAAAGGCCAAAGTGACCTATGAGACCAAACTGATACAAAAGTGGTGAATCTGTTACAATGTTTGAAAAGTGTAAAAGTGTGAAAATAAATGCGAAAAAAAAAGAGCTAAATACAAAGTATTAGATAAACTTCTTAGGAGCATTCTGGGTGTCTGGCTAGAATGCTCCTAATCCTTTGTTGTAGTCTCCTCCGGTGAAGTGTGCTTCTGCATCTCGGTCATGGTCGTCTCAATTTCCTAAGCTCAATCGCCCTATCAATGAGGGTGCCTTTGGTATGAATGTGGGTACTCCTTTGTGCTCGCTGCTGGCCTCTTGCTTCTCCTTCCATTCCTACTTCTCTCGATCCGAAGAAATTTGTGATCTGCCTCTTAGGCTGTAGTGCTCGTTGTCTTCTCATTAGATTATCCCTGTGCCGATGTAGTTCCACTAGGTACAGGCCTAAGCACCTTTGATCTTGGTATTGCATGACTCTATCTAGAGGTCCAAAGCCTTCTTTAAATTAGGCAATGGAAACGCCCACGTATCTCATAGTATACGGTGCGATGACATATGTAGTGTAATTCTGTCTTCGGCTCCATTCCGCATAACTTGCAAATTCTGCTCTCAGGTGGGATTTCCCTAAATCTGCAAAATTCAATTTCCAACTGGTGTGAGGATGTACGAATCTGACCAATAGCACATCTCAAACCATGAGACAGGTGGGTATCCATGTAGCTCGGGCGAATCACAAAACCATCTTCAGATAGCTGTAGGAAGTTTTCTTTGTAGTCGGCCATCTTCGTGCCCAATTCTTGTGTAGGGTCTACCCATGTTCTCTTAGTGTCCAACTGTATAAGATCCTGGCGGATGATTTTATTAATCTCCGTTCGTGTGATTGTCAGTGATGGAGCCTAAAGAGAGTATTGGAAGGGGGGTAATCTTTCCATATTGAACCCGTGTCTCTGAAACCACCAGGACAGTTGCGCATACCAGCATGATGTATCTCCTTTCATTGCTAATTGTCGAGAGGATTCGAGGGCCAATCTAGTATATCGGCAATTATTTGTATCCCATAAACCATGTATAAAGGACTCTGATCTTGTAAGAGCTTCAATTTCTATCGAAGGGGCAGCTAGTTCCGCTCAGGTAATAGCATGTGGTGCAGAGGCCTTGGCTCTAATCATTCGGAAAATCATAGATACCAAAGGTCTCTCCATTGACTTCCAATTATCCTGATCCACAGATGGTCCCCAAATCTGGACCCCATAAAGCATAGCCGAAGCCACCACAGTATCAAAGAGCCAAAGTTTTGTTCGTGGTTCCTGAAACTACACTTGTGAACACATCCTCTCCAACCCTCCCAAGGCCGCAGAGGCTCTGGACAATCTAGCATCCGCTGCTTTCTTAAGAGTAAACTTCGGTCCTGTAAATACCACACCAAGGTAAGTGTATGCATATGTGTACTCTACTGTATCCTCGCCACATGCAAATGTAGGTGCCGATCTCCTAACCCACTGCGGTGTGGTGTTAAACACCATAACTTTAGTTTTACCCAAATTTACCAACAGTCCGCTGTCTTCTGCGAATTTATGTAATGCATCTAACTGCCTCTGCATTCCATCTGGTGATTCTGCTATCAATACAATATCATCTGCATAATACAACAAAGGAATCCATGACCCTGCAAGTTGAGCACCTCTGTCACCCTCTCTATCAATGTAATCTGATACCTCATCTATATACATACCAAATAAAGTAGGGGACAGTGGGCATCCCTGCTTTACTCCAACGGTGGAATGAACAATGTCAAAATCCCCGTCTGGAGTGCGTACATAACCAGTTACTGACCCGTATAAGGCCATGATCCCCAAATAATCTCTCTGGGGACCCCTAACTCTTGCATTCTGCGCATCAATCTGGCCCTTGGTACTGTATCAAAAGCTTTCCGAAAATCCACAAAGCAACAATACATCCTTCTCCCGCTTGCTCTTCCTTCCTCAATAATGGCTCTGAGCGTAAGAATATGATCTAAAGTGGAATAACCCCTCCTGAATCCAGCTTGTCCTGTTGCCCTTATGCCCTCATTCTCTGCCCATCTACTCAATTTTTATTCCAGAATGGATGCGTACAGTCGGATCAATGTGTGACCCACCATAATGGTATGGTAGTTCCGAGGTATCATAGGATCCCCTGACTTGAAAATAGGTGCGATAGTAGATAATTTCCAAGATTCAGGTAATCCTTCACACATGACCCGATTAAACAGACGAGCAAGGACTTTTGAAAGTAGATCCCTTGCATGGATCAGATGTTCTGCTACTAGACCCTCATGATCATATGCTCTTCTTGTCTTCATCTTATCAATGGCTTTTTCCACCATTTCCGTAGTAAAGAAAGTACTAGTAGCAGGGCATGGCTCTAGCGGATCTCGTAATGGAGGTTGTCCAAATACTATATATGATGATGTTACATATTGACCCCAAATCTCAGGAGAAGTAATTATCGGAGGCGATGAGTACTCGTGAAATAAACGCCAGGCCTCATGTGAGTCCTGACTCAAGAAGAGCTTATATAAATCCTTCTCCAGTTTGGCTAAAAATGCCCTTTTCTTGCGACATACTATACGCCGAAGAGGAATCCAAGACTGCTTATATGTGACGATCCCAAGTGTAAGCTCTTTCTGGACCTGGGTTCTCGTCTCTCTGCATTCCTCGTCGTACCAACTGTTTTGAGGCATGTTCCCAGATCCTCTCTTCTGATCAGGCTAAGTATGTGGGTATGCCTCTTGTGCTGCTCCATGTAGTATCTCTATTAGCTGAGAAGTAATCTCCTCTACAGTATATACTGGCTCCGCTGCCCACATCCTATTAATGATCTTTTCCACATAGACTGAATCAGTCTCTGGCGTGAAATTATATCTTGTGTGTGTCTTCTTCCTTTGTACTTGAGAGGAATTGTATTGGAAGGAGATTGATAAGGTCAAGAGAGCATGATCCACTGCAATCCCAACCGGTCTGGGTCCCACCTTAAAGTCCTCTATACTAGAAATAAAGCTTGGTGAAGTCATGACATAATCCACTGTACTGGCCCCATGCCTGTGCGGGAAGCATGTGAATCCCCCAGCTAAAGGGAAATTCTCTAGACCATTAAATATGGCCAAACCATGTGTAGTTGCCATTTCCTGAGATGTCTCCCATATTCAGTGTGTTCTTTATCCTGTGAGTTTCTAGTAAACCCCTCCTGTGATGATAAATCCACTTCTCTGAGCATTTCCTCAGAAGTATTGAGGCAAGCTTTTCCATGCATGGGAACCCTCCATATATCTTTGCCCTTTTACCAAAATATTTCCTATTATATGAGTTACTTTTGATTTTTCTTCCCTTTTTCACAAAAGTTTTAGCCTTTATTAAATAAATAAGACTTATGCTAATCAATCACGATGTAGCATAAATAAGTAAGCTTTCTTTGTTGATATCTCTTTTGACCTTAAATATTAAATATATATATTCTAAATTACATTATATAGTTTAGTATTTTCTAATATATTTTTCATGTATATATATTATTCCACCCTACCAAATATTTTATTCACTAGTTTTCATTTTCAAACCTCAACCCCACTTTCAAATTTCAATAATACCTCCATCTAAATGATTGCCAATCTTTTCAAAACTCTAGGTCATGTTTTCATACACATGAAGGAGCTTACACTTGAAGGCAAAAGAGAAGTCCACTCAAAGGGGACCACCAAAAGACCTTTGCAGCCACAAATAATACATTATTTGGCTGAATTTTTTAAGTAGAGAAGAACCCCGAATCTGAAGGAGCGTTCAACATGAAAGATGTAGCTCGTGATCTCAACTTTTAGCTCAATTTTTTTCAGAATTTTTGGAGTTATAAACACGGAGATATGATTTTTGTAGTGGACCCCAGTTTTCTCGTGTAATGGTGACACAGTCCATCCCCAATTTTCTTCCCTCTAGAATGGCTATGGTTCTACAAGTCTTCAAGCATGATTACAAGAGACAAGGCTCTTTTAATGAGGTCTTAGCAAGTCTAGAGTGATTCTATCACCATTTTTGGAGGATCCATCCTCATCAACAACTATCCACCTTTGACAATCTCTCTTGTCAATTTCTTACCTCTCTCTTCTCTCCCTAATAAGCTTATGTCTAGCCAAAGCTAGACTATTGTAAATATCTCCTATCCTCTACATCCTACCCACATTCTCTCTTCTTCTCTCTCTATTGACTCTGGAATTTTAAATAATGAGGAGACAAAATGGAAGCCACAGTCACATGCACCCCATTTTCCTAGTCACCAAAGTGGGACACTCACCTCAAATAGAAATATTGCTAAATCCTTCTCTCCTTCCCTATATAAGGAGGCCATGAGAGCTCACTTTGAGGGGGGGGATACACACACACACACACACACACATCTATCCATACACACTCTTGTAGCATGAACCCTAATCACATAATCACAACACCATCATCATCATCATCACCATCACCATGCACAAAAGATGAGCACCACACCTCCACACCACTTGTAATTAAGGGTTGAAGGCACAATTTCAAGAAGAATAAGGGTGGACACACTCATGATATTCCTCGCCATCAACTCCCATCTCTCCATTATGTCTCCTACGATCTTGTCCCCTTCTCATTTTCCCATATGCTGCCTATTGTATGGATCTTTTGCAAGCAATCAACACACTCCATCTTGGTGCCATACTTTGTGTCGCTTTGGATACATCTCATTGTGAGTATGATATATGCTTGTTCCTTGCCTTTTTTTTTCTGCTTATGTAAAGGTGTGCGGATTCGCCACCATACACACACACACTCTCTCTCTCCCTCTCATATTCCTATCATCTTGCTACTTCCATCTTGAGGTGTGCGGATTCGCCACCTTTTGTATGATAAGTGAGTATACTCACAAGTTTCCCCTACCTCATTATCTTCCTTACTAACATGCACGAGTAGCAAGCCCATTCTCACTCATTCACCACTCCTCTCACCTTATTCTCCGACCACCCCATTCCACATTTCGGCGTGGATCTTGAAATTGTTTTCCATGGCATGCTTCATTGTGTATATGTATGCGTCCTAGCCGCATATCTTGCTAGGTGGTGCCCCTCTTGTGTATCCCCCATGATGAGGCCATTGTGCATAGTCTTGGTGTAGAGGCCACCGGGTCTATTTTTCACTTCCGCCTCTCATTTGGTGCCCCCACGGAGGAGGGCTCTTGAAACCTTCAGTTTACAAGGCTGACATATTTACTTCTCTTCATGGACGAGTGGCTTCTTGAATTCTCTAATTGGACCACTGAAGAGGAGGAGCTTCAAGAAGGTTTGACTCAAGTCATCAAGACACTCATGCCAGGGTGTTGTATTGTTAGCATAGAAGAAGTGGTACGACCCTCTTTCCCTACTCAGATTGTTTACATTTCTCATTATCCCCGCAAGCGTAAAAGCAAGGCACAAGCTGCATCATCCCGACATTGTAGCCAAAAACCGCACCTTCGACATGAGTGCAACCCAAAGTGAAGAAAAGGCCATCATTTTCTCCCTCGACATCCGCACAAGCGTTCTCACAACAGTAGGCTTTCAAGTAGCACCATGCTTCTCTACATCTACGTCCCCATCTTTGCCACCTATTCCACCTACATCCACAACAAGCCTTCACAACTTGAGGAAGCTACTACGAACGCGTGGTCCCTCCCTCTCCCTTGCACCAAAAGATTCAAGGGTTTTCCAGCGCCGACAATCACCCCGTCTCCAAAACAAAAGGGTAAATCCTCCAAAGTCTTTCTATACCTCACTCTCATCTCATGAGCCAGGAACTAGAAACAGCAGCATGGATTCTATGTCGTCTACCGAGTGAAGTGGTGGAGCTTGTCATCGACAAGGTCTTTGACACTGGTTTTGCTTGGCGAAAAGACAAGACCCTCCACCTTCAAGGGGTGTTGCTTGTGAATCAAGGCAATGATAACGACTTTACAGCTTGCTATGTATCCTTCCAACTTGGATTAATACAAGTGGTAAGACTCACCACCTACCTCATCACACCTGTGTATACACTAGATGACACTCTATCTTGCAGGAAAGTGAAGTTGCTCAAAGAAAGAGAGTTCAAGCTTTTCCAAGAGCTTGCTAGAGGGACAGTCCTAGAGCTAGAAGACGAAGACAACCTTGTCCTGTGGTACTATAAATTTGACCTGGACTACCAAGAGCTCTACACCTCCGACTATAACCTTCCACCACGAAGGAGAGAGCCTTTCCGAATTATCATGTGATGGACCTTGCGCATCAGCCTTTTGCAAGGAACCAAACTTATGCACCACAACGAATTCAATCAATCAAAGTAATCTTGGACCGCGAGATGTTTTATCAACAGATCATTACAACCATGTTTGGTAGAGAACGACTGCAAGAGATAAACACCTCTTCTCTACCCTTTATCCTCCCTATGATTAATTATGAAGTGTCTTTTGATGTAGTTATTTTCATCCTTGTATAGTATGTTTTCCATCCACCGAGCACCCAAGTATGGAATCTCTATAAAAAAAAAAAAAAAAATTAAAAAAAGTCTAAGACGAGTTAATTTTCTCACTCTCACAATGGAAAGTGTAGCATTTCCAACATTTACTGGTAAGGTGGGTGAGGATGCTGCAGACTTTCTAGACAACTTGGAAATAGCATGTGTCATCTCTGCGAGAGATGATGATGCTTCGCGCTTGCGCATCTTCCCACTTCTAATGAAGGTGGAGGCAAGATCATGGTACAATGCCTTGGCACAAGCAACCAAGGAACGGTGGGACTTATTAAGAGCAGCCTTTGTCAAGCGTTTTGGAGAGGGCACAATATCAGAGAAGCTATGGCAATTGTTGACAGAGTTGAAGCAGGGCAGTATGCTGGAATACGCATCATATGAGTCAAAGTTTGTAGATTTATGGGGGCGATGGGTTGCATCGCTAAGAGAGGATGAGGAGGCACCTGATTTCCTAAAGAAGGATCGGTTTGTGGCTGGGTTATGGCCAATTCTTAAAGAGAAGGTGAAGGGAAGGTTTCCTGCTACGTATGAGCTAGCAGTTGAAGTGGCCCGCCTTAAAGACAAGAAGTTGCGCCTACAAGCCAGGAATATCGATGAAGAGGAAGCCGTTAGGACCCGACCACCTCTAGCACCACCTACAACAGCCGCCCAGAGGATTCAACCACAAGAACCAATTGAAGATCAGCAAGACTTGCTCAATCGAATCACCAATCAACTTGAGAATCTCTCAGTCCATTTGATACAACAAGGGCATGCACACAATCGCAACCAAGAGCAAGGAAGAGGACAACGAAGGCAAAACCAAGAATACCACTGCTACAATTGTGGGGAGGATGGTCATGGCATGTAATAATGTCCACACCCAAGGAGGCAGAATTTCAACAGAGAAGCCAGGCAAAACCACGTTTCACCACCGAGAGCAAGACCACCACCACCGAGGGCGCACCACAACAAGCACCACCCATGCAAATCCTACAACCACCCATTCAACCACAACCACAACCACAACCACCACAACCTCTCATTCCACCCTTACCCCCACCACCAGTTGGCAATCAAACAGTAAGCGTCATCAGTCTTGAAGGTAAAGGAAAGGAGAAAGTGGAGGAGGATAAGACCAAGGTTAAAGGAGTAGATGCCATAGGGGTAAAACGTGCTAGGCATGGTGAATCTTCCCAAAAGGAAGAAAAGATGAAGACTAAAAGGGAATCTAGCAAAAAGCCGTCCAAGTCACGACGTAAAATTGACATTGTAGATTTCTCTTTGGGTGAATGTTCTAAACCATATGATTTGGTTCAAGATGTTTCTGTGCAGAGCCCAAAAATCACCTGGCCCCAATTACTCCACCTAGCACCTAGGGTGAGGAGACAATAGACAAAGATGGTTAGCACGAGACGACCAAAGCCAAAGATAGCTGGGGCTATCTTTGGGAGGAATCTAGATGACATACTACCAGTGATGGATGCTTACATCAAAGGGCAACACATCTCCAATATCTACATCGATGGTGGCGCACAAATATGCGTCATGAGTGAAAAAATGATGCACCGTTTGGGTTTAGAGGTGAGTCGGCCGGCACCATGCCGAGCCAAAATGGCAAATAATGTAAAAGTTCAATGTGTTGGTGTTATAAATGCAGTTAGGATAAAGGCATTCAACACCGAGGTAGATGTGGACGTCTTTGTCATGCCACACAAAGGGGAGGGCTACCCTATCATTCTAGGGAGGCCTTGGCTTATGGCTATGAGAGCTAAGCAGGATTGGGACACCGGCATAATCCAGATGAAGGATGCAAAAGGGAGGCCAATACTTTACGACATGAAGATAGGTCGGCAATGCGACATGGATCTAGAAACCTCTATGGATGAGTTTTCTAGTGGTGACTCTTCAACCACTTCAGAGGAGTCGTCAACAGTGAGTGAAGAAAGTGACAGTAGCATTGAGGTGATGGGGATCATTCTCAAGGACCCTAAGAAGATGGAGCAACCTGATGCCTCATCATCAAACCAAGGGGAGACACCAGGTATACAACCTCTGGTAGAAGCAAGTAAGGTACATCAAATGCTCTCTAGTGAGTTGTGTGGAAAGGAGCGTGAAGATTATATTTTGATGCTAAGTAATTTTACCACATTGTTCATTGATAAATATGATAAAATCACTGGCATCACAGTAGTTCAACATCACATTAAGCTCAAGGAGGGAAGTAAACCTGTAGTGCTGAAGCTCAGGCGGCTAGGAGTAATTCAACAAGACGCCCTGCTCAAAGAGGTGAGGAAGTTGCTAGAAGCCGGGTTTATCTATCCTGTTGAAGACTCAGAGTGGGTTTCTCCAGTGGTAGTCACACCAAAGAAGAATGGTAAGTGGAGGGTTTGTGTTGATTACAAGCCTCTTAATGCAGCCACAAAGAGGGACCATTTTCCTCTTCCTTTTCAAGACGAAATACTCAATGAGGTAGCAGGACATGAGCGCTACACGGTATGTGATGGCTACTCAGGCTACTTCCAAATTAGCATCCTGAAGAATATCAAAAGAAGACAACCTTCATCACACCATGGGGATGTTTTGCTTACAGAGTTATGCCTTTTGGTCTCACTAATGCTCCAGCCACTTTTCAGCGATATGTGACATTTGTTTTTCATCCATTCTTTGGAAAATCAATCCGTGTTTTTATTGATGACTTTTGTATCTATAGCTCTCGCTCTCTTCATTTGGAGAAAGTTTATGAAGGTCTAGCTAGGCTACAAGCTTTGGGGAGCCAACTCAATGTGGAGAAATGCCACATTGGTGAAAGCAAGGTTACTCTTCTTGGCCATGTGATCTCGGCCAATGGCATTGAAGCTGACCCAAGCAAGGTTGAAGCCTTGGTGGCTTTGACCTCTCCCACCACAACAAAGCAGTTGGTCTCTTTTCTTCAAAAGGTGAGATATTTGAGTAGGTTCATTCACTTGCTCTCCCAAGTGGTTCTCCCTTTACAACAAGTTACCCATCAAGAGATCTTCACTTGGAGTGAAGAAAATGAACAACAATTCAATGAGGTAAAACAAATTCTAGCTTCACTTCCCACCATAGCACCTCCAAAGTGGGACGAGCCATTTTATGTAAACCCTAGTGTGGGCAATGACACACTTGGGGCTGTATTGATGCAAAAGGATCCTCAAACTTCGTTCATGCGTCCTATCTACTTCTCTAGTCGAATGATGACTCCATCAGAAAAGGGATACACGGCAGTGGAGCACATGGTGCTTGCATTAATGTTTGCTACCACCAAATTTCGCTCTTATTTATTGTCTAGACCATTCATAATCTTAACAATGGAAGAAGTATTTCCTTATGTAATGCAGCACATGGATGTTTCTTCTAGGATTTCCAAATGGCTCACAAGGCTACAAGAGTTTGACTACACAATGCAAGTGGAGAACTCCACAAGGGCCAGTCTACGAGGTATTCTCACTCATCGCCACTATGAAAAGAAGCTAAAGATAAAGCCAAATGATCAAGATATTACACCTGTGCTGGAAGTCCCTAAGGTAGAGGAGGCTCACTCTCTTTTCTTTGATGGAGCCTACAAGAGGAAAGTGGACAAAGCTACAGCAGGCATTGTCATCTTCAATGAGCAAGGGGATAAGGTTTTCTCCATTGGGAATCTCTTGGATTCTCACTCTAACAATGAGGCAGAATATGCAGCCTTAACTCTTGGGTTAGAGTGGTGTGTGACACAGGGCATTCAACGGTTAAATGTATTTGGTGATGCCATGCTTTTAATAAAACAAATACAAGGAACTTGGGCTTGTAAAAATCATAGCTTGCTAGGCCATTTGCGCAAAGTCAAGGAACTTTTAGGAAAATTTCAAGTTGTACAATTACATCATGTCCCTCGAGCAGAAAATCAAGAAGCAGATGCTCTAGCTAGAGAGAAGCTGCAAGATGTTTCAGTGGTGGGTGCTATCAAGTTGAAGCTGCCTCTCTTCCAAGGTAGCGATGCTATGCTTGACATCATGAGTTTTTTGGACACAAGAGAGTGTCCTAAGGATCTTACTAAGGGCCAAAAGCAGTGGCTTGTGCGCAAGGCAACAAAATACCGCCTTATCAATGACGGCCTCTACTACAAGGGTAAGGATCAAATTCTTAGGCGTATACCTCTCTCTAGAGAGATCACTGAAATCATTTCAAGTTGCCATGATGGTGTTTGCGGAGGACACTTTGCACTGACATCACTAGTAGAAAGATCCTACAAGCCGGGTTTGTATGGCCTAGTCTACATAGGGATGTGCATCATTGGTGGAAAACATGCAAGGAATGTCAAAAGGCAGGGGATAGGAGACTCACATATGAGCCACAGACTCTTATAATCTCATATGGACCATTTGAGAAATGGGGAATTGATGCTATTGGGCCTTTGACAAGGAGCCAATCAGGTAAATTTTATATTATCATGGGTGTGGACTACATGACCAGGTGGGCTGAAGCAGTTGCCACCACCCGGATTACAGCTAAGGAAGTGGCTAAGTTCGTATTTGAAAACATTTGTTGCCGTTTTGGCACTCCTCTTGAAATAATTTTTGACAGGGGACCAGGTTTTAGAGGAGACCTTGTAGGAGAGCTAATGGAAAAGTTAGGTATCTCACGACGACACTCAACTCCCTACTACCCACAATGCAATGGTTTGGTGGAAAAGGTAAATGGTATGATCTGCAAGATCATCACTAAACATGTAAACAATCACAAAAGTGATTGGGAAAAGCATCTTATGGTTGCACTTTGGCTTATCGCACTTCATTTCGCACATCCCTTGGGTTCACACCATATCACTTGGTGTTTGGTAAGGAAGCCATTTTACCCATTGAAGTACAATTGGCTAGTCTCAGGGTGCTAGCTGGGCAGGTGGAACGTCCTAATGCTCATCTCCACAACCACATTCTTGATCTAGAGAGGCTTCAACTAGACAGAGAAGATGCTATCAACTATTATGCAGCACAGTCAGAGCAACGTCGACTTACCTTCAACAAGGGACTTAGGGCAAAAGGTCTCAAGAAAGGTATGTTGGTCCTACGGTATGATAACAGATTTGACACTAGGAAGGATAAAAAGTTTTCACCCAGATGGGAGGGGCCATTTGTCATTAGAAAGCGCTACGCTAATGGCAGTTACCGATTGATGGATGCAGATGGTAGGCTCCACAAAACACGTGTCAATGGATGGAGGTTGAAGCAATACTTTTTGAGATTTGATCAAACACCTATGATGGAAATCCCCGAAGAGGGAGACTCCTCCACCTCAATTGAAGAAGAATCAAGTACAACGCTAGAGGCATGAATACCTCTAGCCGTAGAGGGAGGGCTAATGAGGCAAGCTTTTCCATGCATGGGAACCCCCCATATATCTTTGCCCTTTTACCAAAATTTTTCCTATTATATAAGTTACTTTTGATTTTTCTTCCCTTTTTCACAAAAGTTTTAGCTTTTATTAAATAAATAAGACTTATACTAATCAATCACGATATAGCATAAATAAGTAAGCTTTCTTTGTTGATATCTCTTTTGACCTTAAATATTAAATATATATATTCTAAATTACATTATATAGTTTAGTATTTTCTAATATATTTTTCATGTATATATATTATTCCACCCTACCAAATATTTTATTCACTAGTTTTTATTTTCAAACCTCAACTCCACTTTCAAATTTCAATAATACCTCCATCTAGATGATTGCCAATCTTTTCAAAACTCTAGATCATGTTTTCATACACATGAAAGAGCTTACACTTGAAGGCAAGAGAGAAGTCCACTCAAAGGGGACCACCAAAAGACCTTTGCAGCCACAAATAATACATTATTTGGCTGAATTTTTTAAGTAGAGAAGAATCCCGAATCTGAAGGAGCGTTCAACATGAAAGATGTAGCTCGTGATCTCAACTTTTAGCTCAATTTTTTTCAGAATTTTTGGAGTTATAAACATGGAGATATGATTTTTGTAGTGGACCCCAGTTTTCTCGTGTAATGGTGACACAGGCCATCCCCAATTTTCTTCCCTCTAGAATGGCTATGGTTCTACAAGTCTTCAAGCATGATTACAAGAGACAAGGCTCTTTTAATGAGGTCTTAGCAAGTCTAGAGTGATTCTATCACCATTTTTGGAGGATCCATCCTCATCAACAACTATCCACCTTTGACAATCTCTTTTGTCAATTTCTTACCTCTCTCTTCTCTCCCTAATAAGCTTATGTCTAGCCAAAGCTAAACTATTGTAAATATCTCCTATCCTCTACATCCTACCCACATTCTCTCTTCTCTCTCTATTGACTCTGGTATTTTAAATAATGAGGAGACAAGATGGGAGCCACAGTCACATGCACCCCATTTTCCTAGTCACCAAAGTGGGACACTCACCTCAAATAGAAATATTGCTAAATCCTTCTCTCCTTCCCTATATAAGGAGGCCATGAGAGCTCACTTTGAGGGGGGGGATACACACACACACACACACACACACATCTATCCATACACACTCTTGTAGCATGAACCCTAATCACATAATCACAACACCATCATCACCATCATCATCCATACACACTCTTGTAGCATGAACCCTAATCACTTTGAGGGGGGGGATACACACACACACACACACACACACATCTATCCATACACACTCTTGTAGCATGAACCCTAATCACATAATCACAACACCATCATCATCATCATCACCATCACCATGCACAAAAGATGAGCACCACACCTCCACACCACTTGTAATTAAGGGTTGAAGGCACAATTTCAAGAAGAATAAGGGTGGACACACTCATGATATTCCTCGCCATCAACTCCCATCTCTCCATTATGCCTCCTACGATCTTGTCCCCTTCTCATTTTCCTGCCATATGCTACCTATTGTATTCATCTTTTGCAAGCAATCAACACACTCTATCTTGGTGCCATACTTTGTGTCGCTTTGGATACATCTCATTGTGAGTATGGTATATGCTTGTTCCTTGCCTTTTTTTTTTCTGCTTATGTAAAGGTGTACGGATTCGCCACCATACACACACACTCTCTCTCTCCCTCTCATATTCCTATCATCTTGCTACTTCCATCTTGAGGTGTGCGGATTCGCCACCTTTTGTATGATAAGTGAGCATACTCGCAAGTTTCCCCTACCTCATTATCTTCTTACTAACATGCACGAGTAGCAAGCCCATTCTCACTCATTCACCACTCCTCTCACCTTATTCTCCGACCACCCCATTCCACATTTGGGCGTGGATTTTGAAATTGTTTTCCATGGCATGCTTCATTGTGTATATGTATGCGTCCTAGCCGCATATCTTGCTAGGTGGTGCCCCTATTGTATATCCCCCATGATGAGGCCATTGTGCATAGTCTTGGTGTAGAGGCCACCGGGTCTATTTTTCACTTCCGCCTCTCAGTATCATAGAATACTGCTTGAGAGTTGGCCGTTCTAGCATTAAAGTCTCCTAAGAGAACGATGTCTCCATCTCTAGAGAACTCCCATATGCCATTATTCAATATGGAGAAAGGGGACTGTCCTTTAGGTGAGGAGTAGATTGATGTACTTGGAGGGAAGTAGCATATAGCGATATATAGAAATCTACCTGTCTCGGCTCTCATTCTCACCCACATATACCTTGCTTGTTCATCTTTCCTGATAATCTGTAGTAGTGGTTTCAGCTCCTCTTTAAATAAGACTGCTGCTCCTCCTGAACCCCGGCTACCTCGCAGAGATCTCTTGTCTGGTCGACCAGCTGCTTCCCATAAATACCCCTTCACATGTGGCATAAGCTGTCCCGGTATCTGGTGTGTCTCTGAGTAGAAAACTATGTCTCTGTCCCTAAAGCTGTCTTCAAAGGCACCTACATCTAGCCTATATGATCCATTACAATTCCACGCCGCTATCCGGAGCGTCGCCCCATAGGTCTCGCACCATCATGATGAGCGCTTTTCCAGAACCACTACTTTCCCTCCTCTATAAAAGGCAATTTTCCCCTTTTCTCTTGCTGCCCTGATCTCTGGCATCAACTCTTGCATGTGTGCCACTTGTGCCAATGTAAGGTCATCTCCCAGGAAAATACCGGTTTTCTTAAGAGTTGGCCTCTTCTTTAGAAATTCTTTCCTTATTTCTATATTTAGGAAGCGGAGAATAAGTGCCCTATCCTTTTCGTTTCCCTTCTCGTCGATTCCTTTCTTGCCAACTCTCCATGCACTTGTGAGAGTAGGCTCTGTGATGCCCATGCGTTGTAGCAATTCCCTCACTTCTTCATCTACATTCTCTTTGTCTTTGACTCCTATGACCCGCACATGCAGAGCCCGATTCTTCCTTTTCTGCTCTTCCTCAATGGTCATATTAATAATGGTGGAGGTAGGTGTGGTCTCAAGCATCTGGGCCTTCCCTTTCTTCGCATCCTCAATCCATTTCTCTGCTTCATCAACCTTTTCTTGTGTCTTAACAAGACGTTCCGTCCATGAAGATGCCGTTTTTGATTTCTATTCATCTCCTTCCCGTAGAGCTTTCATCTGATCCTTCATGTCCTCGAACTTCTTCAGCACCGAAGGTTGGTCGTCTCCCTTCTCCTTAGTTGCAGATTTGCAAGCCGCAAGTTGTCCTTTTAGCTCCTCGATTATTGCATCTTTTTCCCCCATGTGCTTTTCCATATTTGTTCTCCATGCTTCAAAAACTTGCTATTGCCTCATCGAGTTTCTTTTGCATAACGCATTCTGTTACATTTACTTCAGCCTTGATTAGGTTTCGTAATTCCGTTTTCACGATCTGAATTTCCTCATTCTGTACCCCCCGGATCTCTCTCCTTAGTTCTCTCATCATGTCTCCATACATGGAGTCCCTGTAGCTCTTAGCGTTCGCGTGCATTTCCTTCCTGATGTCATCCCTCATATAGTTTAGCTCTAATTTGAGCATCACCTGGACCTTCTCCATGAGTAGCTCATCATGTATCCTGGAGGTTTTCCCAACTCGTAAGGATCCTGGTGATAGTACAGTATCTCTGTTTCTCCGTTTGAAAGTAGCCGTCGTTTTTTTTGGGGTGGTGAGCTATCTACACCCGGCCCTTCCCCTTCGGTAGGCGGATCCATCGAACCCAAAATGTGGGGTAGGATACTAGGGTGAGGGACTGAGAATAAGGCAAACTTGAAAGTTTTATTTTAAAGCTTAAAAACCTTTAAACTTTAAAAGTTTATTTCAAAGCTTAAAAACCTTTAAACTTTAACGTAGGAGATGGGAAGTCCTTCTACGCGTAGGTAAAGGAGGGGTGCCGGGGACTTGCTACGCGTAGGAAGTCCTTCTACGCGTAGAAGGAGAGGGCTTGTGTGCGAGCCTCAGGGCAGTGTGAGCAGGGGCGTCAACAGCCCGCCATGGTCTCCTTCACGCGCGCAAAGAGTAGGGGCATCAGCAGTCCATGCGCGCAAAGAGCAGCCCGCCATCAGCAGTCCATCACGAGAGAGAGTGGCACGAGGGGGAGGCGGGACTGCAAGGCAGCACGCGAGAGAGAGAGAGAGAGAGAGAGAGTACTTTGCAAAGGTAACCTGTGACAGGAATTAACACTTAAGCACATACACGGCTTGGAAGCTAGAATGCTCCGAGCAGATACCGACAACCAATAGGCCCCAAACTTGGCACCCCTTTCGGTATTTCTTTATGCTTTAAGAGGGTAGATTACAAAGAAGAGTCCTGGAATTCTTCACCTGTATCCGGCTAGATACCACTTGTTCTGGCAAAATTTTGGCAACATAACCCCTCCAAAACTTGCCCGAAACCAATTTCCCTGCTGGAACTCACTTCCACTAACATAAACCCTCCGATTTCTGCCCAAAAACAGTAAATTCAGCACGCTGTATTTACTGGTTGTTGCCCTGTTTTCAGCCGTCAACAGTCCCCGAACTGTCCTCTAACAATGGGGCACTGTTCCCAATGGTTCTGGCGTCCGTATGGTTGAAAAACAGTCAAAATTCAACGCATAACCAGCACTGCAAACGCACTTGTACGCTGAGGTTATCACCCTCACCGGTCCCTGCTTTTGGAGCAACAATTAGCTACTCCCGTTCCTGCTCAGAGAGGCTCTTGCCTCAGCAAAAACGCATATAACCACACAGCTGTACATGAGTCAAATGAAGAGCCCTCTTGTAGGGCATCACATTACCGCATGTAGGGGGGAGAGAGCATTGTGAGGTGTCCAGGACATGACTTCTTGCACCACACTGTACATGAGAAGGAAAGCTTGTAGTCAATAGCTCTTAACCTGTGTGACAGGTTGCAAATGAGCTCTGTCTCAGCTAGAAATCGAGCGCCCAGCTTTCTACATGAGGAAAGTGTACCAGGCAATGCCACTTGGCACATTTACAACCATTTTTACGTTTTGGGCTTCCCGGTTAAAACTCTCCCGACTGGTTGCCCAATTGACTTTGTAGTAGAGTTCTAAAATGTTCCCCTTGTCATTCCGGAGGTAATGACGCGAACAAATTTCGTGGCCCGAAATAGCAATTCCCTAAATTTTAGGGGGATGCTTCCATTGGACTCCCACTGGTCATTTGACCATCTATCCCCACTGGGACCGCATCCAAAAGTGCAATGTGGCCCAACTGTCGAGTACATTCCTTTGGTGACCGCACCTTGATACTATGCCTTTATTGAGTTCACTTCCTAGTATCCACCAATTTGCTAAGTGCGATGGGGGGACCTAGATGATCTTGAACTGAGCCCAGACATCCTCTTACTATACAAATTCCAGTGCCGCCAACTTCCCATCTTCGGGTGAAACTACCGTTCACATTGGCCATACAATGTCCAACCATTTGCAACTTCAAAAAGAGGGTCTCAAAAATTAAACAAAAATCATTGGAAAGAAACCAACAACTAAGGTTAACATTTGCCACGTCCTCGTGACATACCCCACTCTTGAAATCGCAAACGTCCTCAATTGCATGCCATAAATACACGCCATTGATGATCTTGTGTTGTTAGCACTCTTTTATCATCGCATGTATCCGCAAGAAAGGTCGTAACACATAGATACAAATAACTTAATGAGACCTTCATACTTTTGTCATTTCCATCTATTACACTGAATTCATATGTGCATTTGATGTGCTAGCTCTATCATTACCCCTCCTTTGCACACGTTGAGTTGGGGCATAAGTAGGTTGTAACCCAAAGGCTTCAAGGTAAAGCTGCAATACATTTGGTGATTCTGACAGTTCATGCTCTTCCATCCACTTTGCATCCATAGGTGGATAGTTCTTGAACTTCACCAAGTAGCGTCTTGTCGCCTGTCCTTTAACTCTTCTGTCCTTATGTGCCAAAACTTGTTCAGGTACCAGGATCTCATCAAGTTCCTCAACTTCTAGCTGATCCTCATCTGGCATATCTTATGGCACATCACCCCACGAAGGGTCTTAGAAGACTCACGTGAAACGCATTGTGAATCTTTCACGCATCAGGCAATTTCAATCTGTAAGCTACATCGTTGATCTTGTCAAGCACTTGAAAAGGCCCATAGTAACGCATGCTGAGCTTAGGAAACAACCTTTCCTTGCCCTTCATCTTCTTTAACCTTGCCTTCACGAAGCTTAACCAAAATCCACTCACCAGGTGATAATAGCAATTCACGACGGTGACCATCAGCAGCCTTTTTCTGCTTTGCCTGAGTCTTCTCCAAGGCAACTTTAATTTTCTTGTACATTTCAGCCATGTTCTCGACATATCGATCTGCCTCAAAGATCTTGTCTTTTGTATGCAAAATGGGAGGAAATTTTTTGCCGCCTTCAACAATCTCAAAAGGTGCCTTGCATGTGGACGAATGCACCGTATTATTTTACGCATACTCAAGCATAGCCAAATACTGTCCCCACTTGCCCTTATTATCTAACACATAGCATTTCAACAAATCCAAGACAGTAGAATTAGCCTCCTCTGACTGTCCATCAGTTTGTGGATGAAACGAAGACGAGAATTTAAGCGTGGTACCCATGTTCTCAAACAATCCTCTCCAGAACAAACTTGTCATGCGAGGATCACAATCACTGACAATCGATTGTGGCATACCATGGTATTTAAACACATTGTATATGAACAAGCGTGCCATCTGATCAAATTTTAACTTCTTCCTGACAGGGATAAAATAGGTCTGCTTGTTGAACCTGCAGATAATGGTCCATATACCATCATTCCATGTTGGGGTTCTTGGAAGATCAAAGATAAAGTCCATAGCAATGCTTTCCCATGGCTTATCCGGAATCGGCAGTGGTTGTAACAACCCTGGTGCCTTTTGCCTATCAAACTTGACCTTTTGGCAAATCACATGCTCGCACAAAGGCATCCACATCTCTCCTCAAGGTAGGCCAATAGAAGAATGTCTCTACCGCTTTAATTGTTGTATCAATACCACGATGCCCTGCATACAGTGGGACATGACTCTCTTCCATGACCTTATGTTGCAATGGCCTAGTGACACAGTCTGCAATGCATCATCATAAAATCATCTCTGAGGAGGTAGTGCTCATGATGTTGCCTCTCTTGCAACTGTTCAAAAATCCTTACAAAATCTTCATCAGTAACAGACTGTTCCTTCATGTCATCCAGCTCATGATGATAAGGAATTGACACAACTCAAATTTGTGGCTTCCTTGATAACGCATCAGCCACAACATTCTTCTTGCCTTCCACATGCATAATCTGGAAGTGGAACATAGGAAGAATGTTTGCCCATCGCATATGATTTTCGGATAACTTTGACTGTGTCAAGAAGTATCGCAAGGTCTGATGGTCTATTTGGACACCAAAATCAGCACCTAAAAGGTAGTGCTTCCAACTAGAAAGCGCATGAATGACGGCCAAGAGCTCTTTCTCATAGACTTGCATAGTCTTCTCTGGCCCTTGCAAAATTCGGCTTTCATAAGCTACTACCAGTTCGTCTTGCATTAGCACTGCTCCGATGCTACTGCCACACGCGTCACACTGGACCACAAATGACTTCCTGAGATCTGGCAAAACAATTACCGGATCTAAAGTCACCTTTTCCTTTAAGAGACTAAAAGCTGAAACTCTTCTTGGGTCCATCTAGAAGTGACCTCTTTCTTTTGCAAAGCGTGAAGAGGTGATGCTATCTTTGCAAAATTCCTGATAAAGCTTGTATAGTAGGAACACAATCCCAAGAAGCTTCTGACATCGTGCACAGTCTTCAAGTCTGGCCATGTTTTGATAGTTTCGACCTTTGCGGGATCCATTCTGACACCATCCTTTGAGACTATGTGGCCAAGAAAGTGAATCTCTTCCAGGAAGAATTCACTTTTCTTAGGATTGACAAGTAGCATGTGCCTGCGCAGCTCTTCGAACACAATGGTCAAGTGACACCTATGCTCCTCTTCATTCTTCGAATAGACTATCATGTCATCGAAGAATGTCCCCACAAACATGCGAGCGAAAAATCAGGTCTATCATTTTGTTAAACGTGGCAGGTGTCACCAGCGTGTGACTACTATCTATCCTTTTTGTTGATTTCTTTCTTATTATCTATTTACTTTCACTTTTTGGAAACACCCCTCGGGAAATCTAACTGCCCTGCATTGCATAGCTAGTGTGGAACTGTCCAGAGGGAGTCCGGGCCTGAGGGCAAGAGAGCACTAAGGTTGGACAAGGACTATGGTTAGCCAAGTGGGGTCATTGACTAGCCAAAGTGGAATCCTTTGCTACAGAGGCTACATTTCAGTTTTGGATGTGGCCACAGTGTACAAAGAGGGTCGGATGACCTAGAAAGATATAATGGCAGCATCTCCTAAAATTTAGGGAACTGCTATTTTGGGACCTGAAAATGTCTTCGCGTCATTACGTGCAGTTTGACATGGGGATCATTTTGTTACTCTGTGGCCAAGTCAACAGAGGCTGCAGGTGAGATATTTTTAGACCCGAGGGTCTAAAGCGGGAAAATGCACAAATGAGTGACACTTGGCACTCTGAGGCCAGTTTACTACTTATAGAGAAGGCAAAAACGTGATTTATAGTTGGGAGGCTCATTTTGCAAGTCTCTGTCACAGGTTAAGAGCTATGGAGTGCTTGCTTTCCCTCTTATGCACAGTGCGGTGCCAGGAGTGATGCCCTGCACGCTACGCACTGCCCTCTCCCTCCCCTTTGGCAGTATGTTATGCCCCTCTAGTGGGCTCTTCATTTGACCAATGTACAGTTGTGTGGGTTCATGCGCGATTGCCGAGGCAAGAGCCTCTTGCACAGGTACTGGATTAGCTAGCGGCTAATCCTCCCGCAGGTACAGGTGAATTCGGAGAGGTTTCACGCCAGAAATCTCGTCCGATTCAAAGGGCAAGTAGCCCTACAGGTGCGGGAGCTCGAGGACTTGCTACGGATGCGACCGGCACGCGGAACGGAGCCCGAAACAGTGAATTACAGCCTGCTGTGTATTTTTGCAGGTTTAGGGTTTTGGCCCTAAACGGACCCTAATACCCCCAGGAGGTTCGGGGACGCAAGGGGACCGCTGTACAGGCGATCTGGCGCATTTTCAGGGCTGAAAACAGAGAATTCAGCGTGCTGCAGATTCTCGCCAGGTTTTGCAAAGTGCCCGTAGGCGTCGGGAAAGTCAGTCAATGCGTGGGAATACTGACCGTGAAGGGTTCTAGTACAGTTATGCTGCCGAAATCGGGCTGGAACAGTGGAAATTCAGCCGAGTTTGTGCGGGGCAGCTTGTAGGAACCACAGCGTTTATTCCCTCTTTTGAACAATAAAGAAATACCGAAAGGGGCGCCTAAGTTAGGGGCCAATCTGGTGTCTGTCTACTCATACAGGTGCAATCTAGCAGCCTGTATCCCTCTCCCCTTTGTTGTGTCTTGAAAGTACAGGTAAAATAGACGACTAATAATGGGTGAAAGCTAAATCAAGGTTTAAAGTAAAGTCTACCGCCCTTTTTGGATTGAACAGGCCGGTTTCATGGTTCCATCGACGGGATTAAATCACTTTTTCCCATAGAAGTGAGCCTTGGTCAGTTTTGGGCTTGAAGACACAGGGGATCATAGACCAGACACAGGGAATTGTAATTATGGCTGACAGACCAGATGATGTGACTGAAGAGGTTTCCTCTTCACAGGGTCAACAGACACATGAAGTGGGTGAGTCCTCAAGACCACCACAGACTGATGATGATATATTCAGGACCCAGTTGGTTACTGCTGTGGCTATGTTCACACAAGTAATGCAGAATCCGAGGTTTTTAGCCTTTCTGCAACCTCCGGTTCCGTCTCAGCAAGTTGGGTCACTGGATCATATTCAAAAGCCTGTTAAGGCTCGAGCACAGGTGATTCATACCGCACAGTCAATGGAAACACCTGTACACTTGACGGAGAATATGCAGTCTCCACAACTTATGCCTAAGGTGCAAGAACAGGTGGCTGAGATGCCAGTCTTTCAAACTGTACCAGTTCAGCCCGCCACCTTTCAGCAGCCTATAGCTGGTTCTAATGGGCAGGGAAGCAACCTACAGGCTATGCAACAGGTCTTCCCACCACCTTCAGTACACCCTGGCTATTTTGGAGGTGGATCCGTATTCCAAAGCATGGCTGGTCATGCACCTGGAAATCAGTTTTATACGCCAGGAACAGTGTTTGGGGGTGCTCAAACGATGATGCCTAACCCCATGTACAGTGTCATGGGTATGCAACCAGGGTTTCAAAGCACTCAGGGACAATTTGGGATGCCACAAGCAAATTTTGGTATGGCTGGAATTACAAATCAGCAGCCAAATATGGCATTTCCAGGTCAAGTTAATAGCGGCCAAGGAACACAGATGAACCTTAATAGTGTTCCCATGTTTCAGTCACTTCCATATGACAATCTAACGCCGCTGGAGAGGCCAACTCCGTACAAAGAAGGTGGCAAAGGTGTGACATTCACGACCTTTACAGGGTTTGATGACAGGAAGAAGGCTCTTTCATTCCTCCAGCAATTTGACAAGGCCTATGCAGGGGGAAACTTTACAGAGGCTTCAAAGGTCCGCAAGGCAGCCACTTTCTTGACAGGGAATGCGGGACAATGGTGGACAACTTTATTGCTTCAAGGGCAAGCTCCGTCCACATGGATTTACTTCAAGCAGATTTTTGCAGCAGCATGGTTATCTGATGACTTTGAAGCAGATGTCATGACAGAATGGCACCAGCTAAATGCTGCCACTTGCAGAAATCTGGATGATTACAATCGGAAGTTTTGGAAAGCTCTACTTCCAGTAACTTCCTATAGGTTTGTGCCATTGACAGAACAGATTGAAAAATACTGTTGTGGCCTACCTAAAGGATTGAGAAAGTACTGTACGAAGACAAAAGTCACTACTTTGACGCAGCTCATCGAGGTAGCAAACACTGGCAATGGTTTGCTCAAGGGAGAAGATTGTGAATTTAACACTGGCGTCAAGGCAGGATCAGGCAAGAAAAATTCAGCCAAGAAGCACGTTCCCAATGAGGCTCCTAAAGGGACTCAGGAGTCGGCCAACGCAGGGAAAGACAAAGCTACGGCTGAATCAGAAAAAGGACCAGCAAAGAAATGGAAAAGACGTTTTCCTCGCAAGTCAGAAGAGCAAAAGAAGGTCCTGAGGACAGAGAACAAATGCTTTATATGTGAGTAGCCTGGCCACATTGCTTACAACTGTCCTACAAAGAAAAGGCCAGCTGATTCTGAAGACAAGGAGGACAGGAAGGGAAAGAAGCCCATGGCTGGTCTAGTGCCAGATATGGTGGGCGACAAGCCAAATTCAGATGCAAGTGAGCTTTGCAGAGCATGGGGAAAGGTTAGGGATCAAACAGTGCTTATCTTCTTTGATCCAGGTGCCAAAGCCAACTTTATTTCCCCAGAATTGGCTTCAAAGTTGGGAATCAGACCTGAAGAGATGGGGTATACAGCAGAGGCAGGTTTGGCATGTCCTGGCCATACAGAGGCTGTGACACCCATCATTGGAAAGTTGCGTCTACATATCCAGTCCTATGTAGATGCTGAAGAATTTTACATCATGCCACTGGACGGATGTGATGTGTTGTTAGGTATTCCTTGGTTATTTCGTGTACAGGGAATCATGGATGCCTACAACAAAAAGATCACTGTACAGAGCAGGGGAAAGACTCATATTCTGGATGTAAAGCTTAAAGGGGAGTCTATTCCTACTGTATCAGCTTCTGCTATTACTTCTGTAATGAAAAAGCATCTTTCTGCGTACTTGGTTTTTGCACGTGAAGTGTCAGATTGTGATGAATCAAATTTATCTGTGCTAGATAAAGAAAGGTCAATGTTTTTACAACAGTATAGTGACTGTTTTTCCGATTCATTACCGTCTCAATTACCGCCAGAGAGACCCGAGGACCATGCGATAGATTTGGTGCCAGGCAATAGCCCACCAAATAAGCCTCCGTACAGGGTTAGTGCGGCTCAGCAGAAAGAGATAATGGGCCAAGTACAGGAGCTGTTAGAAAAAGGGCTGATTCAGCCCAGTTCATCTCCATTCTGTTCTCCAGTGTTGTTGGTGCAGAAAAAGGATGGCTCATGGCGTATGTGCATCGACTACCGTGCACTGAACAAGAATACCATCAAGAATAGGTTCCCTATACCTAGAATTGATGATATTATGGACAAATTAGAAGGAGCAGCTATGTTTAGCAGGATAGATCTAAAGAGTGGGTATCATCAGATCCGCATTAGATCAGAGGATGTGCACAAGACTGCTTTTAGAACAACGTTTGGCCTTTACGAATTTTTAGTGATGCCCTTTGGTCTCACAAATGCTCCTGCTACGTTTAATAGGATGATGGACAGAATTTTCCGTCCACACCAGCAGTTTGTTGGTACGTTCTTTGATGACATGATAGTCTACTCAAAGAATGAAGAGGAGCATAGGCATCACTTGGCCATTGTGTTCAAAGAGCTACGCAGTCATAGGTTGCTCATCAATGCAAAGAAAAGTGAGTTTTTTCTGGAAGAGATTCACTTTCTGGGACACATTGTCTCAAAGGATGGTGTCAGAATGGATCCTGCAAAAGTTGAAGCGATCAAGTCATGGCCAAATTTGAAGACGGTGCATGATGTCCGAAGCTTTTTGGGACTATGCTCCTATTACAGAAGGTTTATCCGAAATTTCGCTGAGATTGCTTCACCTTTACATGCTCTTCAAAAGAAGGCAGTCACCTTTAGATGGACACAAAAAGAGATTTCAGCTTTTAATCTCTTAAAGGAAAAGATGACTTCGGATCCAGTCATTGTGTTGCCAGATCTTAGGAAGTCATTTGTGGTCCAATGTGATGCCTGCGGTAGTAGCATTGGTGCTGTGCTAATGCAAGATGGCAGGGTAGTAGCCTATGAGAGCAGAATTTTGCAAGGGCCAGAGATGACCATGCAGGTCTATGAGAAAGAGTTACTGGCTGTGATTCATGCGCTCTTAAGTTGGAAACACTACCTGCTAGGTGCAGACTTTGTTGTCCAAACGGACCATCAGACCTTGCGATACTTCTTGACACAGACAAAGTTATCTGAGAAGCATATGCGATGGGCAAATATCTTGTCCATGTTCCATTTTCAGATTGTGCATGTGGAAGGCAAGAAGAACGTTGTGGCTGATGCCTTGTCAAGAAAGCCACAAATTTCAGCTGTGTCGATTCCTTATCATCATGAACTTGATGATATGAGAGAACAGTATGCAAATGATGAAGATTTTGCAAGGGTCTTCGAGCAACTAATGGATGGACAACGTCATGAACACTATCTTCTTAAAGACGGGTTCATGATGATGCATGGCAGATTGTGTGTCACAAAGCCATTGCGACGCAAAGTTATGGAAGAGAGTCATGTCCCACCGTATGCAGGGCATCGTGGTATCGATGCTACAGTGAAAGCGGTTGAGACATTCTTCTATTGGCCTACATTGAGAAGGGATGTGGATGCCTTTGTGCGAGAATGCCTAATATGCCAAAAGGTCAAGTTTGACAGGCAAAAGGCACCAGGGTTATTGCAACCACTACCTATTCCAGATAAACCATGGGAAAGTATTGCTATGGATTTTATCTTTGATCTTCCAAGAACGCAGACAGGAAATGATGGTATTTGGACCATTATTTGCAGATTCAGCAAACAGGCTCATTTTATTCCTGTCAGGAAGAAGATAAAGCCAGATCAGATGGCACGCTTGTTTATGAGCAATATTTTCAAGTATCATGGCATGCCACAGTCGATTATTAGCGACCGTGATCCACGCATGACTAGTTTGTTCTGGAGAGGCTTGTTTGAGAATATGGGTACCACGCTCAAATTCTCTTCGTCATTTCATCCTCAAACAGATGGGCAGTCGGAAGAGGCAAATTCTACTGTCCTAGATCTGCTGAAGTGCTATGTGTCAGAGCATAAAGGAAAGTGGGAGCAGTATTTGCCATTGGTGGAGTATGCATACAATAATACAGTGCATTCATCAACTGGCAAGGCACCTTTTGAGATAGTTGAAGGTGGCAAGAAAGTTCCTCCCATACTGCATACAAAGGACAAGATATTTGAAGCAGATAAGTATGTTCAAGACATGGATGAAATGTACAAGAAGGTCAAAGTGGCCTTAGAAAGGACTCAGGCAAAGCAAAAGAAAGCAGCTGATCGTCACCGTCGTGAAGTAGTATATTCACTTGGTGATTGGGTGCTTTTACGCTTTGAAAAGGCAAGGTTAAAGAAGATGAAGGGCAAGGAAAGAGTGTTTCCAAAGCTCAGCATGCGTTACTATGGGCCTTTTCAAGTGTGCGACATAATCAGTGATGTTGCATATAGGCTGAAATTGCCTGACAGTTGGAAGATTCACAATGCGTTTCATGTGAGTCTTCTCAGACCCTATGTGGGTGATGTGCCAGAAGATATGCCAGCTGAAGATCAGCCGGAAGTCGAGGAACTTGACGAGATCTTGGTCCCTGAACAGATTTTGGCACACAAAGAAAGGAAAGTGAAAGGCAAGGTTGCTAGGCGTTACTTGGTAAAGTTCAGAAACTATCCACCAATGGATGCTAAGTGGATGGAAGAAGGTGAACTTGCAGAGTCACCAACTGTGTTATCACTTTACCTGGAAGCCTTCCATTTGCAACCTACCTTGACCCCTTGAGTTTCAAAGCTAAATGGATTGTCAGTGTGACAATGGCTTCTGAAACAAATGATGTACATGGTATTTAAAGTGAGCTCAAATGAAATACCTGTTACATGAATGTTAGAGCTGTACAGATTGTCAGTTTGGCAATTGCTCTTATGGAATGTCCAAAAGTTTGGTTAGTGCTATACAAGTGAGTATTTCTTGTCAGTTTGTCAAGGATACAGTGATTGCTTCTATTGAAGAGTACATGTGTAACTGCATTCTTAAACTGTCGGTTTGGGTATGCTCGAAAGTGTTACGGGATCCAACGTGTACTATAAGACAGTGGCAAAATGTGCAGCTACCATTTTGTCATTGGAAAGTTAGTGACTCAAAGCAATGGCAGAGTGCGAAGCTACCACTATGTCATTGGGACAGGGTTCACACGCAGGCAATACATGAGTCGACGAGGTGTTGAATACACCAGGGTTGACAATGAGCATGTATGTGTCGTATATGTGTCGACAGGTGTTGAATACATCAGTGTTGACAGTAAGCATGTACGACATAGATGCAAACGAGGACGTTTGAGATTTCAAGAGGGGGGTATGTCACCAGCGTGTGACTACTATCTATCCTTTTTGTTGATTTCTTTCTTATTATCTATTTACTTTCACTTTTTGGAAACACCCCTCGGGAAATCTAACTGCCCTGCATTGCATAGCTAGTGTGGAACTGTCCAGAGGGAGTCCGGGCCTGAGGGCAAGAGAGCACTAAGGTTGGACAAGGACTATGGTTAGCCAAGTGGGGTCATTGACTAGCCAAAGTGGAATCCTTTGCTACAGAGGCTACATTTCAGTTTTGGATGTGGCCACAGTGTACAAAGAGGGTCGGATGACCTAGAAAGATATAATGGCAGCATCTCCTAAAATTTAGGGAACTGCTATTTTGGGACCTGAAAATGTCTTCGCGTCATTACGTGCAGTTTGACATGGGGATCATTTTGTTACTCTGTGGCCAAGTCAACAGAGGCTGCAGGTGAGATATTTTTAGACCCGAGGGTCTAAAGCGGGAAAATGCACAAATGAGTGACACTTGGCACTCTGAGGCCAGTTTACTACTTATAGAGAAGGCAAAAACGTGATTTATAGTTGGGAGGCTCATTTTGCAAGTCTCTGTCACAGGTTAAGAGCTATGGAGTGCTTGCTTTCCCTCTTATGCACAGTGCGGTGCCAGGAGTGATGCCCTGCACGCTACGCACTGCCCTCTCCCTCCCCTTTGGCAGTATGTTATGCCCCTCTAGTGGGCTCTTCATTTGACCAATGTACAGTTGTGTGGGTTCATGCGCGATTGCCGAGGCAAGAGCCTCTTGCACAGGTACTGGATTAGCTAGCGGCTAATCCTCCCGCAGGTACAGGTGAATTCGGAGAGGTTTCACGCCAGAAATCTCGTCCGATTCAAAGGGCAAGTAGCCCTACAGGTGCGGGAGCTCGAGGACTTGCTACGGATGCGACCGGCACGCGGAACGGAGCCCGAAACAGTGAATTACAGCCTGCTGTGTATTTTTGCAGGTTTAGGGTTTTGGCCCTAAACGGACCCTAATACCCCCAGGAGGTTCGGGGACGCAAGGGGACCGCTGTACAGGCGATCTGGCGCATTTTCAGGGCTGAAAACAGAGAATTCAGCGTGCTGCAGATTCTCGCCAGGTTTTGCAAAGTGCCCGTAGGCGTCGGGAAAGTCAGTCAATGCGTGGGAATACTGACCGTGAAGGGTTCTAGTACAGTTATGCTGCCGAAATCGGGCTGGAACAGTGGAAATTCAGCCGAGTTTGTGCGGGGCAGCTTGTAGGAACCACAGCGTTTATTCCCTCTTTTGAACAATAAAGAAATACCGAAAGGGGCGCCTAAGTTAGGGGCCAATCTGGTGTCTGTCTACTCATACAGGTGCAATCTAGCAGCCTGTATCCCTCTCCCCTTTGTTGTGTCTTGAAAGTACAGGTAAAATAGACGACTAATAATGGGTGAAAGCTAAATCAAGGTTTAAAGTAAAGTCTACCGCCCTTTTTGGATTGAACAGGCCGGTTACAGCAGGAGCATTTGTTAGACCAAACGGCATCACTAGAAACTCATAAAGACCAAATGTCGTTCTAAACGCAGTCTTGTGCACATCCTCTGACCTTTTACGAATCTGATGATACCCACTCTTAAGGTCTATCCTGCTGAAAATTGCAGCACCCTCTAAATGATCGAGAATATCATCAATCCTAAAAATAGGAAACCTATTCTTGATGGAATTCTTATTCAACGCACGGTAATCAATACACATGCGCCATGAGCCATCCTTTTTCTGCACTAGGAGCACTGGGGAGCAAAAGGGTGAAGAACTAGGCTGAATCAGCCCCTTCTCTAATAACTCCTCAACTTGGTCCATAATCTCTTTCTGTTGCGCCGCACTAACTCTGTAAGGAGGTCTATTTGGTGGGCTACACCCTAGCACCAAATCCATCCGATGGTCCTCAGGTCTCTCTGGCGGTAATTGCAACGGTCATGAATCAGGAAAACAGTCACTAAACTCTCGCAAAAATGTTGGCCTTTCTTTATCTAACACAAATAAATTTGACTGACAATTATCTAAGACATCACATGTAAAAATCAAGTACACAGTAAGATGATTCTTTATTACAGAAGTGATAGCCGAAGCAGATACAACAGGGACTGTCACAAGGCGGGGCACCACGTGCCAATAGAAAAGAACAGACTGAACAACTTTAAGCACTTCAAATAACAACTGAACTGAAATAGAGAGAGACGACACGCGACACGGAGTAGCGGAATTCCACCCCAGAGAGTATTGGCCCCAAACCTTGGCGCCCCTTTCGGTATTTCTTTATATTACTGCTGATTCGCAAAGTACAACAGCCGAGAAGCACCTACTCTGCAATCTACGCGCTAAAAAGTGCCAGAGAGGGCCCCCAAGGCTCATATTTAAAGGCCCAAATCCTAAAAGCATCAAATATGAAAAGCTGACCCCAAAAAATCACTTTCCTAAAATTTCGGGATTTCCCTAAACATCTGCCGCGAATTCCGGGACGTCCATACAGGTGCCACATCATCATATTCTGATGTGCAAAGTCTTTTGAGTGTGTTCTGCTTTATTTTTAATGCCTTTATGTCACTTGGGGCCCCATCGGACGGGGTCCCCATAAGTTGGTAGAACTTCTTCTTCTGTTGCTTGTTCTTCTTAGGGTTTCTAGAATTAGGGTTTCAACAGTTAGGGTTTATGGCAGAAATTAGGGTTTGCAGGTTTTAGGGTTAGGGTTTCCAAAATTAGGGTTTCAGTAGTTAGGGTTTTTTGGCAAAAATTAGGGTTAGGGTTTCTGCTCTCGGGCAGCCACATCATCTGTAAGTTGGCTCCATTCTTTAGGCTTTGCCACGTCAGCAGTTTGTTACATTTCCCCTTCTTGAAAGAGAGTAATCGTCCGCGATTACAACATATTTGCAAAACAACTCAAGTTAGCTCAAAAATTTCCGAGGGTCATTCCGAGGGACAATCAGTTTGCTCTTTTTATTAAGGAGTTAGCTTCTCCTTTCTGCTCTTTTGATCAAGGAGTTAGCTGCTCCTATCGGCTGTTTTGATCAAGGAGTTAGCTTCTCCTTTCGTCCAAATCGGAACTCTTGATATTCCGGCGTAGTAAAATTAGCCATCACACCCAGACCATACTGATCTTCCTCAGGTGTCTTGATGCACTAAAATTACGTACCCAGGCAATCTCATCCAATTAGGAATATTCAGTGGTTGGCACATCACAATGCAACACAAATGCTCACATATGCATGTTACAAGACATAGAAACATAAAGCCGCCGATGAACACTCCTCCCGCATAAACTAACAAGGTCCGGGCCGGGAGATATTCAACGACTCCCTCATCACTCCTCCCGCATAACCTAAAAAGGTCCGAGATATAGAGGCCTTTTACAACCAAACGCCCCCCAGACCGCAGCCTGCGTCGTTTGGAGGTGATGAGAGTAACCACTGCTCAGACTTCTTAATACTCCTCCCGCATAACCATCCAGGTCCGGGCCGGGAGTCACAACAACAATTATTTTACAAGCATACAACCAAACGCTCCCCAGGCATCGACCTGCGTCGTTCGGAGGTTTTCAAACATACAATGAAACGCTCCCCAAGCATCTGCCTGCGTCGTTCTGAGGTTCAAACAATACCAAAACAGTATTTCTCACTACTCCACCCGGGAGTAAAATCACCAATCATTGAAACCAGTATCAAACTAGAGTCAAAAAAATTCAAATCGGCACGTGTTTCACCAATCATTGAAACCGGTATCAAACCAGAGTCAAACAAATTCAAATCTGCACCAAAACAGGTTCAAAACAGATACCATCCATTTCAAACAAATTCCAAACGGAATCGCCAAACAAGTTCAAACAAAACTCAAACTTGAAAAGCAATCTCGACATCAGTCGAGCTCGAAAAGTCGACTGACTTTCCATCCTGAAACCTGCACCAAAAATTAGGGTTAGGTTCATTCCATAAGGTCGTAGCCGAGCACAACATGGTCCATCAGCTCTTGGACAAACAGTGTTTCTTTGGCGGTGATTGTAGCCCCAAGATAGCAATCGCACTGGACCTCCAAGGTCATCTGATCGTGAAGAGATATCTACTGGGAGATGTCGTGAAATTTCAAGATATAATTTGCTAGGGTTTCCATGGCAAGCATTTCAGGATACCCCACTCTGCCAGAAGTTGCACTCCGAAGGAAAATGCCAGAAACCACATAACTTAGCGCAAAATTTTTCTTGAAAACTTGCCAAGTACTTGGAGTATGCTGCTTGGTAGCTGTAGACATCAACATCTGCATGGCATTGCTTCTGAGAAAAACAGTGACTTGAAACAAATCTGGATCCTTCTCTTGCAAGTGATCTTAATTGGCTTATGCCCTGTAAGACATGAGCGGTGAAGACAGGAGCGCGCCCGATCGCGATGAAGTATGGGTGGGAGTGGCTAATAAGTCTGGTAAAATTCCAATAGCTCTGTCTGCCCTTTTGTAGGACCAGTATGCTTTCAGAAAAGCACACGCTTGATGCTCTGATACCACTGTCACAAGGCAGGGCACCACGTGCCAATAGAAAAGAATAGACTGAACAACTTTAAGTACTTCAAATAACAACTGAACTGAAATAGAGAGAGACGACACGCGACACGGAGTGGCGGAATTCCACCCCAGAGAGTATTGGCCCCAAACCTTGGCGCCCCTTTCGGTATTTCTTTATATTGCTGCTGATTCGCAAAGTACAACAACCGAGGAGCACCTGCTCTGCAATCTACGCGCTAAAAAGTGCCAGAGAGGGCCCCCAAGGCTCATATTAAAAGGCCCAAAGGCTAAAAGCATCAAGTATGAAAAGCTGACCCCAAAAAATCACTTTCCTAAAATTTCGGGATTTCCCTGAAAATCCGACGCGAATTCCGGGACGTCCGTACAGGTGCCACATCATCATATTTTGATGTGCAAAGTCTTTTGAGTGTGTTCTACTTTATTTTTAATGCCTTTATGTCACTTGGGGCCCCATCGGACGGAGTCCCCATAAGTTGGTAGGACTTCTTCTTTTGTTGCTTGTTCTTCTTAGGGTTTCTAGAATTAGGGTTTCAGCAGTTAGGGTTTATGGCAGAAATTAGGGTTTGCAGGTTTTAGAGTTAGGGTTTCCAAAATTAGGGTTTCAACAGTTAGGGTTTTTTGGCAAAAATTAGGGTTAGGGTTTCTGCTCTCGAGCAACCACATCATCTGTAAGTTGGCTCCATTCTTTATGCTTTGACACGTAAGTAGTTTGTTACAGGGACAGACTCCCCTTTGAGCTTTCCATCCAAAACTTGAGTTTTGCCCCTATTTGAAGGGTGATCGTCTTGCCGAAGGCATCCGACACGCCATGTACTCTGAACATCCACGAAATTCCAAGTAGCGCATCGCACCCTTCCAATGGCATGATATAAAATTCTTTTGTGTCTACATATGACTGAACATGCAGACGCAGCTTTCCAATAATGGGAGTAACACACTCTGAGTAGCCAGGACATGCAAACCCTGCCTCTCCCGTGTACCCCACCTCTTCAGCTCTGATGCCCAGCTTTCATACTAACTCTGATGAGATAAAGTTTTCTTTGGCACCTGGATTAAAGAAGATGAGTGTCGTCTAATCTCTAACTTTACCCCATGCTCTGCATAATTCGCTGGCATTTGTACTCGGCCCGTCACCCACCATATCTGGCACCAAACCTGTCGTGGGTTTAGGCTTCTTGCCTTTCCAATCCTCTTTATCCTCTGAGTCAGCTGGTCTTTTCCTTTGGGGACTTTGTAGCAAAGTGACAAAGCTACTGGCATATAAAGCATTTGTTTTCAACCATTAGGACCTTCTTTTCCTTGAGCGACTTACGCACAAAAGGCTTTCTTTTTTTGTTTCTTTGCCTGCGCTCCAGAAGTCCCGGCTGAATCCTTATCCTTGGTGGTCTTTTCTGACCCCTGTGACGCTTCAGGAGCCGTTTTCACAAAGGGCTTCTTCGCTGAATTTTTCTTCTGCTGCCCTCCTTTTTCGTTGCTCGGAAACCCACTGTCCTCTCCTTTCAACAAGGCAAGACTAGTATTAGCAACTTCCATAAGCTGAGTGAGGGTAGCCACTCTGTTCTTGGTACAGTAGTCTCGAAGCCCTTTAGGCAGCCCACGACAGTACTTCTCTATCTACTCTATCAATGGCGCAAATCTGTAGGAGATTACTAAGAGTAATGCTTTGCAAAACCTCCGATTGTACTCCTGTAGGCTCTTGCAAGTAGCCGTAGTGAGTTGGTGCCAATCTGTCATGACGTCGGCTTCAAATTCATTTGACAGACATCTTCTTGAAGTAGACCCAAGTGACGGGTGCCTGTCCTTGCATTAACAATGTCGTCCACCATGTAAGCGCATTGTTCTTCAAGAAAGTGGTAGCTTTCTTGACCTTAGAGGCCTCTGTAAAATTCCCTCCTACATAAGCTATATCAAACTGCTGGAGGAAGTTGAGAGCCTTTGCCTTATCCTCGAAGCTGCTGAAAGTGCTAAACTTTACAGCTCCACCACCTTCTTTGCATAGTAACAAGGAATGGCCATTTTCAAGCCCCCGTTCCCCCTTCCCATCCGAATTTCCCGTTCCAAATCCCCGTTCCGTGTTTCAAACGTGAGTATCCGAAACAGGGAATGGCATTTCATGCATGTTGCCGTTCCCCGTTGCCTGTTCCAATTTCCCGTTCCTAGTAACTATGCTTCTTTGTAAGCTTTCGGCTTTTCTAGTGCCCCCAAATTGTCATAAGGAATTGTTGCAACGTAGGCACTGTAGTAGGCATCATCGGCACATCTTGGCCATTAACATTTTGCGTCAGAGGTGCCATATCTGGCTGTTGTCCAGAAAAACCACCCATGCCAAAATGAGCTTGTGGCACCCCAAAATGGCCCTGGTTGCTCTGAAAACCTTGTTGCATGCCGATGCTACCATACATGGGGTTTGGCATCATGCCTTGCATACCCCCAAACACTGTTCGTGGCATGTATGGCTGACTTCTAGGCGCATAGCCAAACACACTCTGGATCACAGATCCACCCCCGAAATACCCAAGATGTATCGTGGAGGGTGGAAAAATTGGGTGCATTGCTTGGTAACCAGTTCCCTGTCCATTCAAGACAGCATGCGGGCTCTGAAAGGTGGCGGGTTCAATTGTCATAGCCTGTGGAATAGGCGTCCTAACCACCTGTTCAAGGATGAGAGGAACCTGTTTGGAGCCCTTGACTCCGCAACATGCGAGTGTTCCCTATCCTGCTGAGACGC
Source organism: Adiantum capillus-veneris (assembly GCF_014529385.1). Taxonomy (NCBI): domain Eukaryota; kingdom Viridiplantae; phylum Streptophyta; class Polypodiopsida; order Polypodiales; family Pteridaceae; genus Adiantum; species Adiantum capillus-veneris. The sequence goes on along the minus strand of NC_140958.1, from coordinate 64,791,216 downwards.
ATGAAGTACTTGGGCTTGAACCTCAACAAGCTCTGTTCACAGTGTAGGTTGCCTATTTTGCTGTGGCACTAGTGGCGCTTGCAAGAACTCCATAAACCTTGGGTTGTGCACCAGTTGCGAAAACACATTCACCGCCACAACTAATTGAGCCCTGAACGCATCATCCTCAAGTTGCCCAGTCATAAAGCCTTGTACTGGAGGGACATTCACATCAAAAGAGGGTCTCAAACATTAAACCATAGTTACCCGGAACGCGGAACGGGAACGGCAACGGGATCCCCGCGGAACGGGGGAACGGCTAGGGGTCCGGAACGGGAACGTCGCGGAACGGGAGGTATAAAAAACAGCCAAATAGTGCAATTTTTAGCTCCTTGTGTTTAAATACAAGGAGTATTAGAGTGCTTTGACTCTAATACTCACAAAAAACTCGTTTTGAAGACCATTCAACCTTGCTATGACTAGATGATGAGAGAGAGAGAGAGAGAGAGAGAGATGGAGAGGGAGAGATTTGAGAGAGTGGGAGGGAGAGGAAGAGAGCTTGAAGGCTTGAAGCCTTGAGCCTTGAGAGAGTGAGTCTTGAGAGGGAGAGATCTTGAGAGTGAGAGGGAGAGAGCTTGAGCCTTGAGGATTAGCTTGTGAAGAGAAAGGGGGAGGGGGGTGCATTTTATGAGTCCTTGAGGCCTTGCACACTTTCAAAAGAAGCCCAAACATTTACTTCAATTTTTTCAATTTTTGCCAAATTTGTTTGTAGCCGTTGGCCGTTCCAAGGGCATTCCGGAACGGTCCGGGGGCGTTTCGGAACGTTCCGGAACGGCCGTTCCGGTTTGCATTGGCCACCCGGAACATCAGACATTCCGGGACGTTCCGGAACGTTCGGGAAGGGAACTGCCCCCCGGAACGCCGGAACGGGGGCTAGGGGGCGTTCCCCGGTAACTATGCATTAAACAAAAATCATTGGAAAGAAACCAACAACTAGGGTTAACAGTTGCCACATCCTCATGACAGTCGCACAGAGCTTTCTACGATACCTTAGAGGAAGAATTGGATGTCAAACTTGGGATTGGCAAGGTGTTCGCAGGGATTGTCTCTTAACTTGGGGAAAACCAAGGTTATGGTGTTTAACAGCACACCACAGTGGGTCAAGAGGTCAGCACCTACTTTTACATATGGCCAGGAGATGGAGGAGTATACAGATGCATACACCTATCTTGGGGTAGTCTTCAATGGACCCGCATTTTCATTTGAGGAGAGCAGCAGAGACTAGATTGACAAGAGCTTATGCAGCCTTTGGAGGTTTGGAGAAGATGTGTTCGCAGGTTCAATTTCAGGAACCTCGAACAAACCTGTGGCTTTTTGACACTCCTGGCTTCAGCTATGCTCTGTGGAGTTCAGATTTGGGGGCCCTCAGTGGACCACCAAGGCAGATCTGGTAGCACTGATGGATGGAGATGTATGGAGAGGCCTCTAGTCTCTATGATCTTTCGGATGATTCGGGCTAAGGCCTCAGTGCCACATGAGATTATTCGGGCTGAGCTAGCTGCCCCTCCTCTCGTAGTTGAGGCCCTTACTAAATCAGTCTCCTTCATGCATAATTTATGAGACCTTCCCAAAAACAGATATGCTCGGCTAGCACTTGAGTCATCCCGACAGCTAGCGCTACAAGGGGACAGAGCATGCTGGTATGGGCAGATGACATCATGGTTTCAGTCACACGGCTTCAGCATGGATAGACTGCCTCCGTTCCAGTACTCCTTGGATGCACCCTCCCTTTCTCTCTCACGGATGGAGACCACTAGACTTATACGTCAGAATTTGGTTCAACTAGATACCAGAAGCACATGGATACAACCGGTACAAGAGTTGCACACGAAGATGGCTTTCTATAGAGAGCGTCTCCTCCAACTAACAAAGGATGGATACGTGATCAAACCGGCTTATATGGACACTCATTTATCCTCTGGGATACGATGTGCTATTGGTCAGGTGCGCACATTATTGCATCAATTAGAGATTGAGATTGGCAGATTTAGGAGAGTACCAACAGAAGCCAGGACATGCCAATTATGTCATATAGATCCAGAGACAGAGTTACATCACATTTGTCATTGTCCGGTATACTACAAGATATGAGGCCACTTTCACTGTCTATTCACAAAGGGCTTTGGACCGTTGGCTAGATCATGAGATATCAGGATCAGAGATGCCTCGGGTTGTTTTTGCTAGAGCTGCGCAGACATAGGGAAAGTCGCTTGAGGAGATCAGGCAGTGGGAGACATTCACAAAGGGAGATCACTGACTTCTTTAGAGCACGGACTCAGCAGATGAGCACGCTTCACAGTAGACTTCAGAACCCACTTCTACCAGAGGTATATTAGTGGACAGAGCCACTGAGCTTGGGAGAGCTAGAAACCCACGTCTACAGGGGCGACCAGGACATCGACGAAGACTCCATCAGAGAATCGGGACTATTCTAGCACGACATGGGAGACGCCCAACACGATTATTTACAAAGGCGGACATTGACGAAGCTCTTCAACGATCGAAATATACTTTCTCGAACAACGCCCGATGTCGGGCATCCTCGGGCATGGATGATGATGACGATGATTTTCAGGCTGATGATTTGAGTCTTTTAGTTTTAGTCTTTTACTTCACTTCATTTTATTTTTGTACCCAGACATTGGATTAGATCCACAAGGATTGTATCAATTTGGTCTCATAGGTCATTTTGGCCTTTTGAAGACGTTTAATATAACATTTCATTTCATCTCTCTCTCTCTCTCTCTCTCTCTCTCTCTCTCTCTCTCTCTCTCTCTCTCTCAAGAGGTCTTGAGTTCAACTCCTCGTCGGCTAGATCTTCAAGGTCTCTTGGGATAGTTTCCTACGACGTTAAAACTCTCTTCTTCTTCTTCTTCTTCTTCTTCTTCTCTCTCTCTCTCTCTCTCTCTCTCTCTTCTCATCTCTCTCTCTCCTCTCTCTCTCTCTCTCTCTCTCTCTTTGTATCACTGCTACACCCACGTAGTTTTAGATTGTAGTAGTAGTAGTAATATTTTGTTCCACTTCTAGTTCTTTTCTAGTTCTCCGAGATATGGGGACCTTCACTGGATCACCACGGGAGGCCGGTCGCACAGACGATGGGGGAACATGGACAAACCTCTCCTGCTATGATCTCGCGGTTCATTAGAGCCAAGATCAGTAAACCACGAGCATTATCCGAGCAGAGCTAGTGGCCGCCCCCCACTAGTGGTGGATGCGCTCGCCAGCTCAGTCTCCTTCTAAACCCGCACATGGAACTTCCTAGAAACAGATATGCCTCGCATGCACTTGAATCCTCTCGCAGTTAGCCATACAAGGAGATACAACATGCTGGTATGGGGAGATGACATCATGTTTAGGCACATGGGCTCAGCATAGACAGTTGCCACCATTCCATTACTCATTGGATGCACCATCTCTCACTCTTACACAGTCAGAGATCACCAAGCTCATCCGCCAAGACCTGACCGCTAGACAACGGAGGAACATGGATACAACCAGCACAGAATTGGGCACGAAGATGGCTTTCTACAGAGACCACCTTCTCTAGCTTACGGAAGATGGTTTTGTGACGAGACCCAAATACATGGATACCCACTTGTCTCATGGGATACGATGTGCTATTGGCCAGTTACGCACATCCTCTTACCAGTTGCAGATTGAAACTGAGATACAGCGGAGTACCAGCAGAAGACAGACATGCCCCTTGTGTAACATGGAACCTGAGACAGAGCTACACTATACATGCCGCTGCCCCCTCTACTACAAATACGAGGCCGATTCCATTGCTTGTTCAGAGAGGGTTTTGGACCACTCTCAAGAGTCATGGGATACGAAGATCAGACATGTCTGGGTTGTTCTTGCTTGAGCTGCGCAGACACAGAGATAGCCTGATGAATGAGAAGCTAGCCAGTCTCAAAACTGGGAGATACAGCGGAGTACCAGCAGAAGACAGGACATGCCCCTTGTGTAACATGGAACCTGAGACAGAGCTACACTATACATGCCGCTGCCCCGTCTACTACAAGATACGAGGCCGATTCCATTGCTTGTTCAGAGAGGGTTTTGGACCACTCTCAAGAGTCATGGGATACGAAGATCAGACATGTCTGGGTTTGTTCTTGCTTGAGCTGCGCAGACACAGAGATAGCCTGATGAATGGAGAAGCTAGCCAGTCTCAAAGACGGATCACAGACTTTTTCAGACCAAACACGAGACAGCCGCAAGAGCCACTCCCACAGCAGAGCTCCCCCTCGTCTCACACCAGAGGCACATTGATTGACCGAGCGATTGAATTGGGGAAATCCAGGCGCCCGCGACTGCGAAGAACTACACAGCATCGACGGAGGCTACGACAGAAAATTCGGAGCACGCTGGCCAGGCATGCACGACGCCCGGTCAGACTACTAACCATGGAGGAAATTGATGAGATTTGCCAACGACCGATGATAGATCTCTTGTGATTCAGCTATCCCAACAAGCCACCCATTTTTGGCTTAGTTTTTTGCTTGGCTCACATCGACCAACTTAGGACCCCTTAGTATATATCTTTGTTTTGTACTGTTTTTAGGTTATTTTGTTACTCTGACTTTGTATCAGATCCACCACTTTGTAACTTTCGGGTCTCATAGGTCATTATGGCCTTTTGAAGACGTTAATATAACATTTCATTTCATTTCATTTCTCTCTCTCTCTCTCTCTCTCTCTCTCTCTCTCTCTCTCCTCTCTCTCTCTCTCTCTCTCTCTCTCTCTCTCTCTCTCTCTCAAGGAACAACATCGGCACAGGGATAATCTAATGAGAAGACAAAGAGCACTACAGCCTCAGAGGCAGATCACAAATTTCTTCGGATCGAGAGAAGTAGGAATGGAAGGAGAAGCAAGAGGCCAGCAGTGAGCACAAAGGAGTACCCACATTCATACCAAAGGCACCCTCATTGACAAGGCGATTGAGCTTAGGAAATCGAGATGACCACGACCGAGATGCAGAAGCACACTTCACCGGAGGAGACTACAACAAAGGATTAGAAGCATTCTAGCCAGACACCCAGAATGCTCCTAAGAAGTTTATCTAATACTTTGTATTTAGTTTTTCGCATTTATTTTCACAGTTTCACACTTTTCAGACATTGTACCAGATTCACCACTTTTGTATCAGTTTGGTCTCATAGGTCACTCTGGCCTTTTTGAAGACGTTAATATAACAGTTCATTTCATTTCCTCTCTCTCTCTCTCTCTCTCTCTCTCTCTCTCTCTCTCTCTCTCTCTCTCTCTCTCTCTCTCTCTCTCTCTCTCTCTCTCTCTCTCTCTCTCTCTCTTCAGAGGGATACTAGCAAACAGCAGGATATGCCGCTTATGCCAGCTAGAGGCAGAGACAGAGCTACATTACATATGTCATTGCACAGTGTACTATGAGATACGGGGCCGTTTCCATTGCTTATTCAGAGAGGGTTTCGGTCCTTTCTCCAGGGTCATGAGTTATGAGGATCAAAGATGTCTTGAGCTACACAGATATAGAGACACTTTACTGGGGAGAGCTAGAGAGAGACAGATTACAAATTTCTTTTCACTAGATATGGGACAACCAGAGGAGCTTCTGTTTTTTAGAGTTTCTTATATTTTTTTGGTTGTTTTAGTCTCTCTCTCTCTCATGGTCTCCCTCCATTGGGCTACCCATTGACCCCCTTTCACATGGCCTCCCCATTGGCTATAGCCCGCCTCCCTCTCAACATGAAGTTCTCGATCACCAACAAGCGGATATCAACACTTGAAGTTGAAGTGAAGAAGTGGAAAAAAGAGATGGAGGCAACCTTTCTTCAAAAGATGGAGGAATGGAAAGAGGAGAAGAAGAACCTATGCGAAAGGATTTCTCCCGTCAAAGAGCAAGCGACTTCACAAGAAGCCACAATTCGAACTCTCCAAGGTAAACTTCTTGCAGCAAAAAGTGGGTGGCTCGAAGAAGGCGAAATTCAGCCATCCATGATGGAAGAATTGAATACCATGAGAAGAAATACAGGTTATCAAGGAAGATGAGGAGAAGAAGTCATGGGCCGCGGTCATCTCCGCAACACAAAAGAAAGTAGAGGAGGCCGAAAAATGGATTGAGGTCACCAAGAAAGGGAAAGGTAAGGAAGCTCCTTGTACACGCACTCTTATTAACATGACCCTCGAAGAGGAACAAAGGAGGAGGATGTGGGCTCTACATGTGAGGGTAACCGGCCTCAAGGACATAAACAATGTGGAAAAAGAGGTCACAATCCTCACATCCATGATGGGGGTGGACAAGCTTTCACACACAAAGGCATGGAGAGTGGGCAAGAAGAGTGATGGCCCAGGAGAATCTTCATAAGAGAGAGCTCTCATACTACGCTTCCCCTCTCTAGAAGAGAAGAAGAAATTCCTGAAAAAGAGGCCTACTTCCAAGAAGATAGGTATTTTCCTCGATGATAATCTCACTCTCTCACAGCTTGCGCATAGAGAGAGGTAATGCCAGAGATGATCATGCTAGATACATGTGGGTGAGGCTGAGAGCTGACACAGGCCGATTTCTATACATTGTTGTATGTTACAACCCCCCCCCCCCCCCCAGTACGTCAGTATATGCTGCACCCAGAGAACAGTCGCCTCTCTATACTAGATGATGATATATATGATTTTTCTAGGGATGGTGATATTATCCTCCTAGGGGACTTCAATGCCCGAACGAGCAACTCTCAAACAGTCTTCTATGACACTTCAGATGAGATGCTTAGAGAGCTGGGTGTGAGCGACTTGGGGCTTGACAGATGCTCACGTGATAGAGAGCAGACCGAGTATGGGAGATACCTCACGGAGATGACGACCACACATGGGTTAGCCATACTTAATGGCTTACAGCGATTTCCTAGAGCAACCGGTTTCACATGCTTTCCACACAGACACGGGGCCAGTACAGTGGACTATGTTATTGCACAACCGAGCTTTATTCCTTGTAGTCAGGATTTCATAGGGAGAGCCAGACCAGTGGGCATAGCAATGGATCGTGCTCTTTTGACATTGTTCGTTTCATTTCAATATAGTACAACCCAGACATCAGGAGGCAAGTCACATACCCATTATACATTCATACCAGAAACTGACTCGGTTTATGCAGAGGAGATCTATAGTCGTCTATGCACAGCTAGTCTTGGCCTCTCAGTGGAGGAGTGCACCACTTTACTGACTAAGACACTGCATGGTGCAGCATTAGAGGCATACCCACACACTCAGCCGTATCGGAGGCGACATTCTAGGAGCATGCCCCAGAATGTTTATACAGAGGAGATCTATAGCCGTCTATGCACAGCTACTCCTGGCCTCTCAATGGAGAAGTGCACCACTTTACTGACTGAGACACTGCATGGTGCAGCATTAGAGGCATACCCACACACTCAACCGGGTTGGAGGCGACATTCTGGGAGCATGCCCCAGAATAGTTGGTATGATGAGGAGTGCAGAGAGATGAGAGCCCAGCTCCAGAGAGATCTTCTTCTAGGAGTCATCACTTACAGATAGTCTCAGATTGTTTTCGAGCACCTTGTGCGACGGAAGAAACTCGCTTACTTGGCCCAGATGCAGCGAGACTTGTTTTAGTTGTTCTTGAGTAGAGACTCAGGAGACGCATGGCGATTCTTTCATGAGCGCTTCCCTCCCCCAATCATTACTTCTCTTGACGTCTATGGACATTCGGTCTCCCCAATCTCAGAAAATAAAAAATCTTTCAAAACATATTAAGTGCATAAGTGAAGGGTGATGAAGGTGGAAAGTCAAAAGACGAATGAAGGTGGAAAGTCAAAAGACATTTTGTGTCCATATAAATAGGTGTTTCTGTCTTTGCTTCTTTTATTTTTTTTTCGCGTCTCTTCTTAGTTCTCTTTAGTTATTTGCGTTTCCCCCCCTCCCCCCCCCCCCCCCCCCCCCCCCCCCCCTCCCCCCCCCCCCTTCTCTCTCCTCTCTCTCTCTCTCCCTCCTCTCTTTCTCTCTCTCCCCTCTCTCTCTCTCTCTCTCTCTCAAATCTCTCTCTCCTGTCGTTACGTGCTATAGATTAACGCATCGTTTTTCTTGTTTTTAAGTGGAATCTTTTAATTAGGGGCCAGTATGCGACATCGTTATATACAGTCCCTAGACAAGACTCCCTTCCAGATCCTACAGAGCCATGCCCACCTACCAACACCTTCTTTACCACTGAGATGGTAAAGAGAGCCATTGACAGGATGAGGACCAGCAGGGCATATGATCATGATGGTCTAGTAGCAGAGCACTTTATACATGCTAGAGATATGTTGGTAGAGGTTCTTGCAGTGTTGTTCAATCGTGCCATGTGTGAGGGGTTACCTGAGACTTGGAGGTTGTCTACTATTGTGCCTATCTCCAACGCAGGTAATCCTACAGAGCCTGGGAATTACTACACTATTATAATTCGGCACACATTGGCACGGTTGTATGCATCCATTCTTGAGCAGCACTTGAGTAATTGGGCAGAGGGTGAGGGTGTACGGGCAAAGGGCCAGACCGGTTTTAGGAGGGGTTTCTCCACTCTTGATCATATTCTGACACTCAGAGCCATCATTGAGGAGGGCAAGTCACATGGGAGACGGATTTATTATAGCTTTGTGGATTTCTCCAAGCATTTGACATGGTACCAAGAGCTCGATTGATGCACAAACTGCAGGAGATAGGGGTGCCCATAGTGTTGATTTGGGGGATTATGACTCTATAGATCAATGATGGGACATGTACGCACCCCGGAGGGGATATATGATTTAGTTTACTCCACCATTGGGGTGAAACGGGGTTGCCCATTGTCTCCTACTCTATTTGGTATGTATGTTGATGAGGTGTATGATTACATTGACAGAGAGGGTGAAAGAGGCGCCCAGCTGGCAGGGACGTGGATCCCATTGTTGTTATATGTTGATGATATTGTGTTGATCTCTGACTCACCAGAGGGTATGCAACGACAGTTGGATGCATTACAGAGTTTTGCAGAGGATAGTGGGTTGTCTGTAAACCTTGGTAAAACCAAGGTTATGGTGATTAACACCACACCACAGTGGATCAAGAGATCAAAACCGACTTTCACATATGGTCAGGAGATTGTAGAGTATACACGTGCATACACTTACCTTGGGGTTGTCTTCATTGGGCCAAGGTTTTCTTTGGGGAGAGCAGCAGAGACTAGACTGAATAGAGCTTATGCGGCCTTGGGAGGCTTGGAGAGGATGTGTTCGCAGGTTTAGTTCCAAGAACCTCGGACAAAGTTATGGCTCTTTGATACTTTAGTAGCCTCAGCTATGTTGTATGGGGTAAGATATGGGGACCTTCTGTAGGCCAGGGTGGTTGGAGACGTATGGAGAGGCCCTTGGTATCTATAATCTCTCGACTGATCAGAGTCAAGGCCTCTGTACCCCACGCTATCATTCGAGCAGAGTTAGCTGCCCCTCCTATGGAGATTAAGGCGCTTACCAGATCAGTCTCCTTTGTGCAAAGCTTGTGGGATACTACTAGAGACAGATATGCTAGACTGGCCCTTGAGTCTTCCAGACAGTTAGCTCTTCAAGGGGACACTTCATGCTGGTATGCACAGATGACATCATGGTTTCAGATGCATGGCTTCACCATGGACAGGCTACCCCCTATCCAGTACTCTCTTCAGACACCCTCGATGTCTCTTACACGAGTGGAGATTACTAGACTCATTCGTCAGGACTTGATCCAAATGAATACCAGGAGGACAGGGATAGAGCCGCCACAGGAGTTGGGCACGAAGATGGCTTTCTATAGAGAGCATCTTCTCCACCTCGCGGGAGATGGGTTTGTGATTCGACCCAGCTACATGGATACACATATGTCTCGTGGTTTGCGGTGTGTCATTGGTCAGATATGCACATCTTCACATCAGCTGGAGATTGAGACTGGTAGATTCAAAGGGATACCAGCCTTCGAATCTCTCTCTCTCTCTCTCTCTCTCTCTCTCTCTCTCCAAGTACATCAGTCTACTCCTCTCCTAAAGGACAGTCCCCTTTCTCCATATTGAATAATGACATATGGGAGTTCTCTAGAGATGGAGACATCGTTCTCTTAGGAGACTTTAATGCTAGAACAGCCAACTCTCAAGCAGTATTCTATGATACTTTTGAGGAAATGCTCAGAGAAGTGGATTTATCATCACAGGAGGGGTTTACTAGAAACTCACAGGATAAAGAACACACTGAATATGGGAGACATCTCAGGAAATGGCAACTACACATGGTTTGGCCATATTTAATGGTCTAGAGAATTTCCCTTTATCTGGGGGATTCACATGCTTCCCGCATAGGCATGGGGCCAGTACAGTGGATTATGTCATGACTTCACCAAGCTTTATTTCTAGTATCGAGGACTTTAAGGTGGGACCCAGACCGGTTGGGATTGCAGTGGATCATGCTCTCTTGACCTTATCAATCTCCTTCCAATACAATGCCTCTCAAGTACAAAGGAAGAAGACACACACAAGATATACTTTCACGCCAGAGACTGATTCAGTCTATGTGGAAAAGATCTATAATAGGATGTGGGCAACGGAGCCAGTATATACTGTAGAGGAGATTACTTCTCAGTTCACAGAGATACTACATGGAACAGCACAAGAGGCATACCAACATACTCAACCTGATCAGAAGAGAGGATCTAGGAATATGCCTCAAAACAGTTGGTATGACGAGGAATGCAGAGAGACGAGAACCCAGGTCCAGAAAGAGCTTACACTTGGGATCATCACATATAAGCAATCTCGGATTGCTCTTCGGCGTATAGTACGTCACAAGAAAAGGGCATTTTTACCAAACTGGAGAAGGATTTATATCAGCTCTTCTTGAGTCAGGACTCACATGAGGCCTGGTGTTTATTTCACGAGCACTCACCGCCTCCGACAATTACTTCTCCTGAGATTTGGGGTCAATATGTAACATCATTATATATGGTATCTGGACAGCCTCCATTACCAGATCCACTAGAGCCATGCCCTGCTACTAGTACTTTCTTTACTACGGAAATGGTGAAAAAAGCCATTGATAAGATGAAGACAAGAAGAGCATGATCATGATGGTTTAGTAGCAGAACATCTGATCCATGCCAGGGATCTACTTTCAGAAGTCCTTGCTTGTCTGTTTAATCGAGTCATGTGTGAAGGATTACCTGAATCTTGGAAATTATCTACTATCGTACCTATTTTCAAGTCAGGGGATCCTATGATACCCGGGCACTACCGTACCATTATGGTAGGCCACACATTGACCCGACTGTACGCATCCATTCTTGAACAAAAATTGAGTAGATGGGCAGAGAATGAGGGCATAAGGGCAACAACACAAGCTGGATTCAGGAGGGGTTCTTCCACTTTAGATCATATTCTTACGATCAAAGCCATTATTAAGGAAGGAAAGCAAGCGGGAGAAGGATGTATTGTTGCTTTGTGGATTTTTGGAAAGCTTTTGATACAGTACCAAGGGCCAGATTGATGCGCAGGATGCAAGAGTTAGGGGTCCCCAAAGAGATTATTTGGGGGATCATTGCCTTATACGGGTCAGTAACTGGTTATGTGCGTACTCCAAAAGGGGATTCCGACATTGTTCATTCCACCGTTGGAGTAAAGCAGGGATGCCCACTGTCCCCTACTTTATTTGGTATGTACATAGATGAGGTATCAGATTACATTGATAGAGAGGGTGACAGAGGTGCTCAACTTGCAGGGTCATGGATCCCTTTGTTGTTGTATGCAGATGATATTGTATTGATAGCATAATCACCCGATGGAATGCAGAGGCAGCTAGATGCATTACATAAATTCGAGGAGGACAGTGGACTGTCGGTAAACTTGGGTAAAACCAAAGTTATGGTGTTTAACACCACACTGCAGTGGGTTAGGAGAACGGCACCTACATTTGCATATGGCCAGGATACAGTAGAGTACACAGATGCATACACATACCTTGGTGTGGTATTTGCAGGACCGAAGTTTACTCTTAAGAAAGCAACGGATGCTAGATTGTCCAAAGCCTCTGCGGCCTTGGGAGGGGTGGAGAGGATGTGTTCACAAGTGCAGTTTCAGGAACCACGAACAAAACTTTGGCTCTTTGATACTGTGATGGCTTCGGCTATGCTTTATGGGGTCCAAATTTGGGAACAATCTGTGGATCAGGATAATTGGAAGTCAATGGAGAGACCTTTGGTATCTATGATTTCCCGAATGATTAGAGCCAAGGCCTCCGTACCACACGCGATTACCCGAGCGGAACTAGCTGCCCCTCCGATAGAAATTGAAGCTCTTACCAGATCAGTGTCCTTTATACATGGTTTGTGGGATACAAATAATTGCCGATATACTAGACTGGCCCTCGAATCCTCTCGACAATTAGCAATGAAAGGGGATACATCATGCTGGTATGCACAACTATCCTCGTGGTTTCAGAGACACGGGTTCAGTATGGAAAGATTACCCCCCTTCCAATACTCTCTTGAGGCTCCATCACTGACAATCACACGAACGGAGATTAATAAAATCATCCGTCAGGATCTTATACAGTTGGATACTAAGAGGACATGGGTAGACCCTACACAAGAATTGGGCACGGAGATGGCCGACTACAAAGAAAACTTCCTACAGCTATCTGAAGATGGATTTGTGATTCACCCGAGCTACATGGATACCCACCTGTCTCATGGTTTGAGATGTGCTATTGGTTAGATTCGTACATCCTCACACCAGCTCGAAATTGAATTTGGCAGATTTAGGGGAATCCCACCTGAGAGCAGAATTTGCAAGTTATGCGGAATGGAGCCGGAGATAGAATTACACTACATATGCCACTGCACCGTATACTATGAGATACGTGGGCGTTTCCATTGCCTATTTAAAGAAGGCTTTGGACGTCTAGATAGAGTCATGGAATACCAAGATCAAAGATGCTTAGGCTTGTACCTCTTGGAACTACATCGGCACAGGGATAATCTAATGAGAAGGCAAAGAGCACTACAGCCTCAGAGGCAGATCACAGATTTCTTCGGATCAAGAGAAGCAGGAGTGGAAGGAGAAGCAAGAGACCAACAGCCAGCACAAAGGAGTACCCACATTCATACCAAAGGCACCCTCATTGACAGGGCGATTGAGCTTAGGAAATTGAGACCACGATCGAGATGCACAAGCACACTTCACCGGAGGAGACTACAACAAAGAAGCATTCTAGCCACACACCCAGAATGCTCCTAAGAAGTTTATTTAATACTTTGTATTTAGTTTTTCACATTTATTTTCACACTTTCACACTTTTCACACTTAGTACTTTAGTACTAAGGTACCCAGACATTGTAACAGATTCACCACTTTTGTATCAGTTTGGTCTCATAGGTCATTCTGGCCTTTTGAAGACGTTAATATAACATTTCATTTCATTTCATCTCTCTCTCTCTCTCTCTCTCTCTCTCTCTCTCTCTCTCTCTCTCTCTCTCTCTCTCTCTCTCTCTCTCTCTCTCTCTCTCTCTCTCTCTCTCTCTCTCTCTCTCTCTCTCTCTCTCTCTCTTCTTGGAGGTTATCTACAATTGTACCTCTTCAAGGCAGGGAACCCCACGGTGCCAGGGAACTACCGTACTATTATGATAGGGCACACATTGGCACGGTTGTATGCATCCATTCTTGAACAGCAACTAAGTAAATGGGCAGAAAGTAAGGGCATACGAGCAGCAGGACAGACTGGATTCAGGAGGGGTTTCTCCACTTTGGACCATATTCTTACACTCAGAGCCATTATTGAGGAGGGTCGGGCACATGGGAGACGGATGTATTGTTGCTTTGTAGACTTCCACAAAGCATTTGACACAGTGCCGAGGGCCAGATTGATGCACAGTTTACTGCAATTGGGAGTACCCACAGAGATCATATGGGGGATCATGGCTTTATACGGCTCAGTGACTGGCCAGGTATGCGCCCTTGAGGGGATTTCTGACATTGTTCATTCCACTATTGGAGTGAAACACGGGTGTCCTTCGTCCCCTACACTTTTTGGTATGTATGTAGATGAGGTCTCTGACTACATTGACAGAGAGGGTGACAAAGGCGCTCAGCTAGCAGGGACATGGATCCCTTTATTATTATATGCTGATGATATTGTGTTAATATCAGAGTTGCCAGAATGCATGTAGAGACGGTTGGATGCATTGCACAAATTTGCAGAGGATAGTGGACTGTCTGTGAACCTTGGTAAAACCAAGGTGATGGTGTTTAACACCACATCACAGTGGATCAAGAGATCGGCACCTACACTCGTATATGGTCAGGACACTGTGGAGTACACAGATGAATATACATATCGGGGGGTGGTATTCACGGGACCAAGGTTTACTCTGAGGAGAGCAGCAGAGACTAGACTGTCCAGAGCCTATGCGGCATTGGGAGGGCTAGAGAGGATGTGTTCGCAGGTTCAGTTTCAAGAACCACGAACAAAGCTATGGCTCTTTGATACTTTGGTTGCTTCAGCTATGCTTTATGGGGTCCAGGTTTGGGGACCATTTGTGAATCATGACAGTTGGAGGAACATGGAAAGACCCTTGGTATTTATGATATCCCGGATGATTAGAGCCAAGGCCTCTGTACCACATGCGATTATTCGAGCGGAGGTAGCCGCCCCTCCTATAGAGATTGAGGCTCTTAACAGATCAGTGTCCTTTATGCACAGTCTATGGGATACACATAGAGGCAGATATACTAGATTGGCTCTTGAGTCCTCTAGACAGTTAGCGATGTAGGGAGACGCATCATGTTGGTATGCGCAGATGACCTCATGGTTTCAGAGGCATGGTCTCAGCATGGATAGATTGCCTCCTTTTCAGTATTCCCTGGACGCACCCTCCCTGCCAGTCACACGAACGGAGATCACTAGACTCATTCGTCAAGATCTTATACAGTTGGACACTAGCAGGACATGGGTAGAGCCGATGCAAGAGTTGGGCACGAAGATGGCTTTCTACAAAGAGCATCTTCTCCAACTTTCGGAGATGGGTTTGTGACTCGTCCGAGCTACATGGACACTCATTTGTCTCATGGTCTACAATGTGCTATTGGACAGATTCGCACATCCTCACACCAGCTGGAGATTGAGACGGGTAGATTCAGAGGGATACCACCGGAGTCTAGGATATGCCAACTATGCGGTAGAGAGCCAGAGACAGAGCTACACTACATATGCCACTGCACTGTGTATTATGAGATACGAGGGCGCTTCCATTGCTTATTCAAGGAGGGTTTTGGACCCCTAGCTAGAGTCATGAGGTACCAGGATCAGAGATACCTTGGCTTATATCTACTTGAGTTACACCGACATAGAGATAGTCTGTTGAGAAGACATGGAGTACGACACTCACAGAGACAGATCACAGACTTCTTTGGATCGAGGGAGCCAGGAGACCAACCACCAGCAAAGGGTTGTACCCACATTCATACTAGAGGCACCCTCATTGACAGGGCGACTGAGCTCGAGAGATCGAGACGACCACGACCGAGACACAGAAGCACACTCCATCGGCGGAGACTCCAGCAGAGGATCAGAGGCATTCTAGCACGACACCCAGATTGTCATTGAGGGCCTATTCTACATCTTCACATTTCACATTTCACACTTCATTTTCAGTTTTCATTTTTACTTTCAGTACTTTTTGTACTTGTACTTCAGACATTGTATTAGACTCACCACTTTGTATCTGATGGTCTCATAGGTCATTTTGGCCTTTTGAAGACGTTAATATATCATTTCATCACGGGTACTCAAAAAAGAAGTCTCAGCCCTTAAACAGGAGCTTGCTGATAGAGTAAGCAATGGACTAGAGGAAGGCGAATTTCAACCCTCGGTAATAGATGAAATCAAGGAAATTAAGGAACAGGTAAGGATGATCACAGAGGAAGAGAAACTGAGTGTGGTAAAGACATCTTCATGGGCGGAGATGATAACAAGGACACAGAAAAAGGCGGACGAGGCTGAAAAATGGATTGAGGTCGCCAAGAAAGGGAAAGGTCAAGAAACTCCTTGTACACCGACACTTATCAACATGACTCTCGAAGAGGAACAAAGAAGGCGGATGCGAGCACTGCATGTGAGAGTGACCGGTCTCAAAGACATAAACAATGTGGAGAAAGAGGTCACAAGCCTTACATCCATGATGGGGATGGAAAAGCCTCTGCACACAAAGGCATGGAGGGTAGGTAAGAAAAGTGATGGCACGGGTGAGTCTTCAAAGGGGAGAGCTCTCATACTACGCTTCCCCTCGTTGGAAGAGAAGAAGGAATTCTTGAGGAAGAGGCCTACTCTCAAAAAGACAGGTATTTTCCTCGGTGATGACCTGACTCTCTCAAAGCTCGCACATATGAGAGAGGTAATGCCAGAGATTACAGCGGCAAGGGAGAAGGGAAAGATAGCCTTCTACAGAGATGGACGGGTGGTGATTTTAGAGCGGCGTACTGCATGACGGTGCGAGACCTATGGGACCACACTGAAGATGGCTACCTGGAACTGTAATGGGTCTATGAGGTTGGACATGGGCGCATTTGAGGAGAGTTTCAAAGACAAGGATATTGTGTTCTTCTCAGAGACTCATCAGGCCCCTGGACAGGTAATGCCACATGTGGTGGGATACAGATGGGAAACAGCTCACAGGACAAATGCGAGATCTGAGCACGGGAGTAGAGGTTCAGGAGGAGTAGCAGTGCTATTCAGAGAGGAACTACAACCATTACTGCATATTGTACGAAGAGATGATCATGCTAGATATATGTGGGTGAGACTGAGACCTGACACAGGTCGATTCCTATATATTGCCATATGTTACTTTCCTCCCAGTACATCAATGTATGCTGCATCCAGAGGGCAGGCGCCTTTCTCTATCCTCGATGATGACATTTGGGAGTTTTCTAGGGATGGTGATATCATTCTCCTAGGGGACTTCAATGCCCGAACGGGCAACTTGCAGACAGTCTTCTACGGCACTTCAAATGAGATGCTTAGAGAGCTGAATGTGGGTGAATTGAGGCTTGACAGATGCTCAGATGACAGAGAGCAAACGGAGTATGG
Source organism: Adiantum capillus-veneris (assembly GCF_014529385.1). Lineage (NCBI taxonomy): Eukaryota > Viridiplantae > Streptophyta > Polypodiopsida > Polypodiales > Pteridaceae > Adiantum > Adiantum capillus-veneris. The sequence continues at coordinate 64,774,072 of NC_140958.1, read as the reverse complement.
GAGATACCTCATGGAAATGACGACTACACATGGATTAGCCATACTTAATGGCTTACAGCGATTTCCTGGAGCAGCCAGTTTCACATGCTTTCCACATAGACATGGGGCCAGTACAGTGGATTATGTTATGACACAACCGAGCTTTATCCCCTGCATTCAGGATTTCACAGTGGGAGCCTGGCCAGTGGGCATAGCAGTAGACCATGCTCTCTTGACACTATCCGTTAAATTCCAGTATAGTACAACCCAGACATCAGGAGGCAGGTCACACACACGCTATACTTTTACTCTAGAGACTGATTTCGTTTATTCAGAGGAGATCTGGGACCGTCTATTGGAAGGCACGGCTGGCACAAATGGTACAGGCCTCTCAGTGGAGGAGTGCACCACGCTACTGACTAAGACATTGCACGGGGCTGCATCAGTGGCATACCCACACACTCAGCCGGGCAAGAGACGACATTCTGGGAGCATGCCCCAGAATAGTTGGTATGATGAAGAATGCAGAGAGATGAGAGACCAGCTTCAGAGGGATCTTCTTTTAGGAGTCACTCATCACTTACAGACAGTCTCGGATTGCTTTCCGACGCCTTGTGCGACGGAAGAAGCGAGCTTACCTAGCCCAAATGGAGCAAGACTTGTATCAGATGTTCTTGAGTAGGGACTCAGGAGAGGCATGGCGTCTCTTCCATGAGCACTCCCCTCCCCCAGTGATTACTTCACCTGAGGTGTGGGGCCAATATGTGACATCATTATATACAGTTCCTGGACAAGAACCCCTTCCAGACCCTACCAAGCCTTGCCCAGCTACGAGCACTTTCTTTACACCTGAGATGGTACAAAGGGCCATCGACAGAATGAAGACCGGGAAGGCATATGATCATGACGGTCTAGTATCGGAGCACTTTATACATGCCAGGGATATGCTGATGGAGGTTCTCGCAGTGTTGTTCAATTGTGCCATGTGTGAGGGATTACCTGAGACTTGGAGATTGTCTAATATTGTGCCCATCTTCAAGGCTGGTGACCCTACAGAGCCTGGGAACTACCGCACTATCATGGTTGGACACACATTGGCACGGTTGTATGCATCCATCCTGGAGCAACACTTGAGTAATTGGGCAGAGGGCGAGGGGGTACGAGCAAAGGGTCAAGCCGGCTTCAAGAGGGGTTTCTCCACTTTTGATCATATTCTGACACTGGAGGCCATCATTGAGGAGGGCAGAGCACATGGGAGACGAATATATTGTAGCTTTGTGGACTTTCGCAAAGCATTTGACATGGTACCAAGAGCTCGATTGATGCGCAGACTACAGGAGATGGGGGTGCCCATAGAGGTGATTTGGGGGATTATGGCTTTGTACAGATCAGTGATGGGACGGGTACGCACTCCGGAAGGGGTATCTGATTTAGTTCACTCTACCATTGGAGTGAAACAGGGCTGCCCATTGTCTCCTACTCTATTTGGTATGTATGTTGATGAGGTGTCTGATTACATCGATAGAGAGGGTGACAGAGGTGCACAGCTGGCAGGGACGTGGATCCCATTGTTGCTATATGCTGATGATATTGTGTTGATATCTGACTCACCAGAAGGTATGCAACGACAGTTGGATGCACTACGCAATTTTGCAGAGGATAGTGGATTGTGTGTAAACCTAGGTAAAACCAAGGTTATGGTGTTTAACACCACACCGCAATGGGTTAGGAGATCAGTACCCACTTTCAAGTATGGTCAGGAGATTGTGGAGTATACAAATGCATACACTTACCTGAAGGTAGTCTTTACTGGGCCGAGATTTTCCTTGAGAAGAGCAGCAAAGACTAGACTAACTAGAGCTGGTGCGGCTCTGAAGGAATGGAGAGGATGTGTTCACAGGTTCAGTTCCAGGAACCTAGGACAAAGTTATGGCTCTTTGATACTTTGGTTGCCTCTACTATGTTATATGGGGTGCAGGTTTGGGGACCTTCTATAGGCCAGGATGGGTGGAGGCATATGGAGAAGCCCCTAGTATCCATGATCTCTCGGCTAATTAGAGCCAAGGTTTCTGTACCACACGATATCATTCGAGCGGAATTAGCTGCCCCCCTATGGAGATTGAGGCGCTCACAAGATCAGTCTCCTTTGTACACAGTCTGTGGGATACTACCAGAGACAGATATGCCAGGGTGGCTCTAGAGTCCTCCAGACAATTAGCTCTTAACGGGGATACATCATGCTGGTATGCTCAGATGACATCATGGTTTCAGACACATGGTTTCACCATGGACAGGTTGCCTCCTTTTCAATACTCTCTTCAAGCACCCTTGAGGTCTCTGACACGGGTAGAGATTAATAGACTCATCCGTCAGGATTTGATCCAGTTGGACACGAGGAGGACATGGATAGAGCTGTTACAAGAGTTGGGCACAAAGATGGCTTTCTATAGAGAGCATCTTCTCCACCTCACGGGTGATGGGTTTGTAATCCGACCTAGCTATATGGACACGCATCTTTCGCATAGTTTGCGTTGTGCCATTGGCCAAATACGCACGTCCTCACATCAGCTCGAGATTGAGACTGGCAGATTCAGAGGGACACCGACAAATAACAAAATATGCCGCTTATGCCATCTAGAGCCAGAGACAGAAGTACATTACATATGTCATTGCACAGTGTACTATGAGATACGAGGTCGTTTTCACTGTCTATTCAGAGAAGGTTTTGGGCCTCTATCTAGGGTCATGAGTTATGAGGATCAAAGATGTCTTGGGATTTATCTACTTGAGTTACACAAGCATAGAGAAACCTCACTAAGGAGAGGTGAAGAGAGACATCCCCAGAGACAGATCACAGATTTCTTTACACTAGATACTGTACACCCAGAAGAACAGACAGAGGAGCAACCAGCGACGGTGGAGAGGTCTACCCGCACTACTGGCATTCTCATAGACCGAGCATTGGAGCTAGGGAGATCTAGACGACCCCGAGGGAGGAGAGGAGCTACACAATTTCAAAGGAGGCTATGGCAAAAGATTCAAGCCATACTCTTTCGTCGTCCAAAGTGCAGATGAAGATGGATCTCTACTCCCCTCCCATATTGTCTTCACATTGTACTGCTTAGTTTAGGATCCCGCAGTATTTATATTTTGTTATCCTAGATTAATTTATTTTGTTAATCTGACTTTGTATCAGATACACCACATTGTAACTTTCTGGTCTCATAGGTCACTTTGGCCTTTTGAAGACGTTAATATAACATTTCATTTCATTTCCTCTCTCTCTCTCTCTCTCTCTCTCTCTCTCTCTCTCTCTCACACACACACACACACACACACACACACACAGCCAAACCCCCCATCTTGCAAGCAGGCCACAGTTGTAGAGGGTTTCTACAATGAGCAATTCATCTTAACTGCTATGATAGCTTCTTCTACTATCCATTAAAACGTGGGAACGTGGGAAAATCTACTGCAGCTGATGGATGTCGGACACATCAGCAGTTGTAATTGAAGTCAACCTCCTCCAACGACAATGTGACAACTCAGCGGCTGGATCTGCTGCACCTCGGCGCACGGATTGTTTTGCTGCTATTGGCACTGTCGGCAAGTGTCAACGCTCTACAGTCTTGCCACCTCAGCAGCTGGAAACTGCAGTGGACACTAGCTGGCCCCCCTCCCCCCGACTGTGACGGCCGGGAATGGTCGTGCAGTGGCCATTCCCTGAAAAAGTGCTCCCACCATGGCTCCCAGTCGCCGTGTGGTCACCCGTTATTTCAGGGAAAGGCCACTGTACGACCATTCCCTACACCTTGAAAAAATTTGAGGTGACACGATATCTTCTTTCTTGTTAATGCTGAAACTGCAGAAGTATATATATATAGTGCAATCAATTAACAACTACTACTGATGAAATGTCCTTTATATCAAGCCCTCCATAAGTGGAAGAACCGTAAATTTGATTGATAATTAACTCAACTTTCCAATGCTTAGCCAATTTTAGAGGCTTTTTAAAGCACTGCTCTGTATGGGCAACTTCAAGAACAAGACATGCTCTTAGCGGCCCTTACAAAGAGATTCCCTGTTGATGAAGGAGTAAATCTCTGTTTATCACAAAAATGAAAAAGAGTATACTTTTGTTGATCACAAAATTAAAAAACCCGCAAAGTCTTCACCAAAACTTGATCAGACCCATCCATGTTCCAATGACTAGCGTTACATAAGGAGCACCACAAATCATTGACAAAAAAGAAATGCAGGATGTGCTGACTACAGTAGTATATACATCAGCCCTAAATCTTTCAAGGATCACAAAATCCTGTGAGACATGGTTGGGGTGATCACTTGGCATCTCTAGATGGATATGGTCGCATGCTAATGGCATGTTTAACTACCAAAGATCATGAGATTAGCGCATGTAAGAAAATTAGCCTCATGAAGAGCACACCGTATCGTCGAGTAAGGACCTGCACATTTTGAGGACAAGCTTGAGTACCTTCTATCATCGACTTGGAAGCCACAGCAACTCAACATGTACTTTTCCATTTCTGGAGTCGACCAGCACATACTCTTCATTGATGCGCTTATTCCTCACAACATCTCCAAGATTTATCTCTACATAGCCCAATGCCTCCTGCAAGAAAACCACTCATGAGTATAAGAATGCCGAGGAAATGGCAATGGTCAAGGACAAACACGTTGATTCCCTTTTGCAGGGAATGTACAATCCTCACCTTCAAATGCAACCCTAAACCAGAACTTTTGCTCATTATTTCTATTCTAATTCTGTCATTGAGAGGTGGCTCATCGCCAACAATTTCGAACTTGCCGTCGGGCCATTTTGGATCCCTGGTTTTCTTTTGCGGCTGCCAGTCAAAGGTTTACAACATCAGGCCTAACAATAAGTGAGAGCAAACTCTTTAACACTACAGAGCCTTACTTTGGTTTTGAATTCTTGGCCTTTGTAGATTACTTTTGCGAATGGGTTGGTATGGTATTTACCCTCCAGATCATACGCTTTATGTACAATAACCACCAGCAACCCGCCTCCTTGTGGTGTTCCTTCTGGGGCCTTCTCCTCCTCAGTAGTTTCTTCTGCAATTGGTTCATCTTCTTTGAAAGGTTTGTAAGTAACTTCGACCGTGAGCTGCCCTCGCGACTTCTTATTCGACGGATCATTGTCGTCCATGTTTTTTCGCAAGTCCAGAGTAAGAACTTTTGGCTCCTCATGTGCCAATGAGGCTAAGGGAATTACTTGCATACCTAGTTTGTCATGTGCTGAAACCTAAAATCGAAGAGAAAACTTTGAGGGTTTTCAAAAAATTATGCAAACTTGAATAAATACCATACAAACTAGAAAGGTGGAAGAGACCTGCCTTTTCCCAGTCATATACATGAAGCTCTAGGACCTGAGTGTTAGGGTCTTGCACAACAAGGGTGTATGTCTCATTCCAGTCAGGATTTAATGTGCCCTTCTTAACCTGTGTCTTTCTTGATAGCGTCTTGTCGCCTAGCGATATTTTAACATAGGGATCGGACTTCCCCATGACGTCAGCCTTTCTTAACTTCCTAGCATTGAGAATCTTGACTTGAAGTATTCCAACTGGCTTTTTCACAGCGCTGAAAGTATAAGAAAACAGACCAATAAGGTATTTTATGTGAATTACACTTAACAAATACAATCACAATATGTGAAACACCAAAATTTGGTACTAACGCTTTAGACTCATCCAGTATCGCTATTTCCAAAGTTTTTGGCCAGAGATAAAGTTTGGCTATCTCCTCTTTGATGAGATCCTTTTGTTAAAAAAGTTAGTGTGTTAAATTTGATTTTCCGTCTATTGCAGGTTCTTGTACAACAGAAAATTACAAATTTAGACTTTCAAAGGAGCAAACCTGCACTAGTCCATACAAGCCTGGTATTGCCATTAAGTCTCCACCAAGCAGCTTCAAACCAAAGTCGATGTGTGGCTGATAGATGGTTAAACAGATGCAGCATTAGTTGAATCAGACTAAATTTCTCTTTAGTCCATTTTTTAAAGGAGTTGAGCAGTAAGCTGCAAAAGCACCAACTTTACCTTCTCCATCAGTGAGAGAACTATCTTGGAAAAGCAAGGAAAGCTTGGCACCAAAGGCTTGAATGTCAAACGAGCAACTGCAAACACTTGCAAGTCCACAAGCTGCAACAGCCAAGTGGAGACTCATTGCATAATCTGCATACCATCTCAACCAACTTAAGTTCATTGCACCGCCGAAGTGTACCTGAACTGTTGCTTTTAGGCCAAAGGCTTTCACTACGACAAGAATGTTGGGGTTTCCCGCCCACTTGAGTGCAGGCTCAATTATCATCTCAGACTCCTGTGTGTCAAATGCTTTGACACCTGCTCATACAAAGAAAAAGATTTACAAATTACAATCTCTGACAGCAGTTTTTTGAAACTGCACACAAGCCCTGGGAGAGAGTAACTATGCAATTTCGAAGAGACATTCCTGGGCAGAGACTTAAATGATGCAGTTTGAAGTATGCCACTATGGTAAAAATATTATGTAAGAAACCAAATTTCGTTCCAGTCAGGAAGACCATAAGCATCATGGGATGTCAAGGACCCAAAAGAAACAAGATGGCGTCTCTTTTTTTTTTTTTCCGAGAAAAAGATCCTTCTATTAGTTAATGAAAGCTGCCCATAGGGCTACATCCACCTCTGCAAGAGAGGGCTACAACAAACATGATGGGGAGAGTCTCCCAATGAAAAAACAGCATATATACAATGGGGCTAAATCAAGAGATGGGAGGAGGGAAAAGCCACACAGGTGGACAATAGTGCCATCTGAGCACCCCCTGGACCATGGAGTAAAACAGCCCAGGGCGCCAGAGACAAAGGAAAGCCTCGCGGCGCTCCCGCATGCGGTCGGAGCTGCCCTGTAGTCCCTCAAGCTGTCCTCTGAGAGTGTGGATCAGCTCTAGCCAAAAGTCACGAACAGTCTCCGCTGGTGGTACAGGGCGACTCTCAAAGATGCAGAAACAACGGGCCCGCCAGATGAACCAGAGAGCTAGGCCGCTGATGAGCTCCCAACACTCCGCTCTCTCACTGCTCCACTCCTGTGGAGTAAGGTCTGTAGCAGGCTGGAGTGTAGGTCGACCCCCCTGTATCACTATCATCCTGCTGGTGGAAGATAGCTCAAACTGAAGTGCCGGGCCCGTGAGGGTGGACCAAGCCGCCGCCCCCCAAGTGTACTGTCGAGCCGTGGAGAGGGCAGGCATCAGCCGAAGAACTCGAAGCCACACCTGCTGGGCCGAGGGGCAGTCCCAAAGACAGTGTCGCTGACTCTCCACCAACTGGTCACAGGCTGTACATGCGGCCGAGAGACCACTATGTACAAGCCAGCTCCCTACTGCTGTGGCTCTGTGTGCAACCAACCACTGGAACAAGGTGACGCGCCTCGGCTGTCTGGAGTCCCACAGCCTCTGCCAAAAAGCTGCCAAGAACTCAACTGTGAGACCCTCCTCCTGCCAATGACGTGCTGCAGCGGGGCGGGCCTCTCTCTGTGCTGCAAGTATATGACGTCCAAGCCGAACAGTGTACTGAAAGAAAGGGACTCCTGGGCGGTCTGCAGAGGAGAATGGGTCCCTCCAAAGCCACTCACCAGGATCCCACTGTACTCGTGCCAGTGGACAGCACTCCCAAGCCCATAGCCTCCAGTGTCCTGTCTCAAGAGCTGCTGGGGCAGGGTCTATGACGCAAGTCCTCCCACAGATGCCCACAACTCGAATCCTCTCGAAACAACACTCTGCTACCTGCGAGGCCTCTACTGCAACTCTCTGTAATCGTCCCCCACCCTGAAGCTCGAAGAACAGGGCTGGGACAGTCTCTGAGCAAGCCCTGACTGAAATGAGAACCTCCAGTCGTGTGAAGGCTCCCATCCACCGGGGTGCTACTGGCTCGAGAGGCGTGAGCCAATCAGCTGGAACTGACTCTGAGATGTCCTGACACATGCTCTGAACCCCTCTCATGCCCTGTAGCTGGACAACCTGCACCTCCTCTGACAAACCTGTGAACTCTAGCCAGTCACCTAGAGAGCGCGCTGGACCTGCTGCCATGGGACCCCAAGAAACATGAGGCCTACTCCCAACCAAGTGGCCTCTCTGAGTGCTAACCATGGGGTTCCAGACGAGGGGCTGCCGTAGGCGCTCCTCCGTGCACGTCGGCTGCCGTTGCTCTAGGTCACGCCGCAAGAGCTCCCAAGAACGAAGCAAACTCACAGCGAATCGGTCCTCCAGTCTCCTGCTCAAACCAACTCGGCGCAACTCTGTAAAGATCCATCTGGTCGAAGGTTGCCAAGGGCCTCCTGACTGAGGCACCCTGGCACGAAGCCTCTGCAGCAAGAACTCCTTCCAGGGCTCCTCGCCTGGAAGAAGTCCTCTGACGATGAACTTCCCAAGAAGGGCTCTGCTCTGCTGTGCTGGATCAATGATCCCAAGCCCTCCTTGAGAACAAGGAAGTGTGATGACCGACCAAGCCACCTTGGCTCGGGCAATCTGAGTGTCGCGACCAGACCAAAGGAAGTTCCTGATCAACCTCTCTACCTGGCTGATGCAAGAACTCGAGAAGATCCAGCAAGAAGTGATGTACCACATAGTCGCCAACAACACCTGGTTGGCAACTACTACTCTACCAGCCAGCGAAAGTCGTGCTGAGCTCCAATGTAACAGCTTTCTCCTGATGGACAGGAGAAGAGGAGCAATCTGCTGCTCGGGGGACAAATCCAAACCAACCTGACAACCCAAGTACCGAACTGCAGTCCCTGGAGGAATCCACCTGAAACCCTCTCCTGGCATCCAATCTGGCACAGGAGCACTACCAACTGAGAAAGCCACTGTCTTTCTCCAGTTGATCAGTGCGCCCGATGCAAAGCAGAAGGTCTCCAAGGCCTGCCCACATCTGTGTAAATTGGCCTCCTGGCCCTCTAAGTACAAGGCTGAGTCGTCGGCAAACTCAGTGTCCAGAAGCTCATCTCCCCGTATAGGGAGTGCTAAGCCCCTCAAACCAACCTGCTGTGACACCAAAAATCTGCTCATCGCCTCCGCATAGAACAGAAAGAGAAAGGGGGCAAGAGGACAACCCTGTCTGACCGATCGTGTGAGCATGAAGCACTCACCTCTACCTCCTGCCAGAAGCACCTGACTGTGGGCCTGCCTGTACAAAGCTGACACCCCTCTGATCCAAGCCTCTGAGAAGCCCATCCTACGTAGCGTGCCCTCTAGAAAGTCCCAGTCAACTCTGTCGTATGCCTTCTCAAAATCGAGAAGAAGAATCACAAGGTCCTCCCCACGGAGCCGTGCAAGGGCAGAAGCCTCCCAAAAAGTGAAGATGTTGTCAAGGATACTGCGTTCCTTGACAAAACCTGTCTGAGTCCCATGTATAAGGCTCCCCAAAAGTGGCTGAATCCTCAAACTCAGAGCCTTGGCAAGAATTTTGTAGGCTGAGTTGAGAATGGTGATGGGACGCCACTGTCGAATCTCATCCAAGGAGCCACCCTCCTTTGGAATGAGGTAAATCAGGCCCTCACTCATGCTATCCGGCATCACTCCTGTGTGTAGAATGTACTGAAAGGCACTACAAAGATCTGGGCCAAGCAGGTCCCAGTACTCCAAGAAGAAGGTGAAAGTCAGCCCATCCTCACCTGGACAGCTACCACGAGGGAGGGCCCTAAGGGCCGTGTGCAGCTCCTCAAGCTGAAGAGGTAACTCAAGCCTCTGCCGCATCTCCTCAGTCACAAGACAAGGCATCTGTGCCCAGACCTGCTCCCTGCATGCATCCTGTCTCTCTGACTCGGGCTCAGCCGACAGTAGCTCACGGTAAAAGTCAGTAGCAACTGCACGCATATCCTCTGGCTCACAGACAACTGACCCATCGGGTCTCCTCAACTGATTGACCTTGGCATGCGAGTGCCGAGGTCGCACTGTCTCAAAAAAAACACCTGTCACTCTGTCACCCACCTGAGTCCACTGAGATGCCTGTCAGTGGAAGGCAAACTCATGGCGCCTCTCCTCTGTGCAAGCAAGCTCCTGTCGAGCTTGCTGTAGCTGCTCCTCCAACCATGGACTGTCTGGATGCTGCTCCTGCATCCTCTGTAGTGAAGCAATGCCTCGTCTGAGACGCTGCTCCTCCTCTCTCGCTGCAGCCCGTCGAGCCAAAGACTCCTGGAGAAAGAAGTGGCTAAGCTGAGCTAGGCCTGAGGCCACTCTGTCTGCAGGTGGAGCCTGGCTGTCCATGCCCTCTGTCCATAGAGCCTCAACCCTCTCTCTGAGTGTTGAGTCCAACAACACCCGCTCTGGGATGCGAAGCAACGCTCCCACTCCTCTACCTGTCTGCCACTGTGAGGATCACTGGTGCATGGTCCGAGAAGGATGTCCCTGCCAGGATGCCCACTGATCCCCCCAAGTCACTAAAGTGGTCACTAGTGTAGAAGCGATCTATCCGCGATAGATTCACTCCTCCCACTGTGCGGTCCGATCTAGAGAAGGCAAAGACTCTCTGGAAGCCTCACAAAGCCAGAATGCTGCCATGTATCCGAGACGCTCAAGGTCATACACAACCTCTCCGAAGCTGCTAACTCAACTCCATGCACAGTAGCATGGCAGCCTCCGATCCTGTCAGAAGGGTCCTCCAACATGTTGAAGTCCCCTCCTACACACCAATGGTCAACCTGTGGCAAAGACTCAACAATCTATGACCAAAACTCTGCACGAGCACTCGCCACATTGGGCGCATAGATGTTCAGGAAGCCCACAAGGCCACCCTAAACCTGCATAGTAATCCACTGAGCCCTGCCTAGCACAATAATCCCTCCGCCCACAATGGCATGTTGCAATGAGTCCGCAATAGTCATACATACCCCACCCTGGATGCCTCCAGGTCCAAAAGCAGGTGACCAAAAGGTATCATAACGTCCACGCAAAATCTGACCACATCGTCGAATACGGCTCTCAGACAAATGGTGCTCCTGAAGCATAAGGAGATCAATCTCTCCTCCCACAAGGCAACGCTGAAGCTCCTGACGCAATCGGCCCCGCTGTCGCTGAAACTGGGGCCCACCTAGTCCCTGCACGTTCCACGAGACGATCCTCATGGGGAGCGAGAGAGAACAGATGCTGCCGTAGCAGCAAGACGGGCTATCTTCGAGGCTAGCTTGGATGGGGAGTAATCCGCATCCGAGCGTCCTCTAGATAGGCGAGACTTCAGTGAGTGCCTGGCCCAAGCCCACGCAGAGCGAGCCGTGCGTAAAGCAACCTCCTCTGTCCAGGAGTCCTCATGAATGTATACATAGCAAGGCAAACACTGCGTATCAGCAAAAAAGTACACCACAATGTGTCTACATCCTGCTGAGTCTAGGGGTGTCACCGCAAACTTGGCCAGTGGCCACAAAGTCTGCAGCAAATCTGTAACTCCAAGTTCTCCCGTGTGGTGAGAGAACTCGAGAACCTGTGTATGCAACCATCCCACCACTGAGTCCAGGGACCACTCTGTCTCGGTCCTACCACAAAGGGGGAAGGAGAAACCAACTGCTGAGTCCAAGGCCTCTGTCCCCCTAGCGGCGAGGAACAAAGCGTGGACTCTGAAGCAGGCTGCCTCGTGGTCTGCTGCGGAATCGCCAAGAAAACGAGTAAACCCGTAATCGAAGAAATCCCAGCGGCGTCGGAGGTCAAAGCTCGTCAAACCACGAGGGATAGCTGCAAGAGGAGAAGTCTGAATCTGCAGTGGGGGCCGCATGAAGGGCTGACCCTCTCTCGCTAGGCGACTCGTGGCGAAGGCGCTGCCAAGAGATCTCCTGGCCGCCGGCAAGGGTCCAGTCTCCTGAGCCGACTGTGGTACTGAAGCAGGAGGAGGGGGAGAAGGGGCTGGGGTGGGCGGAGAAGCGGGGTGGGGCGGCAGAGACATGGGGGGGGCGAGGTGGGGAGTGAGCGGTAGCAGAGGGCGGGGGAGGGCATGAGGAGGAGGAGGGGAGATCGGAAGGCGGAGCGGCTGGCGAGGGTGAAGCGGAGGTGGTGGCTGGCGTAGGGGGCTCCTCCTGCTCAAGAGGACCAAAGCGGTTCCCCGTGGGAACCCACTGCTGCTGAGTAGGCACCTGGGCGCCACTCTAAGTGCCAGGCTGTCGCTGTGGCCCCTGGCGTCGACGGCCACGGGCATGCTGCCACCCCTCCTCCGCTGGAGCCCCAGGCTCGGAGGGTGGCGCTGAATCTGTGCTCTGTGTCGCCGGCTGTGGCTGCGGCCCAGCCTTGGCAGGCTGGGGCTGAGGCTGGGGTGCGGGTCGTGGTCTCCTCCGTGGACAGGCCTTCGCTAGGTGGCCCATCTGTCTGCAAATGAAGCACTGGTTCGGGAGACCCGAGTACTCCACACTCTGTCTAAACCAACCCCCACTCACCCGAGGCAGAAGGATGACCTTCGGGAGCGTGTGGGTATCTCTGACCAAAACTCGAACTGAAGGGATGCCAGCCGCCTTGGCAGCTACTGATGCTGCCGTACGAGGTGTCTCCAGGACAGTTCCGATGGCGGAGCCAATCCTGGAGAGAAGTGGAAGGTACTCCCTCCGTAAACCCGGAAAGCAGACTGAGATGGGGATGTCCGCCTCCTCTACTAGCACATCCGAAGACGGGTCAAAACCATGTCGCCACTGTCGAAAGTGGGCGCGTGATGCTCGGATGGCCAATGGACTCATAGCTATGACCTTGGAGGCCATCTCGGAAGTCTCGAACTCAATCTCGTAGTACCCCCGTCCGAGAATCTGGACATCCAAGATCTTGCCCACCTCTGCGAGGAGGCGGGCCTGGAGAAGGTCTCGCAGCTCTCCTCTGCTGGGACGAGTGCCGAGAACCTTGCAGATGACAGAAGTCGCCTGCAAGCGTTCTACCTCTGTGGCAAGGCTCGCTTGCTCTGCCGGCGTAAGAGCAAGTCGAATGGTGGGCTCAGCGGGGTCGGGCGAGGGGGCTTCATTGGAGTCCCTCTGCGGTGGAGCATGAGCCGCCATCTGTGTCTGCTACTGGTAAAGAAAAGGCGGAGGATCGTCGACGAAAAAAAGGGAGGGAAGACCTGTTGGACCGAGCACGTCAATGGTGCTGGCGACGCCCGTCAAGCAAGAATGGAGAGGGAGAAGGCTAACGGAAAAGAGCAAGCGAGGGGGGCGGACAGTGGGAGGGGGCGGGCTGGCGTGGTTGACTGCGGGAACTGCTTCGGGCTGGCTGGGCAGCAGGCAGCAACGGGGGGGAGGGGGGGGGGGGGGGGGGGGGAGCTGGCTGAGCTGGGCAGCGGGCAGCTGCGGGCTGCCAGTGCAGCGGACAGCAGCAGGGGTAGCGCGAGGGGAAGGGGGCAGCGCGAGGTGGACAAGCGGGAGAGCAGCGCGAGGGAGTGAGGGAGGGCGATGGCGCAAGGGGGGAGAGGTGCGAGCAGCAGCGAGCGTCGGCACTTTCGAAAGTGACTTTTAATCAGATGGCGTCTCTTTTGGCAAGCTCTCTTTGAATTTCAAGAATAAGATGACTTTTCTTCAGCTTATCACCCTCAAACAGACAGACATAGGCAGATAAAAAATTCCAGTTATTCCTCTATCCTGGAGCTTTTGAAATCTTATGTTTCAGATAGGCAAAACAGAATGGGTACTATACTTGCCTTAGGTAAATTTTGCATACAATGGACCAGTGCACTCTACTTTAGTAAGTTTTCGTTTGAGATAATGTATGGAAAGCCTCTTCTTTCACCCATCTTTCCGACAAAGGATAAGAGTTTTGCAGCAGATGAGTTTGTCCCACACACTAGTGAAAAGCAGCATTTCAAGCTTGCAAAAAAAACACAACAGAGTAGCAGACAAGCACCAAAGTTAGCTTTTGCCCATCTCAAGTTTGAGAAGACAAGACTGAAAAAAAAGGCTGGCAAACAAGAAAAGTTGCGAAAAATTCATAATAGATATTATGAACCATGTACGATTACAAATAAAGTCAATGATGTGATGTTCACACCATTGGATCACGGAATTGGAAGATCCATAATGCCTTTCATGTTAGTCTACTGCAACCCTATGTTAGAGAGCCTCTGAGTGATCCAGTACAAAAAAAGTTGAGGCAACGGAAGAGATCTCAAGTTGGCGAAATTGCTCATCACCATCAGAAACGCCAACTTGAGCATGATAAGACTACTAAAAACCAGTTCGTTAAAAATAAGTACTATTACCTCCTTGATTGCTCCACGAGATGACTGGGCAAGAAATAGAACCTATTCAAACATCTTGGAAATTGTGTACAATCGAGGACAACTCTTTATGTCCCCATCATAGGAGAGGAGACCTAGTCTATAACACCATAGGCCATTCATGTTTATGTATGGATTTGAGCCTAGATCCCCTATTAGCTTGGAGAAAGTCAAAGATTGCCAAGATCGTGATCCTTGTATGATATGCAAGAAATGCTCACATTGGCTAAGGATAGTGTAAGGACTGCTCGTGACCGAGTTACTACTTGAGCTAATCAAAAGAGGTCTCCAACTTCCAAGGACTCTAGATGTGGGACAATGCGAGCTGGAAAGCATTATAAGCTTTCAGCTAGATTTTGTGGTTCATTCTTAATCACATAGAACATAGGCCTTGTTGCCTATCAATTGGCTCTTCCCTCAGATGTTAGTGTGCATCTAGTATTTCATGTCACCTTCCTTGAAGAAAAATTAGGTGAGGCTAACAATGTTGTGCCTATCGAGGAAAATGTTTGAGAAGATATCCAAACCAAGTATATTCCTCGAGAATCAGAGGCCGTTTTAGATCACCATACCTTTCCCTTTTATGTTATGTCCCCATCATAGAATAAGGACCCAATCTATGACACGATTGGTATGGGTGTCCACTGTTCGGACGCATGTAGTGTGAACTTCGCCAGTGTACCGGTTACTTATAAAAGAAGGCAAAGGCCTCATTTGTAGACATCGAAAGTGCCAACGGTCAGCCCGCGAGACTAGGCATGTGTGAGGTCACCCCGAGCCTCGAGGAGGTGAGGCAGAGTCTAATCGCTTCCGACAAGTGATCGGACGGAAACACAGAGATAACCGCAATCTACGCACTTGGCAACACTTTTAGTACTTCAAAACAACTTCAAAGAGAAAGAGAGAGAGAGAGAATCCACATGAGATGCAAAGTGGCGGAGTCCCACCTCTCGACGCATTGGCACCAAAGATTGGTGCCCCTTTCAGTATTTCTTTATTATTGATTCACAAAGGTACAATTCTCAAGGGTTTAACTCTCTCCGAGACTCTGCGTCCAAGTGCCCTTCGGAAGGTGGCCCTCTAGGCATTTATAAATTACAAGGGATGCCCGAACACTGGACACCCATTTATAAATTACAAGGAATTCCGGAACGCAGACATCTGTACAATAATGCCACATCATCAGCCAACGCAATTTGCCGAATCTCCGTACATTTGCCACGTCATCACTTTTTTTACGCAAGGCTTTTGTGTGTGTCCTTGTAATGATTTAGGCCCCATGAGCAAGACTTTATAAGTTGGTATTTTTCTACTTCTTCTTCTTCTAGGTTTTAGGCCCCTCGGCCGGGATTTTCAAAACTGGGTCAAGTTAGCCCAAGACCCGAAGGTCACTTAGATGGCCTAGTGCCACGCAGATGATCACAGATGCAAATAACACATAGAGAGAACCGATCATGGCACCAAGGATTCTAACTTTGACCAAGAGATTGGCATGAACCACCTTTCTAGGGAGAGTAAGTCTGAGGCAAGCCAAACGAACGCATTGGACCGATGCGTCTATGACCTTGACACAAAAACCCTAATCCTAAAACCCCTCACATACCGCCTTCTAAAATCAAAGCAATCGTCCTTGATTGCAGATTCAGAATCTCTCATACTTCTAACATTCATGCAATTTAAAATCTCAGAATCGATCATTCAGTCATGCATTCTTGTGTCATGATGGCCGTGCACACATAAAAGCTAGCTGCAAACACCTCGGGTGCATCTGAAAATTTTTCTTATGTAAGGTGCAGCAGAATGGATGTTGAGCTTTGCTCGAGATGAGTGCTCCAAACTGTGCTCAAGGTTCCTTTTACTTAGGGAAGGAAGAGCCTTCCGTTCTTTAATGAGAGAGTGCAATGGACACAAACAAAGTGAATGGACACTGTGCGTGAAGGCGCATGAGACTGAGAGATAGAGAAGAGAATACGACACCAAAGAATTGTAAAACCCTCCTCCAAGGGCCCCACTCTCGATGGCGAGAGTGGTCTACTATTGATTGCACAATCGATACAACGATGCTGATGCAAATCGAATGGCTATGTCGAGGCCGACGGTGGTGACGACGAGGACGAGGTTATCTGCTACTGTGACTTGATGTGCAACTACGCTGTCTTTCGTGCTTGGAATTTGTTGGATCTACTGCTCTTCTGTCTGCTGAATTGGCTGATGCAAAACGCTGAAATGCTGCTCTTCTATCTGCTGAATTTTGCCTTGCTGAAAACGCTGGTTTGGCAGCGCAAGAATGCTGATGCAAGTTGGTAAAAACACTGAAGTGGCTGGTCTCTTAAGCGCTGATTTGCCCTACTGAAACCGCCCTACTGCCGTTGACAGAAAACGTTACTGGCTGGCTGAAAACGCAGATTGCAGGGGCTGATCCAAAACGCTAGAGTCCTCTTGCTGAAATTCGCCAAGGGCTGAAAACGCTAGCATGAAGGGGGGGTTGTCTTGCTGAGAGGGGTTCTTGTTCTTGTCGATAATTGGCCTGTTGAGCACTGCTCCTGCTGCCTCATCTGCCAGAAAGTGCTAGCTTTGGTTTGCTTATATATTATCTTAGCAAAATTGCCCTACCTTGTTCCCAACAAAAGTCACTTAAAAATAATAAGTGAAAAATGTCAAAAATAGAAAAAATATAGGTCTAATGCAATGGAAAATTCCCCTGATGGATTCTGATGGTAATGTTGTTGATCATGGTGTGTGCAACCGGAGGATATGCATCTACTCTAAGTGTCTAGACATGCACGGTCTGCAACAGACTCACAAAAGTGCAAGATCACTTCCTATTCTAGATTGACTTGACTGACTGAACCCTGGTCATGTTGTAGCTTGTCCACGGACACATAGGGTTGGATGTGTCACGTGACATCTTATGACCAGTATCTTAGCCAATGCCTGTAAAAGGTCATTGGATCTTGCTTGGATGTCAATCACACACCCAAGATCTTAGCCGATGCCTAAGGTCATTGGATCCTGCTTGTGGTACATGCACACACCCAAGATCATAATCTTCATCGTAACATATGGTGTGTACACCCATCTCTGCAACACAAGTGTGAGCATGACACACAACACAAAAGGCTATGTTGTATCATGCATATCAAGTTTTGGAGAGTAATGAGTCCCATAATTCGTACGAAGAAATTCTCAATTTATCATCAATATATATTCATAGTTTCTTTCTTTCTATTCATGATTCATAGTCTGTTGTCGCTCCTAGAGTAGCTTGATTACCGAAGTTCAACACCAACTCTTTGTTCTTGTGCTTCAATT
Source organism: Adiantum capillus-veneris (assembly GCF_014529385.1). NCBI lineage: Eukaryota > Viridiplantae > Streptophyta > Polypodiopsida > Polypodiales > Pteridaceae > Adiantum > Adiantum capillus-veneris. Next base: position 64,756,544 of record NC_140958.1, on the reverse strand, counting down.
GGATGGTTCGTCCTCTTGCGTCAAAAAGGGCATGATACTTGTAGAACCAAGGCATGCCCAATAGAACATCACATTCTCCCAAATCCATAATGTAGAAGTTAACTAGATTTGTAAATGTCTAAATTTGTAATCGAAGTGATCCAATCAACGGAGTTGACGATGTGTGGATTCCATTACCCATTTGTGCTTCAATTTGTTTCCCTAAGGCATATTCTTCAATACCTAATCTTACAGCTAATTCCCGCGAGATAAAGTTTTGCATAGAAGAGAATAAGACCATCTTGATCTTTGACTTTTCCCATAGCTTTACATGGTTCGTTGGATGCATCGACGGTAGGAGCACCTATCAAGTCAGAAATCAAACCAACTTAAGGTTGAGACTTCTTATTTCTTGTGCTTTCATACGTGGAGGGTCTTTCAATATTGGGGCTTTCTAGGCAGTACCAAGCAATATGACCGTGAAGGCCACATTTGTAACACCTTCCTTCTGTTCGGTAATGTGCCATCTCTTCCGGAGTTAGCGGTCTAGTAGATGTGTCGGCCACTATGCTAGTTCGCGATTGTGGGAAATTTTGGACGGAGGATCGAGGATTTGGGTTTCTCTTGTGGGAAGGAGCGGTAATGTCAGTGAACACCAATTATTTCTTCATAATGTAAACTAGCAAGAGCTTCCAAAATTATTAATTTCACACGCTAAAACTTTTTGCAGAAACCCTCATTTTCTGCTAAAAACCGTAATTTTCCAAAATTGTCGGAATCAAAATCCGTTCGCTTCAATGTGTAGGGGTCGCCAAGACGAACAACTTTTCCTTTTGTCACATATCCAATTTCTCAACCGTTATAAGAGATTTTTAGAGGTCTCTGCAAACACAAAAGAGCGTCAAAAAACATGTTTTTAAAGCTTTTTAGGGGAAAAAAGAAACATAGTATCTTCTTTTCCTGGTTCTCTTCTCATTTCTTCTTCACCCAACTCCATAGCTATTATGTGTAGGCTAACGTAGGATCACTTTTCTCTTGAAAAAGGGGGAAAAAATAGATAACTCATGTAGAATCTCTCTGTTCTCCATCCATGTCGAGAGGATCATTCTCCGATTTGCAAAGGGCAAGTGTCACAAAATGATGACGTGGCATGACCATATGGATAAAATGTCTATTTTATAAGTTGTTCCCAACTTATGGGGTCCCGTCCGATGAGGCCCAGGGGACACATAGATAAAAAAAAGAAAGGAGAAGAGAAAATCACGAGGATGTGCTGAAGTGGCAGAGCCGTACACATGCTTGATTCACATTGGCTGCTGACGTGGCACTGTACGGAATTCCGCAATTTACGCTAGTAGCTTTTGGGTGTCAGTTTTTGGGCCAGATGCTTTTGGGACTTGAAGCTTTTGGACTAATTGCTTTTGGGGCTCTGCTTTTGGCATCCCTTGTATTGTTGATAAGAGCCCTTGGGACCTCACTCTACAGAGGATCTGGACGTAGAGTCTGAGAGCAGAGGTCCCTCAGGAGTTGTACTTTGCAATGATTAATGATAAAGAAATACCAAAAGGGGCGCCAGACTTTGGGACCAATACCTCTGGGCACGGAACTACGCCGGGCCGTGTCGACTATCTCTCTCTCTATTAAAGTTCATTGATTTTGAAGTTTCTGTTCGCGTGTTGCTATTGATTTCTTACGTGGAGTGTCTAAGCCTGTTACAGTGGTATCAAAGCTCAAAAAGATTCTTCTTCTGTGGAGGATCCAATCCTTTTTGTAGTGTGCACAGTTTTTTTTAAAGAATCTGCGCGCCCCAATCCCAACTTATTAGAGACTCCCACCCTTACCTCATCGCGCATCGGGCACGCTCCCGTCTTGAGAAATTGACAAACATAACACCTCTCGGGGGGGAGGCAAAGAAAAGTTGAAATCCGGCGCGAGAACTGAAGAAAAGAATGAAGATTTGGGGCAAATTTTCGGCAGAGAAGTTTGCCAGAGCGCAGGACAAGCGTTAATTCCAGGTTGACACGTGTGAAAAAATTGATCAAGTACTCTAGAGACCCGAGATTTGCAAAACACCTTAAATTACCTGATTGATGAGATTTACTCAAGATGGCGTGAGGCCATTGATTCTCCTATCAAGTCAGGAGGAAAGCTGAAAGAATAGACGAGTGCATAAAAGCAGAACCTGTACGCACAGAAAGAGCTTGATAGAGCTCTTGATAAGAAGATGAACCAAAGGAGACCACCAGAAGATAAGCCAGAGAGTTACAGAGCAGCAGCCGAGCATGGAAGAAAAGAAAAGACGAAAGCAAGATTGGTACCAGTTTTTGTGGGGATCACCGACTCTGATCTAATGAACGAAAATACCGAACTTTGCAGAGCATGGGGCAAAGTGCAAGACCAGGAAACCCTCATCTTCTTTGATAAAGAAGATAAGGGTTATCATCAGATCCGAATTGCTTTTGGAGACGTCTACAAGACAGCTTTCACGACGCCTTTTGAGTTTGTATAAATATTTGGTGATGCCATTTGGCCTTACAAATGCACCGGCCACATTCAACCACATGATGGATAGGATTTTCACAAAGTACTGATCATTTGTGGACACTTTCCTTGACGACATCATCGTCTTCTCCAAGAGTGAGGTAGAGCACAGACACCATCTATTACAAGTTTTCCACACACTGCGGCAACATAAACTGGTTGTCAATGCGAAAAAGAGCAAGTTTTTCTTGCGAGAGATGCACTTTCTGGGACACGTCGTATCAGCGGAAGGTGTAAAGATGGACCCGGCCAAAGTTGAGACCATTTGTGATTGGCCCGATTTGAAGAATGTTGATGAAGTTCGAAGCTTTTTTGGTTTCTACTCCTATTATCGGCGGCTCATTCAAAAATTTGCAGAGATAACTTCTCCTTTGCATGTATTAATTCAGAAAGGGGTTCCTTTTACTTGGGGACCGTCAAAGATTGCAACCTTTCAGGCTCTCAAGGAAAAGTTGACAACCGGACCAGTATTGGCTTTTTCAGACTTGCAAAAGCCTTTTGATGTTTACTATGATGTATGTGGTTGCAGTTTGGGAGCAGTCTTGATGCAAGAAGGCCATGTCATAGCTTATGAGAGCAAGATGTTTTCACGTCCTGAACGGGTTGCACACATTTATGAGAAAGAGCTTTTGGCAGTTATCCATGCTCTTACTCAATGGAGACATTTTCTACACCGTCTTCACACACCATCAGAGTTTACGCTACTTCTTGTCGCAGAAGCAGCTTTCACAAAAGCAAATGAGGTGGACTAACATCGCGTCACAATTCCCCTTCCACATAGTCCATGTTCAAGGACAGAAGAATTCAGTGGTGGCAGATGCGTTGTCTAGAAAGCCCTTGGTTCTGGCTATTTCCGCGATACATCATAGAGGCTTCGAAAATATGATAGATCAGTATGCAAAAGATCTTGATTTTGCAAATATCTTTCACCGGATTCAGAGTGGAGAGACAGTTGCAAACTATTCCATATAGGACGGCTATTTGATGCGGAAAACGATGTTGTGTGTTACACAGCCTTTGAGGGAAAAGGTTTCGACAGAGTGCCATTATCCACCTTTTTCAGGCTGCCGCAGCATAGATACCACCTTTAAGGGTTATTTTTACTGGCCGAGGCTCAAAAATGATGTGGACAAGTTTGTTCGCAATTGCTTAGTATGCCAAAAAGTCAAGTTTGACAGGCATAAGGCACCAAGTGTTCTACAGCCTTTTATTCATATCCTCCCGTCTCTGGGAAAGCATTGCCATGGATTTTATTTTTTATCTTCCCAAGACTCAAAGTGGGCAGGATGGCATTTGGATAGTCATCGACAGATTCAATAAGCATGTCCACTTCATTCTAGTAAAGAAGACACTTAAGCCCGATCATTTGGCGAAACTGTTAGTCTCACAAATTTTCTGATTGCATGGCATGCCTGAGTCCATTGTTTGGTGGTTTTGGATTTGTTGAAGTCTTATATTTCGGATCAGAAGACTTAATGGGAAAAATATTGCCCTTGGCAACTGGAAGCAAGGTTTGCTGGTAAAGGACCAATTTTTTTTCCACCTTATTGGTACTAACGAAAAAGTGGGGAACTGTAAAATTTTTGTAGTTTGTGTCAAAACTATCGAAGTTTGTTTTCTTATGTTCTTCTTTCCAAGATGTATCCAATGATATACAATATGCTAAGTGATTTCTCTTGGGGCTTCAATAAATTTCATTCCAAAGATTTGTCGAAGTACTGTCAAGGACAACCAATTTTGTACCACCATCCCTTGCTTTCAACCTAGTGGAGTTTCCCTACAACAACGCACTTCATTCATCGATGGGGAAGGTGCCATTTGAAGTGATCGAGGGCATGGAAGGCCATCTTGCAGTCAGAGAAGGAGAGCTCTTCCTCTTTGACAATGACCAAAGCAGCAAGAAAACCAAGGAGTTCAAGGAAGGGAGTCAGGCCATATGTTTAAGATGTTTTCAGGCTACCAGGACACCCATCAAGCCCTTGAGTTTGTACAACACTTTGACGTCACCTTCTTTGGAGGACGGTTCACAAAACACTCCAAGGTGTGAAGGAAAGCATCTTACTTGAAAGGAACTGCGCAGACATGGTGGTCTACTCAGTTGTTACGCAGAGAAGCACCCGCGACGTGGTTAAAATTCAAGACAATTTTCACGTCATCTTGGATATCAGATGAATATGCACGAGATGTCATCACAGGTTGACATCACTTGAAAATGAAAGAGAAAGATACAGTGGACTACTGCCAGAGGTTTTGGGATACTTATTTGCCAGTGTCTTCGTTTCAAAAGATTACTTTGAGAGCCCGGATTGAGCGGTTTTGTTGTGGTTTGCTAAACGAGATTAGAGAGACTATTGTCTAAATCAGAAGTCTGACTCTATTCAGAGACTCATGGAACATGTTAAGCAACGACTTGGAATGCATGCCGGCTCATTGACTTATCCTACGGACAAGATAGTATCCACCTCAATAGGGCAAGAGTTTGCTGGTGAAAAGAATGAATCAAGGGAACCGGATGACAACTCATCACAGGATTCTCGAGAATCAGATTGTAGCACATCCGAAGGTCCCAAAGAACTAAGGGAACCAGATGCAAGTGCATCAAAGGATTCCACAGAAAGGGGACCGTATGATAATGCGTCTCAAGGTTCTGATGATTGAGACTGACGTGCCAATGGACAGGGGAAGCTAGTGAAGCTACCCCCACAAGTCCCAGGGCACAAGGAAAGAAAGGAAAAAAGGAAATCAACTGGTAGATCAAAGAATGCCCTGGACCCATGATAAGACTTTTGAAGTAGTTCCGTATGATCTAATTTGCATATTGCTATGCCCAGGTGCACAAGGCTCTTGAGAAGTCTCAAGCACGGCATAAGAAGGCAGCCAACAAGAATCGACGCTACTTGCAGTTGAACTTTGAAGAAAGCTGATTGGGTGCTCTTACGATTTGAGAAGGCACGCCTAAGGAAATGAAAGGGAAAGAAGCGGCTTTTCCAAAGCTAAGAATATGGTACTATGGCCCTTTCCAGATTCAAGAGAAGATAAATGTTGTATCCTTCAGTTGCTTAATACTTGGAAGATTCACAATGCTTTTCAAGTGAGTATTGAAACCTTTCAAGGTTGAGGTGCCAGTAGACAAGGAGCTTGAGGAGCAATCTGAAGTAGAAGAGAGCGAGGAGATTCTTGTTCCAGAACAGATAATAGCTCACAAGGAAAGGAAAGAGAAAGGTAAAGCGAACGGCGGTTCTTAGTCAAGAACCGCCCGGCATTGGATGTGAAGTGGATGGAAGAGGAGGACCTAGTAGATACTCCTCAGATATTGGAACTTTACCAAAAGGTTTTCGGTCTAGCTTCGACTATTCTGAGAGATCCCGTGGATCAACAGGGTTGAATATGGTGCAAACGGGACTGCACAAGAGAGGAGTCACTCCGCTCCTTTGTCACAAGTTACTCAGATGGAATAAAGTCACTGATTTTCCTTTGGATTTCAGAGATACTGATGGGCTGACAATATTCTGTTGGATAACTTTATGAAAGAAGTACTTCGACATGGGAATTCCCAACATGAATCTGATTTATGTGTGCTCTCTCATGTGACTATGTTTGAGTGCAAGTTTGAAAGATGAAATGACTGTAGCACTTTGATCTTGAGATTCTATGGGCATGATAGCAATAAGAATTAGTCAATCCGACATCAGTGAGATCCGGTGTGGATCTAGATGCGATTGCCAAACACATCGTCGAGAGATCATGGTCCCAGATCTAGATGGATTTTATGTGATTTAATTTGAATGTGATGTGGATGTTCGGTGACTGTCGTTTTTGTGCAAGTGCTTGATTTGTGTCGTCTAGTGCGTCGGTAAATAAAGTTAGTGTCTACTGAACTAGTTTGAAGCTTGTGTTTGATTTTGCAGGCGTAGTAGAGGGCAATTACAATTCTTTCAAGAGGGGGGTATGTCACAAAATGATGACGTGGCATGACCAGATGGATAAAATGACTATTTTATAAGTTGTTTCGGACTTATGGGATCCCATCCAATGGGGCCCAGGGGACACATAGATTAAAAAAAGAAAGGAGAAGAGAAAATCGTGTGAATGTGCTGACGTGGCAGGGCCGTACGGATGCCTCCGCAATTCAAGTTGTCTCTGCTGAGTGGCACTGTACGGAATTCCGCAATTTGCACTGGCAACTTTTGGGCACCACTTTTTTTGCCAGATGCTTTTGGGACTTGAAGCTTTTGAATTGATTGCTTTTGGGGCTCTACTTTTGGCATCCCTTATACTATTTATAAGAGCCCTTGGGGCCTCACTCTACAGAGCATCTAGACACAGTTTGAGAGCAGAGGTCCCTCGAGAGTTGTACTTTGCAATGATTAATGATAAAGAAATACCAAAAGGGACACCAAACTTTGGAGCCAATACCTCTGAGCACGGAACTACGCCGAGGAGTGTCGACTATCCCTCTCTCTATTAAAGTTCAAAGATTTTGAAGTTCCTGTTCGATTGATTTATTGCTTGGAGTGTCCAAGCCTGTTCCAGCAAGTGGTCTTGGGTTCTATCTGGCTTATTCCCCTTAAGACAGAGCAATGAAGACGAGCGCGCCTGATGCGCGATGGACTAAGGGTGGGAGTGGTAGTTTGAGGCAAGGACACGGAGATTCTTTGATAGAGAATTTTTGGGAAAAAAAAAATGGAAGCGCTTTTGATAGGTCCCGTATGCTTTCACAAAGCATACACATGAAGCTCTAATACCACTACAATCACTTCCGACGAGTGATCAGACGGAAACACAGGGATAACGGCAATCTACACACATGGCAACTCTTTTAGTACTTCAAAACAACTTCAAAGAGAAAGAAAGAGAGAATCCACGTGAGACGCGGAGTGGCGGAGTTCCACACCTAGACGCATCGGCCCCAAAGATTGACGCTCCTTTCGGTATTTCTTTATTATTGATTAGCAAAGGTGCAATTCCAGAGGGTCCGAATCTCTCCGAGACTCTATGTCTAGATGCCCTACAGGAAGTGACCCTCTAGGCACTTAAAAATTACAAGGGATGCCAAAAGTAGAGCCCCAAAAGCATTTAAGATAAAAAGCATCAAGTCTAAAAGCTTCTGCACCCAAAAGCTAGCGCTAAAAACTGCCCAAATCAGCTAGCTAAAAACGTGAAATCCATACAACAGTGCCCCGTCAGCCAACGCAATTAGCGGAATTTTTGTACAGCTGCCACGTCATCACTTTTTATGCAAGGCTTTTGTGTGTATCCTTGTAATGATTCGGGCCCCTTCGGCAAGACTTTATAAGTTAGTGTTTCTCTGCTTCTTTTTCTTCTTCTAGATTTTAGGTCCCTCGGCCGAGATCTGCAAAACATAGTCAAGTTAACCAAAGACTCGAAGGTCACTCAGATGTCCTTGTGCCACGCAAATGATCACAGATGCAAATACCACATAGAGAGAACTGATCATGGCACAAAGGATTCTAGCTTTGACCAAGAGATCGGCATGGACCACCTTTCTAGGGATAGAGAGTCTAAGGCAGGCCAAACGAACGCATTGGACCGATGCATCTATGACCTTGACACAAAAACCCTAACCCTAAAACCCGTCACACCGAGCGATATGGGACAATCGGTCTTACAGGTGTGCAACTACATCCTCGGATGTTGGCTCAAACTAGGGGGTGCTACCGGATGGCAACTATGGTCGGCAGGTTGCGTGTCCATAGGCATCTAGGTAGCCGAGAGATCCCTCCCTTGTATTCGTTTAAACAACCATGCTACTTTGGCTGATTTTGTGTACATAAATTTATGAGTATATATAATTTCCATTTTGGGCACAAGAGAATACAACTTACGTCTACGGTTATAGACATTCAAGATATATCAGAAAATATGAATGATTGGATCCTAAACAAGATATCTCTTTGTCCAATTAAACAAAAATTTATGGTGCATCATTGAATGGATGACCAAAGAAACGAATACTTCAAATGTGTCACAAGATGAGTAATTACAACGTCATGACAAAAATATATATGATAGGTCTAAACAGATAGATTAATGCACTAATATTTATTATGTGTCATTAGATGGGTGACCATAACATTGTGAAGGATATCTCATGGATAGAATTGAACACCTAACTTAGATTGCACGCTAGAAAAGCACATATATAAAGACGGGTCCTTACATTGTGGAAATTAAATGATATTGGAGACTCATTTTCTACATGAATTTCCGTGAGACACTACACCTAGGAACTCTCAAACATTCATCTCATGCTCACACTTAACACATTGTTGCAACATACTTCAAAATTACAAGTTAACATATGACACATAATAAAAAACCGTAGAATGAGTTTTCACACCAATCCAATAATGATGTACCAAAGTGAGTTGTGCATAGTATAGACCAATCCAATGTTGGTTCCTGCCCAAAAAAGTGTCCAAAGAGCGTTGAACAAATCAATGCAGTTCGTCTTTTGCTATCATTTACACATCCATAGTATGTCTCGCACACCTACCCTGCTCAACCATGCCTATACCCTATTACATTAGGAAAAATATGAACCCTTTAAGGGCCCTTTGGGATTAAAGTTAAGTCACTGGGGCAAAGAAGAAGGGGGGGGGGACCCTTGGAACCTCCAAGTCTCCCTCCTTTTTTGGTTCAGTTTTAAGAATACCTTAAAAAATTTTGAAACTCAAACAAACCCCTTCGAACCTATTTTATGGGCAAAAATGCATTTTTTTGACCTCTAAAAGTCAAAAACGTGCACTCAAAAGCCCAAACATTGAATTTTTCCAAAATTCCCAAAACATTATTTTCTATGTTCCAAAACACCCCCAAACCTATCCCATAGCTAAAAATGATTTTCCGTAACAGACTTGGACACTCCAAGTCGAGAATCTACCACAACACACGCGAGAAAACTAAAAGAACTGAACAAAATTGAGAAAGAGACGACATGGCACGACGAAGTTTCGAACCAGAAAGATTGGCCCCAAAGACTGGGCCCCCCTTTCGGTATTTCTTTATTATTAATGCTTCACAAGTACAATGACCGGGGGTCCTCGTCTCAGCAGTGCTCCCAAGCTAATCTGCCTCAAACTGAAGCCGTCCAGTGTAATTATAGGCCTTGGGCCTTCCAAAAGCAGTCTACATGAAAAGCTTCAGGTCTAAAAGCATCATGTCCCAATCCCTAGTGCCAAAAGCTAACAACACAAATCACGCAAATCAGGTGCCACGTCAACAGCCAACGCGATTTGCGGAATGTCTGTACAGCGCTACCACGTCAGAAGTTCCACGCAGATTGGGGTCCTTGCTTTATTTTGATGGTCTTGTGTCCCGTGGGCCCCATCAGACAGGACCCTATAAGTTGGAACACCTTATAAAAATTGGACCTTTCATTCTTGGCCTCTCGGATTGGTACTGCAAGTTTTTATAACTTCTTTTGTATCTTTCAATGAGGCTCTAACCTCTTCCTGTCTGGAGTCTGTCCTTTAGGTCATGCCACGTCATCACTTTGTGACATACCCACCTCTTGAAAGAAATGTAATCACCCTCAATTACGCCTGCAAAACCAACATAAGCCAGCAACCAATCCAGTAGACACAAGTCTGAGTACCGATGCACTAGACAACACATATCCAATACTTTCACGAAGACGACAGTCGCTAAACATTAACATGACATTCACATCACTATCCCCGTCGAGATCTTTGATGAGAATCATGGTCATCGTATCGTATTTAGCAATCAGATCCAGATCTCACCGATCTTTAGCGGATGTCAGGATTGACTAAATCTTGTTACTATCATATCCACATCACTCTTCAAATGAATCAAGACCGAAATGCTGCAGTCATTTCGTCTTTCAATCATGCACTCAAACATCACACACATGAGAGAGCACATATATCAAAATCATTTATGGAATTCCCAATACAAAGTACTTCATTTCTTAAAGTCATTCAGCAGAATAATGTTAGCCCATCAATATCCCTAAAATCTGCAAAGAAATCAATGACTTTAATCCATATGGGTAATCTGTGACAAAGGAGCAGAGTAACTCCCCCTCTTGTGAAGTCCGCACAGCATCAGATTCAACCCGTTGATCATCGGTAACTTTTGGAATAGTCGAAGCTAGACCAAAAGCCTCAAGGTAAAGATATCCTTTTCGCATCCAATGCCCGATAGTTCTTAAACTTGACTAGATACTGGCGTATCACTTTACCTTTCACCCCTGAATCTGGAAACGAGCATAGTATCTCATGCTCAACTTTGGAAAAAGTCGCTCCTTACCCTTTCGTTTCCATAGGCATGTCTTAAACCGTAGAAGCACCCAAGCATCTTCCTTCAACTGCAAGTCACATCGATGCTTATCCGCTGCCTTCTTATGCCTTGCTTGAGACTTCTCAAGAGCCTCGCGCACCTTTGCAAAAGCAGTCTCCAGATCCTGAACATACTGATCTGCTTCAAAAATCTTATCCTTGGTGGTTAGAATTAGGTGGAACCTTCTTAGCACCCTCAATGATCTCAAATGGCGCCTTCCCCGTAGACATACGAACCGTGTTGCTGTAGGCAGACTCCACCAAGGGCAAAAACTTCTCCCACTGAGCTTTTTGATCAGAGATGTAAGACTTCAACAAGTCCAGAACTACTGAATTTGCATTCCCCAATTTCCCATCTGTTTGCGGGTGGAAAGAGGATGAGAATTGTAACCTAGTACCAATATTATGATAGTGAAAGTGTGACAAGGTGTTTGCCCACCGCATCTGCTTGTCCGAAAGTTGTTTTTGTGAAAAGAAATATCGTGAACTCTGATGATCGGCGAACACTGTAAAATTGGCTCCGAGTAGAAAGTGTCGCCACTCAGTAAGAGCATTGATAACTGCCAACATCTCTTTCTCGTAAATCTGTGCAACCCGTTCTCATCTGGAAAACATTCTACTCTCATAGGCTACAACATGCCCTTTGTACATCAAGACCGTTCCCAAACAGCGGCCACAGGCATCCACTTCTCCTTGAGAATCTTAAAGGCTGCAATCTCAGATGGTCCCCAAGTGAAAGGAACCCCTTTCTCTATCAAAGCATGCAGAGAAGAAGCAACCTCCGCAAACTTTTGAATGAACCAAACCACCGATAGTAAGAACACAAGCCCAGAAAACTGCGAACCTCATGCACATTCTTCAAATCTGGCCAATCTCTAATGGTCTCAATCTTGGCCAGATCCATTTTGGCACACTCCGCACAGACAATGTGTCCCAAAAAGTGAATCTGGTAAGAAAAACTCACTCTTCTTTCCATTTACTACCAACCAATGTTGCCTTAGTACCTAAAATACTTGTAGTAGGAGCTATCGATGCCCTGCCTCATTCTTGGAGAATACGATGATGTCGTCAAAAAAGGTGCCCATAAATTTCCTATACTCTCAAAGAATCTTGTCCATCATTCGATTGAGGGTTGTGTCACAAATTGGTAACGTGTCAAGCCACTGAAGAACGGAGCCAACCTGCAAATCCCGGCCGAGAAGCCTAAACCCTAAGTGAAGAAGCAGAAGCAACAGTAGAAGTTTTACCAACTTGCAAAGTCTTGCCGAGTGGCCTATTTTTAAAGAAAAGTTCCCGCTAACTTATGGGACCCCGTCTGATGGGGCCCAAGTGAACTAAAGATATTAAAATAAAGACGCACCAACACACACACACACATGCTAATTCGCGAGTAGCTTGATGACGTGATCCTGAATTTTGCGCTAACTGCTGACGTGGCAGCTTGTACCAATTCTCGAATTTTGCACTCACTGCTGACGTGGCAACCTATACGGATTTCCGGATTTTCCGCTGACTCTTGACGTGGCATAGCTGTACGGATTTCCGTGTTTTATGATGACTACTGACATGTCAGATTCTATGGATTTCCACAGTTTGCGCTGGCAGCTTTTTGCGCCATTTTTTGAGTCAGATGCTTTTGAGTTTGAAAGCTTTTCATGTAATTGCTTTTCATAACCAAGGGCCTTTAAATATGAGCCAAGGGCTCATTCTTTGGCATGCTTCAGTACGAAGGTGCAAAGGGTGGAGTACCGGCATTGAAATGAGTTCAAGTAATATAAAGAAATACAAAAAGGGGCGCCAAGGTTTGGTGGGCCCAATGCTCTCTGGGGTGGAACTTCGCCACTTCCCGTGTCATCTATCTCTTTCCGTTCAGTTGTTATTTGAAGTGCTAAAAGTCTATTCAGTCTGTTCTTTTCCGTTGGCATGCGGTGCTCGTCTCGTGACAAGTTGCAGGAGCATTTGTGAGACCAAAAGGCATCACCAAATACTTGTACAAACCAAAGGACGTCCTGAAGGCGGTCTTGTAAACATCTCCACGAGCAATCCTGATCTGATGATAGACACTTTTCAAGTCGATTCTACTGAAACAAATAGAACCCTATAACCTGTCCAGTATATCATCAATCCTACGTATCAGGAATCTGTTCTTGATGCAAGCTGCATACCTCTTAAAGACAAGGAAAAGCTAAACACAAATGCTCAAGATCTTTATAGAGGGGTTTTAAACTTTTCTTACACAATGTGCATTATGGAACAATATATTTGTGGACCTCAAAGGATAGTGGTTGTCACAATCTCGTGACACTAAGCACCAAGGATAAGATTTTTGAAGCGGATCAATATGTTCAGGATCTGGACATTGCTTTTGCTAAGGTGCGCGAGGCTCTCAAGAAGTCTCAAGCACGGCATAAGAAGGCAATGGAGAAGCATGGTCGTGACTTGCAGCTGAAGGAGGATAATTGGGTGCTTTAACGGTTTGAGAAGGCACGCCTACAAAAACGAAAGGGTAAGGAGCGACCTTGTCCAAACTTGAGTGTGCGATATTATGGCCCTTTCCAAATTCTGGAGAAGATAAATGATGTATCCTTCAGACTGAAGTTACAAGATACTTGGAAGATTCACAATGCATTCCATGTGAGTCTCTTGAGACCTTTCGAAGGTGAGGTGCCAGTGGACAAGGAACTAAAGAAGCAACGTGAAGTGGAAGAGACAGAGGAGATTCTCATTTTAGAACAGATCCTTACTCACAAGGAAAGGAAAGTGAAAGGTAAGCTGACATGCTGGTATTTAGTCAAGTTCAAGAACTATCCGGCTTTAGATGCGTAATGGATGGAGGAGGAGGACCTAGCAGATACTCCTCAAATTTTAAAGCTTACCTTCAAGCTTTTGGTTTAGCACCGACTATTCCAAGATTTACCGATGATCAGCGGATTGAATCTGGTGCGGTGCAGACTGCATGGGAGGGGAGTTACTCGGCTCCTTTGTCACAAATTATCCAGATGGAATAAAGTCACTGATTTCTTTTGTGATTTCAGGGATATTGACAGGCTAACAATATTTTGTCGTATAACTTTATGAAAAGAAGTACTTTGAAATGGGAATTCCTAAAATGAATCTGTTATATGTGCTCTCTTATGTGTGGTGTTTGAGTGCATGTTTCAAAGACAAAATGACTGCAGTGTTAAACTAGACATCCGCTAGAGACCGATGCGGTCTGGATGTGATTTCTAAATACGTTACAGTGATCATGATTCTCATCTAAGATCTCGATGGGGATAGTGATGTGAATGTTCACTAACTGCCATCTTCGTGCAAGTACTGGAAATGTGTCGTCGAGTGCGTCGTTACTTGGAGTCAATGTCTACAAAACTAGTTTTTGTCCTATGTTTTCGCAGGCATAATTGCGGGCAATTACAATTCTTTCAAGAGGGGGGTATGTCACAAAGTGATGACATGGCATGACCTAAACGACGGATTCCGAATAGAGGTGGGTCAAATCCCTAGTGAAAGATGCAAAAGAAGTTTTACCAAATCCAACAGGCAATCCTCGCATCCTGCATGTGCTATCATTCACATGAGAAAACATATACTACGGCTGATCCTAAGGGTCCAGATGCATGACCAAAACTGTCGCTAGAAAGCCGGGAGGATGCACTGATCCTGTCGTACCTTTGACTGGCATGGATGATGAGGGGGATGCCAGGTCCGCAAAAGAAGGCTCCTCCAAAGGGAGACAGTGTACTCAAAAAAGGATAGAGGGGATCCATTATCGTACAACGAAGGCCATGCCACGATTTGGGCGTCAAATTTTTAGCACAAAAGTCCTTTTGAGAACGCCCGGCTTTTTTGTAACAGTTGCTTTTGGGCCCGGTGTCTATAGAAAGGTTCCTTGGAGTCACTCCTTGTAGATTAGTGCATGGTTGCACCGTTGCACATCTGCAGAGTGACTCCCTTGCCTCTATGGATTATTTAATATAAAAAAGAAGTACTGAAAGGGGTGTCAAACTTTGGGGCCAATGCTTCAGGAAGTTGAGCTCCGCCACTCTGACTGTGGGGTGTCCTCTCTTTCAACATCGAGTGTTTGCTGTACGGTGATTGTTGTAATGATTTTCAGTTCAGTACGGTGATTGTTGCAATGATTTTACCGCCTTGCCAGTGGCTTGCCGATTATAGTGGTATCCAAGCTTGGATGAGTGTTCTTCTCAAAGCAATCCAGTCTAAAACTGCACAATCAGCTTTTGAAGAAGAGGTTTTTTTCCAAAAATTGCTTCTTGAAGATGAAGTCAAAAAAATCTGCCTTGGATTGGTTCCAAGTTCTAGCTTGAGTTCGTTTGAAGATTTTGGCAAGCCAGCAATTGCTTGCCGTATCTTTCAGATACATACCCACATGTCGAAGCTTGGACTTCTCCATGAATCTATCGTTGGCTTCGAATTGTTGGATAAATAAGAGTATAACATCTCTCTGGCCGTTGGAACTGTCAAACTTGACATCTTTGTCTCCCGATTTGAAGACCTTCTTAATGTTCTTTGTAGCTTCATAATAGGTTTAGATCTCTTAGAGAGGGTTGTGGCTTTATGCTTTTTAGTAGAAGCAATATAATCTGGAGGATTGGGTCAGCAGGTTAATTTCTCGCTTGGTGCACGTGCACCTTTCTCTTGTTGTTGATGAACCTTGAGAGCTTGGGCATCTTATTGTTGCTTCTCTCTCAAGCATCATGCTCTCGCAACTGTCTTAGAGATGCTAAGGGCAATTCAACCTCAGGCATAGCAAGCACTTGTTGCACTTCCACTTGGTTCCTTGTTTCTTGGAGTTCTTGCTCCATGGTTCTTCCTTGACTTGTCATGGCTTCTTCTTCTTCCTTCTTTGCACATAAAGAGAGTGTGACCTTGCTCTGATAGCATTGTCACAAAACAGAAGTAGAAACTGAGTTTTGGTACTCAAGGACTATAGAATAAACTCTTAGAAGCTGGACAAGAGGAGGAGAATCGAATAAGATGAGAAAATCAACAAAAGATGGGTTGGTCCCCCGCCCCCCTTAAATAAACCCTTATTAATGGGGAAGAAAGAATACAAGCTACACATGAACAGGAAGGTGGGGCTTGATACCCAAACTCCGGTCTGAACCTTGATCTTGATGGTTCTCGAAAGAATCTTCTCCCTAACTGAACCTTGAGTCAAAAGCTCTTAATTCTAAATATCTTAACCCAATCTGAGGGTGTGGCAACCCTTGGAGTTCTTCTTGGATTCCATACTGGACCCCTTAAGCAGGGACTGAAGCCCTCTACTCCTACTGCTCTCACAATGGAGAGAACCTGCAAAACACAAAAATCATTGAAGCACGTCTCACAAGATAACATCATCAGACTCCAACTGATGAGGTAGAGTCGCCTCGGATGCAAAAACATCGCGTGGTCTCATAATGGCTCGTGACTAGAACTTGGCAGAGGCTTCTTTTCTAAATGGGACGCAAGGGATCTGATGCCAGAATTGGGAGATAGGGGCTGCTTTTAAAGGTGAAAATGGCCCACTAAAGCATCCAGAGTTTCCTTTTCTGCAAAAATAGGAGGGGCTGCTGGAGCACCTCGAGAGAGAGGGGGGAGATTGTCATGAATAGAGAGAGGGCTGCTTTGTAGTAGCACCAAGAAAAAGGAGGGAGAAGAGGGTCAGGGAGCAGTTTTTTAGAGGGTTTTGCTTGTTGTGCCAGGGCATCCAGCTTTAAAGTTTCCTCCTCTTTAAAAGTGGCTGCCTGCCAGTTGCTTCATTTAAAAATACCTGCAAAATCGTTTAGAAACTGAATTTTGACCCAGATGTCCCTGGATGCAACCTCATCCACAGATGAAATGCAGACATAGGCTTCTTGGCAGA
Source organism: Adiantum capillus-veneris (assembly GCF_014529385.1). Classification (NCBI taxonomy): domain Eukaryota; kingdom Viridiplantae; phylum Streptophyta; class Polypodiopsida; order Polypodiales; family Pteridaceae; genus Adiantum; species Adiantum capillus-veneris. The sequence goes on along the minus strand of NC_140958.1, from coordinate 64,739,834 downwards.
ATAACATTTGCTTTCACCAAAAAGCAACTAAAAAGCAGCTTATTTTTCAAAAAGCAACCGCTTTTTCAAAAAGCAACCGCTTTTTCAAAAAGCCTCCTAAGAACCCATTTTCATTCATGTGTCTACTCCTTGGCACGCGCCACTGACTTAGTCCGGAGTCTACTTAGCAATGAGACATTCCCATACCAATGCTCCCGCCATCCACCTTGTGACACACCAAAAATGCTCATTACTTAGTCACTTCCTTACCGAATTTACGAAACAAATCCATAGCAATGCTCTATGTCACCAATCCTACGACGCATTAGAAATGTTCGTTTTGGATGCTTAGATACTTCCTATAGATGCTATGACTCACCCATCCGCTCTGACGCATCAGTTTTATCCATTCTAGGTGGCCTATCAAATATTTCCTTTGACAGTACTCTAGTCATTCCCCTGAAATACCTATTCTAGGATGGCTAAAGGGGTATTTAGTCTATGATGCTCTATGTCATTCCCCTAATGACACATCCAAAATATTCCCTTCTTGTGGATCCATTACTAACTAATAGTTCAAATGTGCACATATTCAAATGCAACATAAATTTAATCATTAACTAAGATTGTACAAAAATAGCAAGTTTAGCAACAGACATGACGCAAGTATCTCCTCTGATTGGCTCTCTTCATGTTATACCTGGCAAAGTCAACTTCCACATCATCAAGCTACCTCACCCTGACATCCTTTTGGGCATGCCATGGTTCTAAAAGAACTCTACTATGTTGGATCCATGGAAGAAAGTCATCTCTCTAACCATAGAGAATACGGACTATTTCTCTGAATGTGAAATTGGAGGAGGATCTTTCCTCTTTATGGGTTGTAATCTTTGGCTTTTGCTAATGAAGTTGAGGCTAATACATGGATGATGTATCGATGTATAACAACGCAAAGACATAGCCTAGCACGGTATATGTGCCGGATATACTAGGGGTTATGGGTCGAGAACGTACCTTCCAACACTGGATTGAAGGATGTCCTGTGCTAGCCAACCCACCCAAGGGGCGTGAGCGCACCAGGAACTTTTAAAAAACATCTTTCCCCACGGGCACTGCCCTGCTTGCCATTTGTCCCACACACCTGTCATCATCTGCACTCGAGGCCTGGCTTAGTGCCATCTGCACCCCACCCTTTTCCTTCCCTTGCACTCCATTTCCTTCTCCCGTTAACCACAAAGGGGAATCTCCTGAGGGGATCCCCCTGATAAAAATTCCTTCCCAGAATCATCCTGACATACTCGTTCCCTAGAACGATGGACCACTACCCTGAGGATAATCAGATTAATCTGGATAGTGGAAAAAGCCATCTCGAGGCTGCACCTCTCAGATTTTCCAAGGATCTCTAGGCAACAAATGAGCAGGCAGTCAAATAGACAATGGAGCATCTTTATAAGAGGGAGAATCGGGAGGGAGAGCGAGGCTCTCTCTTCTCATCCTGTCCACCAACAAAGTAGAAAGGCTTTATAGCCACTAATTAATGCGGAGTACACAACCGTCATGTCATCCAAGAGGTTACGGTCTTGAAAAATCCAGTCTTCCGATACTGATTGTATTTGAAGGAAAGTAAGCTTGCTGCTCGTCATTTTGCAATTTCTTCGAGCAAGATCAGGACAACAGTCATAGATTGCCACTGTCTCAATCCTTCGCCACTGCCCCTTTTACGGACAAATGTAGTATTCTCAGTTAAAGCTTCTATGCTGCCCGCTAGAAAGACCGGCATTTCTATACCTCCTTGCCAATGTAACTTCACATAACTGAAGAGAGGTCTTTCTACACCTCCTGGCCAAAGTAACTTCACATAACTAAAGATCAAAGTCACTTTTGAGGATACTTAAATTAGAGAAACTGCATTACAACAATTCCAGATTGAGTTAGAGTCAGCTTGTACAAGAAAAAGCACCTTGCAACGTTGGTGGTAAAGACCCTAATGTAAGGCATTCAAACTCGACTGAATCAATCTTGTATTTTGCAGAATATTGTTCAATCAAAGGTTGAGTAGTCTCCTTAATGATCTTGCAAATGGCCTGCAGTTGAGTCTATTCAGCAAATGAAATGTGTTGAAGAGAAACCTGTGAAAAGAATGAATCACAAATATAAACCTTGTCAAGGTATGGCCATAAGTCCTTTATAAATTTGTTCAGCCAGTCTACCTGCACAAGATCAGGAAATTCTCTCCATAATTTTTGCCACAAACTCTCAAGATGAAGTCACTGTGGCCACACACACACATTTACACAAAAGTAGTACCCGATCATAATCTGGATTTTTGACCCAGAGTGGTATCTCTGGGAGGAGACTTTGGAGAGTCTTTGAGTCTAGGTCGCCCAGCGGCCTTATTATGGGGTCCTGAAAAAATTCCTTGTTTTCTCAAATTTTAAAGACTAATACTTTTTTTATAAAACAAATAAACTGCAACAACCTAAATACAGACAACATGGAAAAATACAAAGAAATCAATTTTTTCCCTGTCTAATAACACAAGAAAAGTCATTGCAGTTTTTAAGCAACATTTATCAAGGCTTCAAAAGACGAAAGAGCTTTTCAGCTCTGCCTTGAAGGTATTCACAAAGATCACGCCCAGCAGCTCTCAACGAAGTATAATGGCGAGTAATCCCATAACTACAGCTTGCACAGTGTGCTTAAGTGTACAATGTGGCTCATAGAAAGAAAGGTAACGTGGCTAAAGTGTATTTTCTTAATGCATTTTTAACACCAGGCAGCCTACAAATGAGCCTACATACTTGACATCCTACTCAATTAGCCTACATGCTTGAGATTGTAAAACTCGTCAACTTTTAGCCTAAAACTCTACATAATGTGACCTTTAAACGTTCCTAGATATAGCACCATAGTTATAAACCTGAACAAGAATTAGCAGCAATCTCCACCTTAAAACCAAAAATGATAGAATAAAGCATCATTGGAGCTGTAAAAGAAGAGCATATCAACACAGATTATATAATAAGCACAAAAATCTATTGCAGCTCTGCACAAGCATACTTTTTGAGACTCAAATCAATCTCCACCTTAAAGCCAAACATGATAGAATAAAGCATCATTGGAGCTGTAGAAGAAGAGCATATCAACACAGATCCTATGTTAAGCACAAAAATCTATTGCAGCTCTAGGCAAGCATACTTTTTGAGACTCAAAGCACTAAAATCCATAAAGAACCACTGATAAACACTCATCCAAACAAAACCTGCTCGCAAAGCTTGCATCCGACAAGAGGAAGGATCGAACAATAGCCCAAAACATGATGAGAAAACATAAAAACAATAGTACGATACTCTTGCATGGAAAAACCTGAAGTGTATGCGCCTTCTTGGCAACCAGGAAAACCAGCAAGAAAAATGACAAGCTAGAGCGGCACCTTGACATCAGAAGGTTGCCAGTAGATGAAGAGGAAGTAGCCGATGAGGAGGCCAGCTCCCACGCCGAAGCCGAAACCAAACAATCCAAAGAGAGTGGCGAAGAATCCCATGGGATGTTAAACAGAGTTGGCTTTGACGATGGAGCGGGAACGGGAACAACAGCAGCAGCAGCAGCAGCAACAAGAGAATGGCACACAAAAAGACTACTTCGCGCTGCATGAATAAATAAGCATGACCTGTCACAGGAAACGAAAAGGCCACGTGGCAGCTCCTTCGGCTTTTGAAGACCTTGGTGGCAAGTTGAAACATCAAGTTGACAAGGGCCTTCCCTTACCTAGGCCTTCAGCGACGACGCCTGCCAGGGGAGGTTTTGCTGGGCCACGTACTGGTTTTGATGGGCCAAGTGCTAGTTCTCATAGAGCGTCCTCGAAGGTGTGGAGAAAGATGCGGAGGGTGGTCTAGCCACCCTTAAAAAACAAGTGAAAGGGTCACGATGGCTTTCTAAAACAATAGGGAAGCGATAAAACCATTAGGTTGAGTTTAACTAGAATCAGTGTTCACGAAAGGATTGCCTCAGCTTAGCCTTGAGCTGGTTGAAAATCGAGACTAGTTGGTTACAAACCATGGTAAAGGGAAGAAAAATCGATGAAATATGTGAGAAAATAGTTTAAAAATCCTCCAAATTTCAAAAATTTTGCTAGTATTTCCGGTTTGCTTCTTTGCAAGGAGGAATATTGGCCGCCACTGTTTAGGACAGGTGTGCCTCAACTTAGCCTTGAGCCGACTACAAATGGAGATTAGCCAATTACAAGCAATGGTAAGGGAAAAAATTTGGTAAAATATACGAGAAAATAGTTCAAAATCCTACAGGTTTGAAAATTTCTAATAGTAGTTCCGATTTGCATCTTTACATGCAAGAGGCCCGGCCGCTTGGGAAAAAAGACTTTCCCAAACACTGTCGGGGATTCTTCAAGTGGCACTTGGAGGCGTTCTTTGTGGCAGCAGAGGCGGCGACATATGCTAGGGTGTGGCTCCCTATGACAACCTATTTAGGTGTGGGGTCTCTTAGCCGTGGTGGTTTGTTGTCTTTTACATGGAATAATATGCTTCTTGGCGAAGTTGGTTGGCTTACTTGGGACGTGTGGATGTCGATGGCAATGGCATCTTAGTGGTGGCTCCTTGGGTGACCTTCCCGGTGTCGTGCAGCTCCGCTGCCATGATGAGAAAAAGAGCAGAGAAATGCAAGCTAAGCTTCTTTGAAGCCTACACATTAAGTGAGCAATGATCAGGGCTTGTTAACAGGTCAAGTTTAATGATTAATGTATGCCAGATGCGGCTTTAAAGGGCCAATTGATGCTTAATGATGCCAAAAATGATAATGCTTGAAGTGAGCATAGATGAGAGGTTATGATCTGAAACTATAGTGCTTGAAGTGCTCTACTGGCCTGTCTTTACAGCTCGTTGATTGGAGCTACGGTGAAGAAGTTATGGCACTTTGAAGTTTAAGTTGATTGCAGATCTGTACCGGATTGGGCAACTGCAGAGCTGAGGTGACAGAGATGAAATGAATGCACGGGCCTGAAGTGCTCACTTTGTGGAGCGCGTCGGTCTTTTCAGATCAAGGATCGGAGTTCCGGTTGCCAAGTTATTGGTCGTTAAAGATTCACTGGGGGCCGGCTCCGTACTAGCCCGGTCCGCTCGATCGGAGTGCCATCTAGGAATTTTACAGTCTCAACAGGATTATATGCATTTTATACAGCTTGAAGAGTCTACAGGGATTTACGGCTCTTTAGACAGAGTCCGGCTTGATCAGATAATAGGGCTTGAGGCCGATTACAATTGTTGGCACTGCTGAACTGGGTAATTTTGGCATTATTCGGAATGTTGTTATGGGCAATAAGATTCTCGAAGATATTGTTAGTCAAGGCTTGCTGGAGAAAAATATCGTGCTTGGCATTGCCTTAGCCGACATGTGTACCAAACATGATGCCTTTTACTTGTTGCAAACCATTGCTTGACCGACATGTGTACCAAACATGATGCCTTTTACTTGTTGCAAAATATTGCATGACCGGCATGTTTGCCATATATGTATACCAGATGTGGTGCCTTAATGAAGATGAGGGACCGGCCGACCACCAAGGGACTGGCCGCCCAAGGAAATGGCCAAAAGGCCGCCCGAGGTCATTGCCTAAGGAGGGTGGCCACCCAATTAAAGGGATTTGAATGTGAAAGAAAGAAAATAGAAAGCCAGGCAAGGCATAGCCAGAGGCAGCGAGCGGCGGCTTTTTGGCCCCGATTCCGGCAGTTTTCGTGCTCGTCTAACTGTCGTCCGCCACATCACCATAGACGTTCCCGCGCCACTGCTGGGGGGGGGGGGGGGGGGGGGGGGGGGCATGCTAATAATAGGGGGATGCCTTTTGCATGGGTTGATATAGCAAGCAAAAACGAGGAAAGGAGGAGTTAACGAGGGCTATCAAAGAGAGGGGAAGGCTCTCGACCTCAAAGGGGGGCTTGCCATCCCTCTCGTTCTCTCTCTCGTATGGAAGGGCGAAGAAAAGGAGGCGAAGACCTCGAGGGCACAAAGCCAAAGAGGAGGTAAGCTCGAGATTGGCGAGGACCGAAGAAAGGCTCAAAGACAGACTCGAAGGAAGGCTCTCGAAGTAGAGCTCTGATGACCGAGCAAGGCTATCTCTCTCTCTCTCTCGATCTCCAATCAAAGCAAGCTTTCGTCTCTCCCTCTTGAGCTTGAACATACAAGCAATGCAAAGAAGAGCTTAAAGAGGTTAAGGAAGGAGACTACGAGGGAAGGAAGAATAAGGGAAGGGAGCCTCAAAGCAATAGGAAATCTCTCACTCTCTCTCGCTCTCAGCCTTGACTAATAAAACAAGCAAGGTTACTCGATTAGTAAAGGAAGAAGAAACTCTCTCACTCGAGAGTAAGCAGACCTCGGCTAGCAAGCCGGCAAGGGAAGATTTGAAGAAGGATATGGCTATCTCTCTCTCGCACTGTGAAGCAAAATCAAGGGGCTCTTCCTCATCATAAACAAAGGAATTGACCTAATTAAAGAAGCAGAAGGAAAGCACAAGGTAGGCCAACAAGGGTTAAGGGAATCGGAGCAATTGAGGAGCAGGAAGCTGTGAAATAATTGACAAAAGTGAGGCTTGCGGAATCTAAGGGAACTCGAAGCAGATGAAGCGACAAGAGATAATTACCATCACCGTCATCGACTAGAGATTGATTAAATAATTGTTAAGCCCCGGTGTCGTTAACGGCCCGGTTAATTCTGTAAAGCACAAGCTTAAACTCCTAGTTAGCAGATGACCCAAGTGACGGTGTTGTTAACAGCCCGCCTTGGCTAAAGATTAAGTTGTACTCAAGCGTTAATCGATTAATTGATGATTACGGTGATTTCCAGATTCAGTTACATCTGTTGGTCTTGTTCTCTCTCTTTCACACCTCTCACAGGCAGAGGCCCGGCGCCTGCCCGGCTCACGTAGCAAACACATATCCCCCGACATCTTTGGTGAACGGATGTCGTGCAGCTCCGCTGCCATGAAGAGAAAAAGACAGAGAAATGCAAGCTAAGCTTCTTTGAAGCCTACACATTTAGTGAGTAGCGATCATGGCTTGTTAGCAGGCCAAGTTTAATGATTAATGTATGCCAAATGCGGCTTAAAAGGGCCAACATATGCCTTAATGTTGCCAAAAATGATTATGCTTGAAGTGAGCATAGATGGGAGTTTATGATCTAGAACTCTAGTGCTTGAAGTGCTCTACCGGCCTGTCTTTACGGCTCGTTGATAGGAGCTACGGTGAAGAAGTTATGGCATATTGAAGTTTGAGTCGATTGCAGATCCGTACCGGATTGAGCAACTGCAGCTAAGGTGACAGAGATGATATGAATGCATGGGCCTGAAGTGCTCTACTTCTAGAGCGTGTCGGTCTTTTCAGATTGGTGATTGGAGTTCCGTTCGCCAAGATATTGGCCGATAAAGATTCACCGGGGGCCAGTTCCGTACCACTCCGATCGGCTCGTACAGGGTGCCATCTGGGAGATTTTGGCTCTCGATTGGATTTTAAAATGCAACAGAGTAAGTCCTCGATGAGAATCTTGTCCAAAATGTTATCTCCTGCAGTGCATTGATAGCAGGATATATTGCCAGCAGCAGTACTATGATAGTCTACCTGTAAGTCAAATGTGGTGTACGTCTCATAAAGTGCAAGAAGTGCTTGAAGAGCTTCGTGTTCGGAATGTCATCTCTTGGAATGCAATGATTGCGGGATAACTCCAACAGAGGTAGGGCCAGGAAGCTGGACAAATGCAATCACGTACGCTTATATCTTGAAGGCAAGCATCACCATGCAAGACGATATGGGCATCAAATTCATGATGATATTGTTAGTCAAGGGCTATTGAAGGAAAATTTCGTGCTTGGCAGGCTTGGCTAACCATGCCACTAACCATCCCTTGCTTGAGATGCATGCCAAACATGGCAGTGTGAAGGTAGTGGAGTATGCTCAAATTGGTGTCCTTTGAGGGCCACCCGCCCAAGGGGACATGCTTAATGGCCGCCCAAGAGCTTTAACCAAACGCCCGCCCAATGGGATAAATGAGGGGAGAATAGTGGGAAAGGGAGGAAAAATAAAGGAAAGCATGGCGAGATGGTGCAGGCAGAAAACGCGAGCGCAGGGAAAGAAGGTCAGGCCCGTCTGTGGGGTGCTCAAACGAGCGCGTGGGTGAAGGGCAAAGTGTAGAACGTCTCCTCGCGTTGTAGTTTGGTGCCCCAATCGCCGGATTTCATGCTGCTCGACCTTGTCGACTGCCACATCATCAACCCCGCTCCCACGCCACGTCAGTCACGGCGCCGTGACTGCGTGGTGGGGCAAAAAAAGCAAAGAAGGGATATTATAAGTAAAGGGATCAAGGAAGAGAAGGGTAGTTGTTCAAAGAAGAGGAGGAGAGCGTAAGAAGGCACAAGAGGATAACGAGGATGAAGGAGGAGGGTTATCAACGAGGGGAAAGCTAGAGGGGAAGGGGAAGAATCCCTCGGCTCATCCTTGACTGGCAAAGATTCTATCTCCCTCTCTCGTGCTCTCATCCTCGAGGCAAGCAAAAACGAAAAGAGCAATAAGAGGAGATTTTAGACGGGCATCACGAAGTGGAGAAGAAGGGGAATAGCACGAAGCAAGAGAATCTCTCTCTCTCTCTCTCTCTCTCTCTCTCTCTCTCTCTCTCTCTCAGCTTGAGAAGAAAAACGGGTCTCTCTCCCTCTCTCGAGAAGGGGAGGCAAAGCAAAGGGCTCGGAGAGTTGGCACAAGAGGCAAGCATTGAAGAAAGATATCTCTCTCTCGTTCTCGCTCATGCGCGGCAAGACAAAGGAGGCAAAGCTCTCTCTCTCATATGAAGGGAAAAGGGGGTATTTCTCTCCCTTGAGGGTAAATAAGGAAGGGCAAAGAGATCTCTCTCTCTCACAGCTTGAGAAGCAAAACGGGTCTCTCTCCCTCTCTCGAGAAGGGGAGGCAAAGCAAAGGGCTCGGAGATTCGGCCAAAGAGGCAAGCATTGAAGAAAGATCTCTGTCTCTCGTTCTCGCTCATGCGCGGCAAGACAAAGGAGGCAAAGCTCTCTATCTCATATGAAGGGAAAAGGGGGTATTTCTCTCCCTCGAGGGTAAATAAGGAAGGGCAAAGAGATCTCTCTCTCTCTCTCTTTCGAGCTTGAACAAGAAGAAGCCAAGGCTCGGAGCTTGGTCAAGGCAATTGCATGCAAGGAAGGTACTTTGAAGGGGATTCCAAGCGAGGTTAGAGCAAGCCAAAGAGGAGAAGGTAGATTGAGGTCGAGGCTTGAGCAGGCAAAGGAGTGTTAGCAACGGCTAACGGTTGCACCAATTATGCACCAAGTTGTGGATATGTTATGGATGTACACAATATTTACTTTTCATTGTATAGGGCTTGGGCTCATTTAAGAGTTCCAAAGTTGTATGAGTTTAGGCTAGAGAGCTCACTTTATCCCATAGTTGAAGGGTTTGAGGCCCAAAACTATAAAAGAGCCCTATGCTTAATGAGAGGTGATTCTTTAGTGGTCCTTTTGAGAACTCTCTCCCTAGAGGAGGTCTTGATGGCCTAGCCTTTGAGCTTAATGCCCATGCTTAGAAGGCTAGTGCTAATCACATGTAATTAGTGTAATCCTCTCTTAATTAATCTAGTATTCATTATGTTGTCAATCATGTTTATCTACTTTCCTTCATTGTTTTGAAGTGTTGATCTTCTCTAATCTAACTCTTACTTATGCTAAGCTACTCTGATTAGTGGATTCCTTATCTAACTCTCTCGATTAAGCGGAGTGGGTGTACTCGTGATTGAGGGATTAGAGTTGTCCTCTAATGGTGTGCTTGTGTGTGTGTGTAGGTTTAAGAAGCCTTGAGCTTGATTTGATTATGTGTGACTTGATTTGGACATCATGATGGGCATGGTTGGGATGGCCGATTTGAATGCGATCTTGTGTGCTTAATCGTCAATGCATGTAATTAGAGTTGTGCTCGAGAGACTCCAAGATTAGTGTGTTTCACTTCGTTGCTTAATGTGTGTAGATGATTGCTTGAATTGATGTTTGATGTGCGATTAGCATTAGTTGTTTGGGATGATTTCTATTTGCATTGGAGAATGCACGCTCTTGAATCCTCTCAATCTTTGCATCCGATGATGCTCTCGCACATTCTTTGTGTGATGCCTCCAAGCCCTAGCCGGGTCATGCTCTCTCTCTCCGGATTGATAGATTGTGGGAGATTGCCTATGCTATGGCGAGCCTCCAACATTGGCGTCGTTGCCGGGAACAGGTTGACTACGCTAGTGGAGTTGAGGTTGCAAAAGATAAGAGTAATTTGATTACCGATTTCTTGTAATTAGGTAGGATTTGATTTGTGTGTAGTGTAATTAGGTTTAATTAGATGTGTATAGAGTCATTTCACCCCAAAAACCCCTAAATTCTCTTTCGATTTTGCTAATTTTTCACTAACCTTCACTAATTTTGCATCCCATTCATGCTAATTTCGTGCTAATTGTACTAATTCCATGCTAATTTCATGCTAATTGTGCTAACCTAACCACTAATTTTGATTTGGAATGTATGCTAAATCCCCTCAATTGAAGAGGATCATCACTCGTAATTGCTCTAATCTAAGCCTAATCATGTGATTGAGTGTTGATTTTGGTCAATTTTTTGATCAATTTTGGACCGAATCGGAGTTGCACACATGTGTGTGCAATGGAGTGTCTACGCGAGGAGCAAAGATTAAGCGAGCAAGCAATCAATTGTAAGTGGATTGACCTACTCCGTTCAATTTTTGATTGATTAAGTTGATCCCATTGAGTTGCTAACTCATTGCTAAAATTAGGTGTGTGTGCCTAATTGATGGAATTTATGCCTAATTTGATGAAATTGGAATGAAATTGTAATCAAATAAGACACCTAAATGCTTGTAGATTGATGATTTTGCAAGAAATGTGTGTGCAAGCATTATGAATTGGCCTAATTTCGTTGCTAATTGAGCAAAAAAAAAAAAGGATTTGTGCACCTAATTTTTGTGTGTGTGCAATGCTAAATTGAGTTAAAATTTGATCAATTTTTTATTAAAATTGAGTTAATTTAGCATGTATATACTCATGTATGTGTGATCAAGTGTGCAATTGATGAAATGCAATGAGTGTTTAATGAAATTTTTGCACAAATCGACGGCCTAAATTTAGGTGTGTGTGCCTAAGTAATGGCCAATTATGCTTAAATTGGGGATGAATAATTGGTCTTGGTTGCCAATTATGATGATTAAAAGACCTAATAGATCGGTGTGATTGACTTTGGGATGATTCGATTGATACACAATTGAAAATGATTTTATGTATTACCATCATGACGAATGCCAAGATGAGTTGGATATGTGTGAAAGTATGTCCATTTTTTTGCAATCATTTAATTGACTAATTTTTTGGTGCATATGGCTCATGGTTGTGCAAAACAAGATCATGAAGATAGAATAAGGATAATTTTTAGCATGCACCTCAATCGAAGAGAGACCAATGACAAATTTAGTGGATATGCATGATAATTTTGAGTGTGAAAGCCATATCGCCTCATGCATGTACACTTATGAACCATAAAATGAGCTAAAGGATGCGGATTTTTTTTTAGAATTATGTGATTATTTCAGTTGTGGATTGGTCTCTTTGCATGATTAAGCATGCATGATTATCGAGAGAATTTTGATTTGTGCAAAGTATGATACTATGACCAACTGCACACCATTGATATCTCCCTCATGATTAAATCAATTGCCATTTTCTCATGTCTCTCAACCACAAACACACTCTCACTAATCGGTGAGAATTTCCTCTTAACAAAATGAAAGTTTTGTTTAAAAACTATGGCGAGCCTAGTTGAATCACTTACATAGGCGTGATCGACCGATTTTCCTTGGCGCTAGCAAAAATGAAAAATCACAACACGACACACACACACACACACACACACATAGCGCCTTGTTGACCCGGAGCCGACCCCTGCACTTGCTTTGGCTTGACCCCAGCATTAGCACACACACTCCCACTTTCTTCGGCTGCAGCCTGCAAAGGGCCCGCCAAACTTGGCATTATTCTCACACACACACACTTGCAATCTCTCTGTCTTGCAGCGGCTCCACAGCCCGCCACCTGTTCCTGCCCATGTGCCCTGCCGACGCGCTCCCGTTGACGCGGAGCCGACCCCACCCAGTTGCCAGTTATGGTTCTCAAAAGACACACACGCGCGCGCAGAGTTCGGGTACTGGCCTGGCCTGAGCTGGCTTCACTTCATATGCACACACACACACACACACACACACACACACACACTTTCTTGGCTCACTTACCGCCAGGTCAACACACACACACACACTCACACAAACACTCTTGCTCAGTGCCCCACGATCCCCTCTACTCCCTTCCTCTCCCTGTCGACCCGCGCAGCTACAGCTCTCGCAGGCAGGCCATCTTTTTCCGGAAATTTTAAAAAATATATATATAACAAAAAATAAAATAAAATCATTCATAAGCCATGATTCCCACTAGATCACCTCAAAAGATGAGAAACTTCATTCTTGGCTAAAATTTTCTTGGTAAAATGCTATTATGTTTGTGCAGAAATGACAAAGATATGCATGCTTTGTGAGTCATGTCTACTTTCAGTGTTTAATTTAAATGCTAGAAAGCTTTTATAGCATTAAAATTGGCATCATTGTGACGGTTGTTGGCCTAAGAAACAAGAGGGGAAACTCCTTGGCCATCAAAGGTAGCTGAGGATGCATTTGAAAATTGATCCATTGAAATTTGCACATTATGCAAAGATTCTTTTGTAGCACTTGGTTTGAATGATCATTTTGGTCATGCACTAATGATTAGCGTCATTTAAAAACTCTCCCTTTTGACGTGAAAAAAATCCACTTGACACTTACAAACATGAAAGCATTGAATTTATTGATCAATTGTTGATGGATATGGAAGTTCTTTTGAAAGGATTGCATGCAACAATGTGGAATAACCATAAATTCTTAGTGCTTGTTTCGAATGCTAGATGCTTCTATGGTGATCTTTTTGAAGGGATGGTGGCCAAAGATACAACACAAGGTTTTGATGCCTCGAGTGAGCTTCAATTCTTTTCATTTTATGCTCTCTTTTTCCCTTGCTATGCATGCCATATGAGTGCTAGTTGGATGTGATCATCGAAGGTGTTGTTGGAATTAGGGTTGCAGAGAAACACACACAGCTTGGAGAAGACGAAGGAAGCTCAAGGCACACAATAGAGAGTGTGTTACTTAGTGTGCAATGGAAAGATAGTTAGCCCTAGAGTGATGGGCGTATATACAATGCACGGGGGAAAAAACCTCCTAAAGAGGGAAAAAATGCCCCGGCGGTCCTAGTGTGTTCACACACATCACTACCACATGTATATGGTAACAAATCCCCCCTGGAGTGATGCGGTGAACGAGAGCTGGCACATGAGTAAAGGGAAGTGTCATGCCCTGAGGACAGGATCAGTCCACAAAGGGGAGTAAGCCCAAAGCTTTGCGGAAAGCTTCAAGCTTCTCACGAGACAATGCCTTTGTGAAAAGATCTGCAAGGTTGTCCTGTGTTGGCACATAAGCCAAGCTGATCTCTCCTGCTGAGAGCCTCTCCCTGACATAGTGGTAATGCACCTCAATGTGCTTTGTGCGAGCATGAAAAACTGGGTTCCTCGCAACTGCCAATGCGCTCTGACTGTCAGTGTAGATAGTGTTGGCAGTGTCCTGTCCAACACCCAAGTCAGCCATAAGGCGTCTGAGCCATACACACTCAACCGTAGCTGTGAAGACTGCCCTGTACTCAGCCTCACAACTCGAAGTGTCCACAGTAGGTTGCTTCTTGCTCAACCATGATATACATGAACTGCCAAGCATGAAACAAAAACCACTTGTGGACACTCGCGTGTCAAAACAACCAGCCCAATCCAAGTCCGAAAAAGCATGTAAGTCTGGCAGCAATGATTCCCCCTTGGGATAAAACAAGCCAAGATGTAAAGTGCCACTAAGGTAGCAGAAAATCCTCTTGACAGCCTGCCAATGCTTAGACCCTGGGCTATGCATAAATCTGCTGACCTGCGAGACTGCAAACTGAATATCTGGCCTCATGTTGCATACATAAATGAGGCAGCCAACAGCAGTTTGGTAAAGAGTGACATCAGCAGGATCGCCAGCATCATGTAGACTCAACTTCAAACCTGTTTCCATGGGAGTGGCAATAGGTTTGCAATCCTCAAGTCCAAACTTACATAGCAATGTCTCTATGTAACTTTTTTGACACAAGGCAATACCACCATCATACTGCTTAAACTGTATACCCAAGTAATGATGCAACAGCCCCAAATCTTTCATCTTGAAAGTAGCATTCAAATCAGCCTTAAATTCAGCAATATGTCTCTCATTTGGTCCAGTGATCAGCAAATCATCAACATAAAGAACCACAATGAGAAATACATCATCCTCACGCTTTACATACAATGTGCTTTCTGTTGGACTGTTACGAAAGCCTCGTTTAACCAAATGAGTGTCAGCTTTCTCATACCAAGCACGAGGAGATTGCTTCAACCCATACAAAGCCTTCTTACATTTGCACACTTTGTCCTCTTGTCCTTTTATGACAAAACCGCGAGGCTGCGTTACATAAACTTCCTCAAATATGTCACCATTCAAGAAAGCAGTAACAATGTCTGATTGATGTACATCCCAACCAAAATGAGCTGCCAATGCACATAGAAAACGCACAGTAGTCATACGACAAGTGGGAGCAAAAGTCTCTTCATAATCTATGCCTTTTTGTTGTGCATAACCCTTTGCAACAAGTCGAGCCTTATGGCGATCGATCTCACCATCCGGCTTGCGTTTCAACTTGTAAACCCACTTCGTACCAATGGCCTTTTTGCCAGGAGGCAAATCACATAAAGTCCATGTGTCATTCTCTATAAGTGCATCATATTCTGATTTCATGGCAGCAATCCAATTTTCTGAATTCTGTGCTTCATCAAAAGACAGAGGCTCCTCAACATCATGTAAACTAGACACAGCCAAAGCATAACAATCTGATGCATAAGATGCATGGCGAGAGCCTGAACGAGTACGACTAGATAAAGGTGCATCCAATTTACTGTCACGCAAAGTGTGCACCAGCCATTTTGGCATCCCTCTAGCCTGCTCATTTTCAGCCCTTTCCTCATCAAGTACATCATGTACATCTGCATCAGTAATAGGCTGTTCTAAAACATTTTCAGAAACCCCCATAGGCTGTACATTTGCCTCATTGGAACTTACATTCGTATTTCCACCACTGAAAAGAGGCAACAAAGGGTCATAAATGTCCTATGAGCTTACATTACTGTCTCTAGTACATGACAGCAAGGGCTGACAGAATCTTCCACAAACACTACATCCTGTGAAACCAGAATACGTTTTGTTTGCGGATGATACAACCTGTAACCTTTGCTTTCAGCACTATAACCAACAAAAATACATTTGACAGCCTTATCATCCAATTTTCTGCGCTGCACTTGTGGCACCAAAGCATATGCCAAACAGCCAAAAACACGCATGTGCTCAATAGAAGGCTTTCTATCATGCCATGCTTCATATGGAGTAATAGATTGCAAAGCTTTCGTAGGACACCTGTTAAGTACATAAGTGGCACACATGATGGCCCCAAGCCAAAAAGAATGCGGCAAAGCTTGACTTTTGACCATACATCGTGCCATTTCCGTTAGTGACCTGTTTTTCCTCTCAGCAACACCATTTTGCTGAGGTGTATAAGGCACTGTACATTGGTGTTTTATCCCACGACTAGCCATAAATGCATTAAATTCATGAGACATATACTCCCCCCCTCGATCGGAACGGAGGGTGCCCACAGTACATTTTGAGACATTTTCAGCCATAGCCAAAAATTGTTTGAAGCACATAAAAACTTCGGACTTCGCTTTAAGCGGAAATACCCATGCATGCCTAGAGTAATCATCAATGAAAGTCACGAAGTACAGGTAATTGCCCAAGGACGGAGTTTGCATGGGCCCACAAACATCACTATGCACAAGCTGCAACCTGCATGTGGCCCTAACTGAACCATCCTTTGGAAACTTAGAACGCTGCATTTTACCCAGAATACAGCCTTCACAAACATGTTTGACAGGTGCTTTAAGAGGCGGCAAAGAAGCAACCATATCAGATTTCTGCAAATGCAGCAAACTGGCAAAATTCAGATGACCAAAACGTGCATGCCAAAGTTTTGCATCTGAAATAGCCCTTGAATCTGCAACAGCATTTGCAAAATTTTGTCCACACTTGTCATACAAAGTGAGCTTATACAGCCCACGGCACAAAAGCCCAGATGCAACAATTTCATCACCAAAACTGAGATCATGAACTGTACATCTGCCATCCACAAATTTGACTACAAGTCCAAGTCTAGCAAGTGCGGATACAGACAAGAGATTCTTCTTGATCCCAGGTACATAAAGTGCATCAACAAGTGTGAAGGAACTGCCATTAGCAGCAGTGAGCACAATCTTTCCAACTCCCTGAACTGGATAAGAGGCGTTGTTGGCACAAGTGACTGAGTTCCCATGAGGGACAGACTCGAGAGAGGTAAACAATTCACGATGTGAGGTAATGTGCTTTGTAGCACCACTGTCGAAATACCACACATGTGAATCTACAGCAACTAACAAGCATGCATCATGGACAGCAGGATTGTAAGTGCACTCTGCGCTAAAAGCCCATTCTGCATCAACATCAGCATCACAATCTCCTTTCACAGAAGACTCAACAATGGCTGCATTTGTAGTGGAACCAGCATTTGCAGTGGAACCACCCTCTTTCTTCTTAGCCTCTTTGGCCTTCAACTTAGGACACGACTTGATCAAGTGATCATTGGCTTTACAATAATGGCAACGCATCTTCTTTTTGCCCTTATCACCAAAATTTCCAGACGAAGTGCTGCCACCAGAAGCATTAGGAACAGAATTTTTGCCACTCACAGCAGAACCATAAGAAGTGGCTGCATTACTGTTACCACCCTTTCTTTGAGAAGCAATAAAAGCCTGTTCAACTGCACGCTGCCTAGTCCTGTTTTTTCTAGAAAGTGACTCTTGCAACAGCAATGTGCATAATGCCTCAAACTTGACAACTTCAGGTTTTCCTTGGGTCATCAGTCTCCAAGTACTAGCAAAAGTCTGGTAGGGATCTGGTAAGGCATCAAGAACAGTCTGCACAAGGGAACTGTCCGAAATGACTTCACCTGCAGAAATGAGTTGCTCATTGATATCCTTGACACTAGCAAGGAAAGTGTCCATATCATCTTCCTCATGCATAATCTTCGACTCTAGCTCTTTACGCAGCAAAGCAATTTTAGCCTCATTGCGGCTTGCATAAAGACCTGCTAGAATATCCCAAGCTTGTTTTGCAGATTTTGCTGAACGGATGTGAGGAATAATGGTGCGCTTCACAGACAACGCAATCAATGCATGAGTCTGCGCATCCTTAACATCCCAACGAGCTTGTTCTGCCGTAGGCAAAACAACTCTAACAGCTGCAATCCTTGCAGCAAGACCTGCAACATCCTCAACATCGCCTACATCTTCAGAACCAGGACGTACATCAATGCCCTGCACAATGTTCCAGACACCTTTTGACACAAGAACATGTTGCATCATATAAGCCCACATAGGGTAGTTGTCCCCATCCAACCTGTCCTCAGCAGCAAACATCTTGAACACATCTGTGTTGTTGTTGTCAGCCATGGTAAATGCTGCACCTGATGTGAAAACTGCCCGAAAATAGGAGAAATGGAGCGGGAACAACTTGTGCTATATAGCACAAACCGTAGAAGACTATAAGGCACCTGTTATGCAGAAAACGGCACTGACAGAAAATCTGCACAAAATGACGAAATAGCCTGTGCAGTACTGCCTGTAGTGGAAACGGAGGCCGAAATGAGACCAAATCAAAATTCTGAGCAGACCGAACTCTTCGAGCTCACCCAAAATATTTGTCGACCTGCGAACGCTCGCCAAAGCTCACTGAAATCGGAGAAAGTGAGCAGGCGTGTGCTGGAGCAGCTGGCGACTAAGCCCGGGAGGACGTGACCTGCTCTGATACCAATTGTTGGAATTAGGGTTGCAGAGAAACACACACAGCTTGGAGAAGACGAAGGAAGCTCAAGGCACACAATAGAGAGTGTGTTACTTAGTGTGCAATGGAAAGATAGTTAGCCCTAGAGTGATGGGCGTATATACAATGCACGGGGGAAAAAACCTCCTAAAGAGGGAAAAAATGCCCCGGCGGTCCTAGTGTGTTCACACACATCACTACCACATGTATATGGTAACAGGTGTGCATGAAACTTTGGGCTTGGAATTGCATGATATATTTTAGTGGTCAACTTGAATGGAAAATCATTGGAAAGCATTAAGATTGAGCTTGTTTTGATGGCCAAGAGTGACAATTAAAATTTTGGGCTTATGATTGATTGTGAATTCCGTTAGTGCTTGTATTGGATGTTCAAAAGCTAAAGAGCACTAATGATTTGAGACTTTTGTGAAGTGATGTGGCACGTGTGTGATTTCAAATGATCCAAGAATGGGTTATCATTGCAATATTGCAAAATTTGGCTATTAAGAGCCATTCATTTCAATAAGTTGCAGTCATCTCTAGCTCATAGATTGCTCTTAAATTGAAAATTTCATATGAGCTAGTGTTAGCCAACTTTTTGAAAAGCTTAAATTGTCAAATTTGGCTATTGAGAGCCACTTCACTTCATTCAAAAGTTGCATTATTTTCAGCTCTTGGCTTGTTTAAATTCCATATCTCATTGAGCTAGAAAATAGTCAACTTTGAACCATGCATGAGAGATTGTAAACATTGTAAAATTTGCTTATGTAGAAGCTCATTATCTCTCGTGGTTGTTATGTATGCATAAATTTGCTACTTTAGAGCATTATGTGCATAACCAAAGGCATTTTTTTCCCTTGGGTTTTTTTCCTTTGGCAAATTCGGGTATGCAAGACCCTAGCTTTAGGTTTTCATTAATGTTTTGTGTGATTTTGGATTTCAATAATTAGCTTTTGTAGCTGGTGTTTACACTTAGCTTCCAAAGGCTTCTTTTGCAAGTAAAAAGGATCAAGAGACTTCTCTACACAAACGATGCTTGCTCAAAGATGCACAAAGAGCATGAATAGGTGTAATCCTTCCATGATTTTTCTTTTTTGTTCATTCTCTTGCTTGGTTTAAGTGAAATTTTGCTTCTAAGCTATGGTATTTTCATGTTAGAAAGCTAGGCATCGTAAAGTTTCAACACCCTACTTTGTGAAAATTAAACTCATCAAAAAATTAGGTTTTATGTGTGTTAATCATAGGTAATTGGCCTAAGTTAATGTAGGTTCATTTCTTGTTAGTCCTAGATTCATTGTGATAAGTCTTAATATTCCATCCATTTTTGTCATGACCTAGGGCTATGATTAGGCTTTAATCTTTTTAGTCCAATTGCCATAAACATCTCATAAAGGAAGCAATAAAAATGTGCTAAAAAAATGAACCATGAAGCAAAGAAGTATCCAAAAAAGTAGCAAAAATGCTACCAAGGCACATGAAAATAAAAATTCCATGTTATGTTATGTCTATGTGAGGCCTAGCCCCTTATCGACACTTGGTAGGCGAGGGGAATCACCTTGGTTCGCGTGGTCAAGGCCCTAAACCGATGCCCTGGGTTGATAGGGGTTAGCCGTCACCTTGGTAAGCTAGTAGGCTTTTGGAACATCGTCTTGAGGGTTCAAGGAGCCGAGAGTCGCACCTAGACTTGCCTTGGGGTGGTAGCCTTGTGATTGTGCTTTAATTTTTCAATGAATGACTAAATCAAAACTTCCATGATCTTCAAAAAGCTTTGAAAATATACTAATAGATCAAGAGCTTTTTTATAGCCCATAGACATGATAGACTTGAATGATTTATTAAGATTGTTCACATAGTTTTTAGGCTAGTAGATTTTATGAACTTTCCTTAGCCTAGGGTCATAATTGATTGCTTGTGTTTCATGCATAAAACTGAAATTTCAAGTGGTTTAATCTTCACAATAGTTTGAGTATTTTTTTGCTTTATGTTGTCTAGTTTTTGACTATGATTGACCCATCTTTTAGAAGCAAAAAATCACTTTGCATGATTGTTCATTTGTGCTTTATGTTTTATTCATTCTTGGTGGCCTTTGTTCTCATTACTTGTTCTTATGTTTTGCAGCTTAACATTTCTTCCAAGGACTTGCTTTCTACCATGTCACCGTGTCTTGCTTCACCGGCACACGAGGACGTGCGCCAAATTAGGAAGGGGGGAGTGTTAGCAGCGGCTAACGGTTGCGCCAATTATGCACCAAGTTGTGGATATGTTATGGATGTACACAATATTTACTTTTCATTGTATAGGGCTCGGGCTCATTTAGGAGTTCCAAAGTTGTATGAGTTTAGGCTAGAGAGCTCACTTTATCCCATAGTTGAACGGTTTGAGGCCCAAAACTATAAAAGAGTCCTATGCTTAATGAGAGGTGATTCTTTAGTGGTCCTTTTGAGAACTCTCTCCCTAGAGGAGGTCTTGATGGCCTAGCCTTTGAGCTTAATGCCCATGCTTAGAAGGCTAGTGTTAATCACATGTAATTAGTGTAATCCTCTCTTAATTAATCTAGTATTCATTATGTTGTCAATCATGTTTATCTACTTTCCTTCATTGTTTTGAAGTGTTGATCTTCTCTAATCTAACTCTTACTTATGCTAAGCTACTCTGATTAGTGGATTCCTTATCTAACTCTCTCGATTAAGCGGAGTGGGTGTACTCGTGATTGAGGGATTAGAGTTGTCCTCTAATGGTGTGCTTGTGTGTGTGTGTAGGTTTAAGAAGCCTTGAGCTTGATTTGATTATGTGTGACTTGATTTGGACACCATGATGGGCATGGTTGGGGTGGCCGACTTGAATGCGATCTTGTGTGCTTAATCGTCAATGCATGTAATTAGAGTTGTGCGCGAGAGACTCCAAGATTAGTGTGTTTCACTTCGTTGCTTGATGTGTGTAGATGATTGCTTGAATTGATGCTTGATGTGCGATTGGCATTAGTTGTTTGGGATGATTTCTATTTGCATTGGAGGATGCACGCTCTTGAATCCTCTCAATCTTTGCATCCGATGATGCTCTCGCACATTCTTTGTCTGATGCCTCCAAGCCCTAGCCGGGTCATGCTCTCTCTCTCTCCGGATTGATAGATTTGTGGGAGATTGCCTATGCTATGGCAAGCCTCCAACAAGGAGGCAAGGAGATTTACAAGCAAACGGGAGCTTGAAGTAAGCAAGCACGCTTGAGATGGTAGCTGGGTCTTGAACCAAAGCAAGAGAAGAAAGCAGGAGAAGGCATGCACTTTGGTAATAATTGAAGCTTGATGATCGAGACAGTTAACTGAATTGAAGCTTGCAGAATCCGCGAGGTATTCGAAGCAGATAAAGTGGCAGGGTAAAAATTCCATCACCGTCATCCGTTAAAGATTGAATTAGCATTTTGTTAAGTCCGGTGTCGCTAACGGCCCGATTAATCCTGTAAACGGGAGCTTAAACTCCTAGTTAGCAGCTGATCCAAGTGACGGTGCTATTAACAGCCCGCCTTGGCTAAGGACTAAGTTGTACTCAATGTAATAATCAATTAATTGATGATTGCGGTGATTGCCATAGCTATCAGTGTCTCTTGTTCTCTCTCTTTCACACCTCCCACAGCCAGAGGCCCGGCGCCTGCCCGGCTCACGTAGCGAACACATATCCCCCGACACCGGTGATGGGGACTTTGGGCCCCGCCCTGTCAGCTTTACTGTCTTCTCGTTCTCCTCTCCATGTGGTGGCTCTCATCAGGAGAAGTGCTTTCAAGTGGCAGATGGAGATACTTTTGTGGTAGCCGGGGTTAGCTTCTCTCTTCAAATAGATGCAGGGTGGATCCCTTCTCAATCAATTTCTATATGTCCCTTTTTTATGTAACTATTGGTTTGTGGTGTATTTCTGGACATGGCTTAGCTTCTATTGGTGGGTTGTGGTTGTTGTACGGTTGGATGCCCTATCTCGAAATTAGGAGCAGGGTTGTTAATGTAATTTTTTAGTGTCGATTAATACGTTATACTCACTATTGTGAGTTTTGAAAAAAAAAAAAGGTGAAATTGTCACAATGGCTTTCTAAATCAATAATAAGTGATAAAATCATTAGGTTGAACTTAACTAGAATTATATAAGATGAAGCATTGTTCGAGAATGTCTCTTTCATTAAGCGATTGAGTTTCCTCCTTGCAAAGAAGCAAACCAAAAATACTAAAATTTACAAGATTTTTGAAGTATGTTCTCACATATCTCACCGGTTTTTCATCCCTTTATCATGGTTTGCTCATTAATATGTGTGTGTGTGTGTGTAAGTATGTATATGTATGCATAGAATCTACTAGAATTATGCAAGGTGAAGCTTCACTTTGGCATTCAGAATAGAATGCAAGAGAAGTGAAGCCATGCGAGGATGTGAAATGAAAGGTGAAATAGAAAGATCCATTTAATATTTTAAAACAAAAATAACATTTAAGGCAAATTTCAATCATCACTGAAAACATTGAAAGTATGTCTAACTCAACTCTCCTCTAAGGCTTCATTTAGAAAGCCAAAAATCACACCATATAATTTTAAAAGTTGATTGATTGTTGACATTTCAAGTCATTTGAAAAAAAGTGAAAGGGTCGCGGTGGCTTTCTATAACAATAAGAAAATGATAAAATCATTAGGTTGAGTTTAACTAGCATTATATTAGGTAAAGCATTGTTCAGGAATATCTCTTTTATTAAGGGACCAAGTTTCCTCCTTGCAAAGAAGCAAACCGGAAATAATAGTCGAATTTTTGAATTTTGCAAGATTTTTGAACTAAGTTCTCACATATTTCACCATTTTTTATTCCCTTTACCATAGTTTGCTCATTTAGTGTGTATATATATATACATATGTGTGTGTGTGTATGTTATGTGTAAAATAAATAAATATACGTATGTGTGTATGTATGTATATGTATAGAATTTACTAGAATTATGCAAGGTGAAGCTTCACTCTAGCATTCTAAAAGAATAGAATGCAAGTGAATTCAAGCAGTGTAAGGATGTGAAATGAAAGGTGAAATAGAAAGATTCATTTAATATTTTAAAATGGAAATAATATTTAAGGTAAGTCTTCATCATGGCACTGAAAACAATAAAAGTATGCCTAACCCAACTCAACACTAAGGCTTCTTTTAGAAAGCCGATCACATCCACTGCCCTTACCACTTATCGAAGGTAAGTGGTTGCTAACACTTTGGATTGAATACACACCACAGCATCTCTACCCATCACTTTTATGCATGGGCGAACATGGGTTACACACCACCCAATTTTTAGTCTATAAAAGGGATAAGAATCTTGTCTCGTGGCTTTAGCCTATTGGCTTGATGACGTGACCTGGTTGAGTTGTATAGAGTTCAACACCCGCCCATGCTCGGGCATGCAAATTCGTGTGTCCATTCTTTTGGGTGCAACCCATTTTTTGTAGCCCTGCATATTTTGCCATCTCTCTTCCACATCCACACATCCAAAGGCGGTGTGTAAACAGCTTGATACGCACAATCATTGACACATGCCTAGAAGAGACGTTCATGCAATTAGCTCTGGGAATGCTCTACCACTGCTAGCTAACCCTCTCCTTGGAGAGGTGCAAATTAGAAGCCTTCGAAAAGCCACTCTTAGCCCCCTCACACAACACTAAATTGTGTAAGGTGTACAATGTATATCTCGTTGATGTTACATCGTCCTATGTGGTTTCATATTGAACTTGTAAATTCAAGTAACTTTAAGCTTTTCTTTAAATTTTAAATTATAGTCAAGAAAACTCTACAAAGCTTGTTGAATTAGCGTCAACATCTTTTTTTTTTGTTGCAAAACTCACAATTAGTGAGTGGGTTGTATTAAACATCTTAATAGGTAGTCAATTTGATTGCCCCTTGATGTGTGACATGTAGGTTTAAAGGTATTTTCATATAGTCAAGAAAACTCTACGAAGGTTGTTGACTTAGCGTAAACATCTTTTTTTTCCTCAAACTCACAATAGTGATTGTATGTGTATATTACGTGGAATGGAAATGGACTATGAGCTTTGAGAGTAGCGAAATTAGGAAATTAGATAAAGCACTTTCGTGAGATTACTTTGTAAGCATAGAGGGTGAACTTAATTGATGGTAGCAACATAAACATAATACTTAGTTAACTTGACATGAACAATACTTTTGTAAGAGAGAGAGTTTAGAGAACATGACAACAGTTAAGGACCGGATTTATGTGGAGCTAGTCCCCCCTCCAATGGGCATTTGTAATATAGATTCTCCCATTAAGAGAGACTTGGTACAATACAATCTTTGTGTTCCTTGTGACCTAGGTGATGCAATGAAGATGGAAAGCTTCATGCATCACGAACATAACATAAACCTTGTAAAAAGCATTAACTATCCCAAACCTCAGCCCCAAGGCCTCAAACACCTTCGAAGGTGGAGAGAGCTAGCGGGGAATGAGGGTAGGGAAGAGGAAGAAGAAACATTCCATAGGAGAAAGAAGTAGTACCTCACTTATCATCACTCTTCTTGCTAGCATACATAATATCATAGTAATGAAGATGGAGAAGATGGCAAGCTTAAGCATTGAAGCATGACTCTTGGCTGGATTTGCATTCCATATCCAAGAGTGTTGGTGTAGGCTCCCAACTTCTCTACTAGCTTGGAGAAGGAGATGGAGCTCTTGCACTCTGCACTTCCCACAATGAGAATGTGTGTGAGTGTGTGTGGGAGAGTATATCCCCCAAGCTAGCCCCCTTCTTGCTTTGGTCGACCCCCCCTTGTAGCTCATGCTTGAAGCTCATTGGACCCTGCACGCTTGGCCAATCACATGCAAGATGCATAACAAGCAACAAGGGTAGTCTAGGGACAAGTATTCCCCTTTCCCCTTTGAGAGAGAGAACTTGATAAATGCTAAAGAATTAATTAAATAAAGGCCAACCAATAGGCTTAAGGCACACCATGAGGGCAACATGAGGAGGAGCTTGACAAGTGTCCTATTTTCTTTCTTTGTACCAAGCTTGCCTTGTGTGAGGGTGTGTGTATTCTCTCTCTCTAGCCCCTTCTTATAGGGCTCGCCCCCTCCTTGTAGGGATCTTTGTTGACTTTGTGGAACACCTTACCCTCAAGCAGCTTAGTCAGCAAGCATGACAAAGCACCTCAAGCTTGGGTAATGTTCCCACAAGCATCTCAAGCTCCCTAGTCGGCGAGAACGACAAGCACCTCAATCATCTTAGTCAGCAAGCACGACAAGCACCTCAAGCACTGTAGTCGTCAAGCACGACAAGCACCTTAGTTAGTAAGCACGGCAAGCACCTCAAGCTTGGACCGGGTTCCCACCTCAAGCTCAGCCCTAGCTTACGTAAGGTCAAAGGACTTTTAACACTAACCTTTGGATGTCTCTAATGAAGCTAAGTCTAAGGTCTTTAAGCTCCATTAGCTAATCTTGCTCTTTGACAGATCATCTCTCATTTGGGCCCCTTTACCATTGGTCCCGTGTCGTGATAAATCCGAAAGCACATGTCTATATTCTAATCCTTGTTCCTGTCTATTATCCCACATTAAATGATTGGTTTAATATGAGAAAATCATTTGGGTTGATTAGATATTAGATTTTTATGACGCTACTTTTCTCTTGAAATCATAGTCGTCCTCTACTATGAGGTAGAAGAGATAAAGCCTTAGTCATTAGTAAATCTATCTTAGCGGGTAGAGGGAGATATTTTTTGGCGAGCATTTTTTGAAATCCGACAAGTAGATTCCAAAAAGATTCTTTATCTCTTCTTTTCTCAAATTCTCTCTCTCTCTCTCTCTCTCTCTCTCTCTCTCTCTCTAATTTTTTTCCTTGGTAAACACACCTCGATCCCACATTGTCGTCACCATCGCTTTTGCTCCTTTTTTCTCTCCCTTGACTCTCTCTCTCTCTCTCTCTCTCTCTCTCTCTCTCTACCCTCCTAGCCCGTCTGTCAGTCTGTCTTTCTCTCTCCCTCTCTCTCTCTCTCTCTCTCTCTCTCTCTCTCTCTCTCTCTCATATTTTTTTCCTTGGTAAACACACCTCGGTCCCACACACCCTAAACCATCGCTTTTGCTATTTTTTCTCTCTCTCTTGATCCTCTCTCACCCCACTCATCGGCTCTCTCTCTCTCTCTCTCTCTCTCTCTCTCTCTCTCTCTCTCTCTCTCGCGGAGAAGTATACACCTAAATCAATGTACATCAAGATTATTTCCAACAAAAAGAGAGATTAAAAAGTTGTATAACCCAAGATAATCCAAAATATCTTTGCCAAAGGTCCAATTGCTACCCAATCTATATCAACTTCGTCAGCTACAATGCATGGCGGAAAATGCGTAATAAAAATGTACAATCATCGGCTTCACTCCAATTTTGGATATGTGAGTTCACGGCTAAGGGCATTGTAACATGTACTTTACTTAGCACGAGTTGATGTATGAACATGTTTTCATTTTGGCTCAATCCAAGAACTCTCAAGAAAATGAAGTACGAGTGCTTGCAAGCCAAAGAGGATTTTTTCTTGGCCTCCCTATTGGTGAAATCAAGGCATGTGCAATAGGATTCATCCTTGATGTGCACCTCATAAACCTCCACATGTCCATCTATTGCATGATGCTCAACCTTGAAGACTTCATGTGCTTTGTCTACAATGCATTTCTCTTAAATCACCTTTTAAACAAAGAGCGAGCCCAATTTTCTTAGCTGCCTCCTCTGAAATGGAAGTCCAAAATTTGACTTCTATACCATTTCTTAGTATTGAACCACTGCTACTTGCTTTTGTTGAAGTGAAAAAGGGATCACCTTGAAACGGTGGTAGTAATGCGTGTGCTAGTCTCCACCCAACCGTGCTATCTTATAGCTCCCCCTAGCATACACACTGTCTGGCCGTGCCGATGGCCTTGCCCATAGGACCCATGTCCTTACATTATCCCCCCCTTGGAGAATCGTTTTCATCCTCGAAAACGAACGTAGGAAAACGTTTTTAAAGTGCGGAGACATTCTCCCATGTAGAACCTTCTTCATGTCTATCTAGCCATTTTACCAACACCTGTCATCTGACATGATGTCTGGTGCGAAGCTCATGAGAATCCAAAATATTTTCGGGCTCATGAGGAATGCTTGGCGGTTCGATAAGGTCAACTAACACACCTGTGTCAATGACATTATCATTCTGTCCTAGCTATTTTCGTGAACAACTAACATGAAAAACATGATGAACTCGTGAGTGCTCTGGGAGAGCTAACTTATAGGCCACTTGACCTATACGTTTGAGAATGGTAAACGGTCCACAATAGTGTGGTGAAAGTTTAGCAACTTTTCCCATCTTCAAACTTTTTGAATGCTCCAGAACTTTGAGGAAAACCTTGTCTCCTTCTTCAAAAGTAGCAAGATGACGATGCTCATATGCGTACTTCTTATATCGATCTTGAGCTTGCATAACATTCTGTCGAGCAACTTGATGTCAAAATGGTATTGGAGAAAATCGTTTGCTTGTCGTATCTTCTCCTTAGCCAACCCCACCGTAATGGGTGATCTAGGTTGAAATCCATATAAAAGCATAAATGGACTAAACCCTGTAGTCACATGCTTTGAACTATTATAAGCAAATTCTAATATAGATAAGTAGTCTTCCCAATTGGTTTGCTTCTTGCTAATGTACGCTCGTAGCATATCCTCTAGCACTTGATTAACTTATTTGGTTTGACCATCCGTTTCTAGATGATCAGTCGTACTTAGATTAAGTTTAGTTTCCAACTTTTGCAACACAGCTCTCCAGAAGTGATTATTGAACTTTCATTCTCTATCACTAATGATACTAGCTAGAAGACCGTAGAGTTTATATATATGCTCTATAAATAGCCGTGCTAATTCCGGCGTCTTAACCGTAGTCGTAGTGGGAATGAATCGACCCATCTTTGTGAGACGGTCTACAATTACCCATATGGCATCATGGCCACGATTTGTAGTAGGTAGTCCTACTACAAAATCCATAGAGATACTCTCCCACTTACCTTGTGGAATCTCTAAAGGATGTAAAAGGCCACCTACCTTGAGGCGCTCTGCTTTATTAACTTGGTACTGTTGGCAGTTTAGTACGTACTCTTGAACATCATGATGTAAGCCCATCCAATAAAATTGACGTCGAACTAAGGCATACGTCTTACAAATACCTGGATGACCAGCACTTGGACTATCGTGACACTCAAATAAGATTTGGTGCCTACTGTCTGAGTCCTTTGGCACACATACTCTACCTTTGTGGAGGAAGTAGCCATCATCAATGGAAAAATTCTTCCATCGCTTAAGCTCTTCCTGAGTAGGGGTGGAGCTCTATGTGTTGGAGTTTCTATTTGCACATGCAGAGACATGTTGATCTGGCTGTTCAGAGACGTGAGTGTGAGGGATCCCTTTTTAAAACTACATTCCACACTTTAGCATATGATTGATCTTGTGCACACTTGCCACGTAATGACTCTAAAAATCCACTCTTTATTTCTGTGAAAGCAAGTGAATTAATATGAGGCATCCGACTTAGTGCATCCGCTACTACATTATATCGCCCCTTGCAATATCGTAGCTTACAATCATAATCTTGAAGGATTTTGGCCCATCTAGCTTTACGGGCCTTCAAGTCAGTTTGAGTAGTAAACCATTTGATACTCTCATGGTCAAAAACTACTTCAAGCTCGGCACCATATAAATAGTTCCAGCACTTTTATAAAGCGTGAATTATGGCATAGAGCTCTCTCTCATAGACATAATAATTCTGTTGAGCTCTATCTAACTTTATACTTTCAAAGGCTATAGGTCTTCCCTCCTGGAGAAGTACCGCACCAATTGCTTTATCACTAGCATCAGTCTCTACCACAAACGGCTTAAGTGGGTCGACAATTTCTAGAATGGGAGCAGTGGCTATATCTACCTTGAGCTGTTCGAAACTGCGTTTTTGGGCTTCTTCCCAAGAAAAGGTCTTACCTTTTGCTTTAAGTTGATCCATCATAGGAACAACAATTTTGGCATAATCACGGATATACTGTCGATAAAATCTAGCCATGCCTAAAAATAGTTGAAGCTCCTCAACCATTTTGGGATGTGGCCATCGAAGAATGGCAGTGACCTTGTCAGTGTCCATTTTGATGCCAGAATAAGAGATCACATGACCGAGGTAATGTATCTCTGTTTTAAAGAAATCGCACTTGCTTTGCTTAGCATACAGCACGTGAGCTCGTAGCTGTTCGAACACTAATCGTAAGTGTTCTATGTGTTCATCTTCAGTCTTACTATAAATGAGAATGTCATCAAGGAAAACCACAACAAATTTTCCAAAATAGGGATGTAAGCCACTATCCATGAGTGTCATAAATGTAGTTGGAGCATTGGTTAGACCAAAAGGCATACCCAAAAATTCAAAATGCGCGAACTGTGTTCCAAAGGTAGTTTTGGAGATATTTTGTAGTAGGATACGCACCTGGTGGTATCTTGAACGAAGATCTATCTTTGTATAGTATCTTGCCCCGTGGATTTGATCAAACAACTCATCCACTCAAGGCAGAGGATACTTGTTCTTAATGGTTATCACATTTAATCCACGATAATCTATGCACGTGCGCATAGTAGAATTGGTGATGCCCAAGGCGAAGTGCTAGGTCTAATGAAACTACGAGCGAGGTAGTGAGCCAACTGACTCTCAACCTCCTTGGCTTCTTTAGCACTCATACAATAAAGTGGTTTACTCACCGGTTTAGTGCCTGGCAAGACATCTATGCCATGTTGCACATCACGTGTAGGGGGTAAACCCAGTGGTAAATCACTTGAGAACACATCACTATACTCCGTGAGTAAGTGAGTTAGCTTTTGCCGTGCAAAAGGAGAAAGTAAACTAGAGTTATGCTGGGATGGAGAATCTTATAATTCCTGTAATGTTTGTTTTACAAGAGTTGCACATTGCTCTATAGAATTAAAATTGAGAGCACTTTGCTCATTAGATTTGTTAACACTTTGTTTATCAATAGAATTCATTGCACTTTGCATACCATTATAATTAGAATTCACCGCACTTTGCTCTTGAGAGTTCACAAGACTTGGAGACAAGCAGTAACATAAAAAGACTTCATCTATTAAATCTGCTTTCTGCAAAATAGAAAGCTCGATTGTACATATAAGAGGTGCAGATGGTATATTTTTCTCACCAAGCAAAAGCACATGTTTACCATTGGCCATAGAAGATAAGGAGTTGTGTTCATAACTAGTGTGCAATGTGTTTCCTAAACCATACAGCCACTCCCGTCCTAAAACTACATCAGTACGGTCCATGTTCATAACTTGGAAGTCAAGGGTCATCGTATGATCTTGAACAATAAGCTCAACCCCTTGAACTACCGTGTCCCATACTTCTTTATCATTCCCAGACATCTGCTCCACCACATACTTGTGAGAGCAGGGAGTCTGTGTAAGCTTTAATTTCTTGACTAGCTTATAGTTCAAGAAGTTATGAGTTGCACCATCATCCACTAAAATACGAACACGTTGTCCGTTAATAGTGCCATGCATGCGAATCAAATCATGGGGACCAAAGGTGGGCTGCCACATTGAAGCAAGCACACAACACTTGTGATTTTCTTCCATATGAAGAACCTCTACAACATAATATTTAGGAGATGAATCTAATGTGAAGCGTTGCATTGTGTGCATGGCCTTTTCTTTTCCTTGCAAAAGGCGACAATATTTCTTGTTATGTTGGTTTGAAAGACATATAAAACACAAAATGTGTTTCTTTGCACGCTCAAAATCAGCAGTGCTGAGAGACCCACGTGAAGTATCTCGTGATTGCTTAGGCTTCTTAGCCTCTTGTGGGCGTGGAGAGGTAGATTGTCTCTTATTCCTCTTGGAACGTGTGGGAGATCTACCTCACCATTGGCTCTTAGCCACATTGCTCTTAGCAAAAGTATTCTTAGAGTAGGAAACATTTCCTTTCCTCTCTTGGTCATCATCATATCTTTGGGCATGACTGATGGCTTCTTCCAAAGTTTTTGGATGTTGGGTCTTGACATGAAGACGATAGTCTTTGTCAAGACCCCTATTAAAACCCCGTATCTTTTGGAATTCATCTAGACCTTCTAGTTTTAATATGATTTCCCGATACTTCAAAAGGTATTGTGTGAGAGAGAGGCAAGACATGCGGCATGCATCCCATGCTAACTAATTCTTATCTTCTTCATTGGAGTCCAAAAACTCTTTGGAGAAAGAATCTTGAAACGCAACCCAAGATGGAGGACGAGCATCTATTGGAAATGTCATCCACCACTTATAGGCCTTGCCTTTAAGAGATAGACTTGTTTCCACAGCCATCTTTATATCCGGGGTGTGTCTCAATCTATGAATATCACTCCATTTGTGTAGAAACATATTGACCGCATCCTTGTTGCGATCACGCTCTTCTCCGTGAAACTCAGGAATGATGATTTTCTTAAGTAATGCATTGCTACCTTCTGCATCTTCTGTAGCACTTGTCTCTTGGACTCCTTGAGTCGTGCGAGCTTGGTTCCCTTGAACCGTACCACTTATGGCTCCTTGAGTCGTCTGTGAATTCATAAATTTCACAAGTAACTCCGTAAAGTTGGTAACATTTGCCTTGAGTGCAAAGAGGTTGCTTTCAAGTACGCTTTGGCGATGTTCCAAAGTCTTGAAAGAAGCCATATCTACAAACCCATGATCTCCTAGATCATCATGATCATGCATATTAGTGTCAGCAGCACCCGTGGTGCCTTGATTTTGATCTACGTGCTCAAAATCAAAAGTGTGTGTAGGTGGGATATCCTCACTAGCCATGGTAAACATACACTAATGTAAAGAGAGAAAAAACATCAACTTGTACCTTGTGAAATTGAATTCTTTGTGTTTTGTATGCTCCGCGATTTGCGTTGCATGCAAACCTCGCCTTGCAGAAATTGTAGTGCTTTATGTGTCGTTTGTTGTAAGAACACCTTTGTTGCCTCTTCACAAAAATTCGTTATTTTTGTGAAGGCTTTTGCTCACTTTGAAGCTACCTCCTTGAGGAAAAAAGAAATTTTGG
The DNA here is from genome assembly GCF_014529385.1 of Adiantum capillus-veneris. Lineage (NCBI taxonomy): Eukaryota > Viridiplantae > Streptophyta > Polypodiopsida > Polypodiales > Pteridaceae > Adiantum > Adiantum capillus-veneris. Next base: position 64,707,608 of record NC_140958.1, on the reverse strand, counting down.
AGGAAAACTTGCCTTCCTCCAAGAAGTGAAAAGGAAGGGTGAAACTACTTTCTTGAAGTTTGAAGCTTTCCCTTTCCTTGTAGCTTTCCTTTCAACACAAGTATGCTATCTTTCCTTATTATACACAAGAAGGATCAATAGCTTGATGGGAAAGTGTTGGCCTCTTATCCTCATGGGGTGGGTTCAACCCTCCTCCATGCAAAGGTTAAGCAGGCCTTCCTGCGCGCGTAGCCAACGGTGTCAATGGAAGCATTCAGAGCCTCGATGTCGTCGACTTGTCGGTCAAGTTTGCCTTGGTCGCTTGTTGTGGAGGGCGTGGGTGGTCGGCTGTTGTTGTCTGTCCGAATGCGGTTCCCACAGGAAACTATTTTTGTCTTCTTTTTGCTGCACTATAGAGACGTCGCTGTCTGTGGAACTTGAAAGAGAAGCAGCGCATCGCACGCACATGCAACCCGCTTTTTGCCTCCTCCCAAAAATAGCTCAGATACCAGTGAAAGGGGGGTGGTAATGCGTGTGCTAGTCTCTACCCAAACGTGCTATCTAGAGGGCGTGGGCGATCGACTGTCATTATATGTTCGCACGCGCTTCGCACAGGAAACTGTATCAGTCTTCTTTTTGTTGCACAACGGAGACCTCGCTGTCTGTGGAACGTGGGAGAGAAGCAGCGTGTCGCACACACATGCAACCCCGCTTTTTGCCTCCTCCGAAAAATAGCTTGGATACCAGTGAAAGGCGGTGGTAATGCGTGTGCTAGTCTCCACCCAACCATGCTATCTTATAGCCTCCCCCTAGCGTACACACTGTCCGGTCGTCCTGGTGGCCTTGCCCATAGGACCCATGTCCTTACATACCTCCACCCCTAGGAGGAGTTTGCATGGTTGTTGCACTCTCTCGGTCTCTTCCAACTGTCTCCACTTGAAATCCTTCTTCAAGTAGTATCTCAACTTCTTCATCTGTGATATTTGTTCCTAGATCAACCGGCCAAGTTGTTGGAGGAGGAGCTGGCCTTGGTTCTAGATTATGATCCACCACATAGCAATGAATAACATGTCCGGGACAAAATGAGAACCATTGTTTGAGTAGCCCATTTGGATGTTTTCTATACCCCTCAAAGGATGGTGCAAGCTTCCCTTTACTGCATGCCACAATACTTTGTCCACGTTTCTTTCCACCGCTGGGGCTGCCACTGCATGTCACACGACTACCGATTGGGTTCTTTTGATTGCCCACATAGCTTCATCGACCTTTTGTTCCAAAACAAAAATCTTTTTCTTCTCTTCGGAGTTTTCACTTCCATCTACTACCCCTGAATCTTCCGTGAAAATGATCTTCCTTGGCCTTCCGTGTGTTGTGCGGTCTCGTGTTTTTGCATTGTACTTCGGCCTATGTGTCAATTCATCCTCAACATCAATCACAATCATTGGCCCTTGATTTTGCCAAACTGTTTCTTTGTCTCCTTCAAGCGGAGTACGAGCTTTATATATGGGTGTTCCAGATGTAGCCTCATTTACTACTCTTATCACTTGTGCTGGACTAGAGGAAACACTTTCCTTTAGCCTCTCTAATGAAGGACCCTTTCCACTATGCTTACCTTGAGAGTAAGAAACTACCTTTGTGCTTTGTAGTATTGAATTTTCCATATCTGAAGTACATGCATCATACAAATGAGATTTTTCTTCTGAACCCTTTGCCTGCAAGCCAGCTCTACCATGCTTGCTCTCGGCCAAGTTGGTTCTTGGAGTGTTTGCCCCATCAGCACTTCTCTCTATTGCTGACATGATGCTCCCCCAATGTGCAATCACGTCCCACCAGCTCAACCAAGAGTCCATTGCATGGATGTTTTTATCCATGAAATTTTCATTACGTCACCATTGTCGAAGTAGACGAGACTCCACTGCAGCTGCCTCTTTAGAGGGGGCTAGACACCACTTTTCGCACATGTCTTTGTGGGTTTGTTGAGATGAAGTGTACTTGGTGGTGTGTGCCACCATGCTATGTTTCCAATGAAAAAGGCAAGATCGCTCTGAGTGTTGTAGAACATTGTCTTTGTCACCATTGAACACTGTGCGAACTGCATTCCAGTTGGCTTGAGCTTCATCCGCCATGAGTCCATGGAAATCCACTCTCTCACATCCATGACTCCATAAATTCATTTATGCATTGCCAAAAAATAATTTGTGCTTCCATGTCTTCCTCTTTCATCTCACATGTTGCAATAGTGAGGAGATCCTGCATGATGCAACAGAAGACAAGCACATTAGTAAACATGTTTTTGGTTGTTTCATAAGATATGCCAAACATTTGAAATATGTTCTTAAGACAAGAAACCCTGGATCGAAATATGGCATGCCATGATCACCCAATCCGCCACTCGGTGAGTGTGATCGAATTGCACCCAAGCGTGCCGAAGACCTCGAAGTCCTCTTCGTTGCATTCCATTAACCAAATCCAATCCAAATGTAGGACCTACTGTAGACATCTTGATCACAAAACAACGCTCCCCTTCCTCTCCTTGCTTGGGAAACCTGGTTTTATGAAAAAAATCATATGTGCAATCTCTTTTTAGCCGCAGCAAGGAGTTTACACCAAAGCTCTCCTTTGTTGGCCCATTCCTGGTTGCAGTCACGGACCTTCGAAACCTGTACTTTAGAGTTGAATTACTTTGAGATATTATGTCCAAATAAGAGAAGATGAAAGCATCCTCACCAATTGTCCTCCACCGAGGGGCCCATTGCCTCGGCAACATTTAGAAATTCTTGCTCACCAAGAACATGGCTAGAGCCCCCATCTTGCATCAAAGTTGTCGCCACAATTTCCTTTGCCACACACATTTGCACCTTTCTTGTGCTTGCATGCCTATCCACACTGAGAACTTGTGCAACCGTTTCTTTGGTGTTATCGTTGAGCCCTTTTGACGACCCATCCCGCATGTCATGTTGGTGAGTTCCTTGATGTACCATTAATAAGGTCATACTCTCATCCCTTGGCATCACATAATATACGAAGCAATCACATGTACACAAAAAAATGGGTGGTTGGCCGCAATAGTGGCAATTAAGCTTACCACCTTGTCTGTCGCAAAACTCACCCATGCAAGGTAATTTTAGCATGCTGCCATTGAAATGTGTTGTGTTTGACTTCCCAAAACTAACCAATTTGGGACAACTTTCATGGAGACATTTTAGAGCACCTGTACACACCGACTTTTGCGACACACTCCAGAAAATGCAATATTTGAGGTTTGCGGTTTGGTCCAATGGTCTGGGTCATACTTATGTTCCATAGCATCCATTGGATGAACCTTTCCTAAGGTCGGTGGAAACTCAAACACCATGTTACCATTGTACACCTTTGGTATTTCCGACACTTGTTTGATTTCCACTATCTTTGAAAGAAGCCTCGTCAAAGTGTTGGTCTTCGTCATTGCATTAAAAAATGACAAAATACTATTTGAACTCCTTACCTCAATAGAGTTTTGCAATGCTTGTTTTCCAAAGAGTTGTTCTTTGCTTGGACTAGTAAGGTCTATGTAGGGAACATCCACCAATGGAACAACCATTCCATTAGAATTTGATATCGTGTCATCTTCGATTAGCACCACGAACTTTGTAGAAAGAGATTTGTCCACAACATAAAACTTCTATCCCAAGTGATTACTTGTTCTCTACATTGACAATGTCAACTCTTCACTCCCAACCATGACAATTGCATGTAAAGCAGAAAAAGTTTGTGGTGAAGCATGCTCTTGTAGATATTTAACCCCAAATATAATCTTCCCATTGGTAAAGGGAAAAGCTCTTTCGAAAGAAGGGAAGTCTATAGTGCATGACATGATAGTCGAGTAGAAATCTCTTGCAAGATCTTGAAAAGATGAGTGTGAAAGTGTTTAGTTGCATTTAGAGGATTTAAGAGCATTTTCTATTGGTCTTAGTAGTTATTAATAATATTTAATAATTTTTGAAATCCCCCGTGCCTCTCTCTCTCTCTCTCTCTCTCTCTCTCTCTCTCCCCCCTATGGACTACCCCCATCTCCCCTCTCTCTCTCTCTCTCTCTCTCTCTCTCTCTCTCTCTCTCTCTATCCCCCCGTATGGACTACCTTCATCTCCCTCTCTCCCACTCTCTCTCTCTCTTTCTCTCTCTCTCTCTCTCGCCCCATGTGAATCACACTAAACCCAAATCCCCCCCCCTATTGCTCTCTCTCTCTCTCTCTCTCTCTCTCTCTCTCTCTCTCTCTCTCTCTCTCTCTCCGCGTGAACCGTCCCCCATCCCCCCCCTCTCTCCCCCGTGTGGACTGTCCCCCCCCCCCCCCCTTTCTCTCTCTCTCTCTCTCTCTCTCTCTCTCTCTCTCTCTCTCTCTAGCGGGGGGGGGGGGGCAGGAAGGGTGGCGCAGAGGGGGGAGGGAGGCAGGCCTGTGTGTGTGTGTGTGTGTGTGTGTGTGTGTGTGTGTGTGTGTGTGTGTGTGTGTGTGTGTGTGTGTGTGGGTGTGTGTGTATGGGCGTACGGGCGATGCATGGGAAAAACGTAGCAAGGGGACGGGGGCGTGGGCAAGGAGTGCGAGTGGGGCAAGAGCATGAGGGGAGGAGTGTGGGCTGACCGGCGTGGGCAGGGAGCGCGAGGGGGGTGGTGTGGGTGGAGCAGGGGGTGAGGTCAAGGAGTGCAAGGGGGACAGTGTAGGCGGGCGAGCGGGGTGCGACCTTGTTGTCCATGTGGAAATCCACGTAGACTGCGACGAGCGACCCGCAGTCCACATGGACTGCCAGCAGGAGAGCACCCCACGCCCGCTCGTCCTTGGCCTGCTCCTCGCGCATCCCTTCGTGCTCCCTGTCCTCGCACGTCCTCGCACTGGTGCTTCCTGCCCCCCACCTCCCCTTGCTGCAGTGCCCCCTTGTCCCTCATGTCGCCTGCACTTGCCGCCCCCCACACCCCCTGTCGCCCTTTGCTGCACTGCCCACCGTCCACTATCCCCCCTCGCTGCACTGTCCCCCTGCCGCCCATCCCCAGCTCCTCATGCCGATTACACTTGCCGCCCTCGTCACCCTCCTGCCCCACCCCTCGCCCCCAACTGCCCCCCCCTCCCCTTGCTCCTCACGCCCGGTTGGCTCCCCTCCTTCAAGCTGAGCTGCTTCCATGTCCGGAGAAGGATAGTTTTTCCATTTGTTTTCCATGTTTTGGCCTGCTTTAAGTCTCACTTGGTAGGCTTCCAAAGCTGCATTAATAGGCTCAAAAATTTTATCAACCAAAATTGATCCTCCAGATTTCACGGTTGTTTCTTTGACTTCACTTCCAATTTCTTTCACCTTTTTTTAGAATAGCTTCTTCGCTTTCTCCTCGATTTCAGCTCGTCGTTTCTGTTTTCTCATATTATACCTTTTGCTTCTGCTTCTTTTGGTCTTTTGAGAGGTAATTTTTGTATTCTTCGAATCATCAGAGGAGTTATGATTCTTTTTCTTAGCCTGGGCTCTAGTGATTACCTTGATTGGAACAATCGGTTCACTCTCAGATGAGCTACTAGGTATCACTTGGACTACGTTTATTACTGTTTTACCCTTGTTTAAAGGATTTTTTGGACAATCTTTTGGAAAGTGTCCTCCCTTTTTTTGCAACATTGTATGCAATAAGCTTCAACTGGTTTGAGGTTCTTCAGGCTCTGGGCATTCATTTTTTCGATGATCATCTGCACCACAGTTATGACAGTTTCCCCTTCTTAGCATAACCATGGGTCTTACCATAGGAGATCTAACACCTTGATTAGCCACATAGTACATTGCTGCGAGCTCTAGTGAAGCATAAGTCACAGGTTCTTCCATTGGTGGTGGATGTGAATTATACCAATCTCCTTCTACCATTACGATAGATGGACTAGGCTCAACATAGGGTGTAAGAGGCACTAGTGTTTGTTCATCTATGACTCCTTCTGAATGTATTTACTTTACAGGCACTGCACTATGTCTTGGATACAGAGGTTGTTGACCCAACATTGGTTGAGGTCTTTCCATACCCATAGGTGGTCTTTGAGCTGGTGCTATGTTAGGCTGCTATCCTTTACATGGGTTGTCCTTGTGGCCTCATAGGCACGTACTGAACATTCCCATCATACTTTGGTCGGTAGTAGCACTCATTGGTCTCATGGTTGGTCCATTTACCTTCGATTGCACACCATTTTTGCGGTCTAATTGGTTGTCCCTGTTGAGGTATCCCTTGACCTGGTCCCCTCATAGGTGCTTTTTGCATGTTATTCATCATGTCATTCATTCTTTCGAGCATGTTTTCTATGGATGAAAGTGGTGCTGCACCAGCTGTTCCCACTTGTGCTGGTTTAGTGAATGTTATTTTCTCACTTTGGTTATCCTTAAGGACATCTTCTTTGTTGAAAATATCACAATTGTCTCCTAAGTCAATAGCATCTGACACACACTCTTCTAGGGTTGTATGCTTCTTGCTATACAGTATAGCATGAAGTTCTTTGTTTAGCAGTCCCTCTAGAAACAATGATACTAGTCGTTCTTGTGTAGGTATCTCTAGCCCTTGGCATCTGGCAATGTATTGTTTCATTCGAGTTGCACAATCCCTAACAAACTCACCATGTTTTTGTTTAAAGTTGTAGATTTGAGCTACTGTATTGTGTTTGATCCCCGTTTTGGAACAAGAAGCTACAAATCCTTGAGCTAATGTGTTCAAGTCCATGCTTGACCTTGATAAAATGTTTTGGAACCATGTCAATGCTTTTCCTTCTAATGTCATTCCAAACCCCTCGAATTGAGTATGGAAATCAAATATGCTTCTGCTCTTAGCATTTGCTTAAAGCTTGCTAAGTGGTCATATGGATCCTTTGATCCATTGTATTTTCTGACCCATTTTTGAAAATCAGCTGGTCTGACACGTCTATTTGGTTCAGCTCCCGGTCTCCTAGCAGTTGGTCCTGTTCCAAGTCTTTCAAACCAGTCTGTTGGAAATAGTGACTCATGTAGCTCTGGACTGACCTTAGTGTCACCCAGTTTTCTACGTGATGAGGTGGTTTTCTGGTTTCTTAACATTACTCTCAGAAGATCTTTCATGGTGTTCATCTCTTGGAATAGTTTCTGGTCCTTGGCCCAATATCCAATGTCTTATAGAATACCCTTGGTTTTTGGTTTGTTCTACCTCCTCGGGAGTCATCATAACAAAGTTGTTGTTATAACAATCCTTAAACAGGTAGGTAGGTCCGCTGATCCTTTATCTTTGATCTTGAAGATATAGATGATCTTCATGAGTGTTAGAGTTTTATAAAAAGAGAGTATATGCTTATAGCGCATTGTCGTTCCGGTTTCTGAGTGAGTCGAATAAGAATACATCTCAGATGTTGAATCTGAGAAAGTGTCTGAGACTTCTTCATGGATAGTATGCAAGGAATTGCCTTGATTCACACTTTCTTCAGTGGATACTCTACTGGAGGTTTCTCCAAGTATGCCCTGATTTCCTAGTACACGACCAGATCTAAGTTTCATAAAGACTTATGAAGCCCTGGATAGAGTACTTACCTTTGGATTGACTTGTAATTTCTTCTGAAAAACTTGATTGCAACTTCTGTCAAGCTACTGATTCCTTGTCTGCAACCTGATTCCTGTACAAATTTGATCAAGTTAGCTATTCTTTCACCAAGACAGTATAGTTTTTGCTAACTATTGTGATTGGTCTATGTGTATCACTGCAAATTGAGCTATGGGAGTTAGCAGTTGAAATTTTCAAACTCGACTTTGGGAAAAATCAAAGGACTAATCTGCAACTCAAAAACTGATTGAACATGTACCAATTTGGATCCGATTGAACCCAAAATTTTTAGGTGGCCTTGTATTATGTTGGTCTAACACTGTACAAGCTTAAAAGTCAAAATTGGTGTCTCTGTGTTGCAGTAATAAATAATTATGATTATTTACTTTTGTCAGTTTTTAATACTTTTTGGCTTGATTTTCCAAGCGTACAACCTGTTAAGGTCCTTGGACAAGTTGCAACAAGTTTGGACAAAATCTGTTCAAGTTTATCAACTGTTTTGTGTCCTCAAACTCTGATTTCAAGAATCTGGCTTAAGTCTCACTTTTGTGATCCAAATTTCACCAAATTTGATTATGTGCTCTACTTGATATGCTTGACCTTGTGGTACACCCAAATATGCAAGATTGCCAATTTTTGCAGCAGAAGTAAATAATCGCGATTATTTACTCTTGCTATTTTTTTGCAAGTTTTTGTCCCAAGCTTGACACAGATCTGTTAAGCACTTCAACTTAAGGTCTTTAGCCAAGTTTCATCAAGTTTGGACTATTTTTGGTCAAATGCTCATTAGTTTTGTATCCGCAAAGAGACTGACTTTGCAAATTTGGTCACAATTTTCAATCCAATAATCCAAATCTTACCAAATTTGGTTTGTGGGCTTATTACAACATGGTAAAACTAGTGGTATGCTAACTTAGTTAAAAAAGTTGAAAAATGGGACAAATGTAATTGCGATTATTTACAACTGACAACTTTTTGCATCTTTTTGGTCAAGTGAGCATGTACACACATCAATATAAGCCTATGAATCAACTTTCATTGAGTTTGGACAAAATTTTTCCCAATTTACACTCAAGTTTCAGAAAGTCAGTACAAACTTTAGTTTTTACCCAATTTTTTGCTAGTTTGGTGATCCAAATCCAATGTGCCTTTACAAAAGTTATTTATACACATGCAATGAGTCACCGGTATCAACCTTGGTCAATTTTGAGCTGAAAGTAAATAATCGTGATTATTTACTTTATGTCCAAAATGAACAATTTTTTGCACTTTTTTCATGAACAGTCTTTTCATGAGTTATTTTAAGCCTATGAATCAAGTCAAAACTTAATTTGGCATAAAATGTCAAAAAAAAGTAAATAATCTGAGTTTTTGCAAACTCTTAAAATTTTTATCTCAATGTGTCCTTGAACTTACCCATTTGTTCATACAACTTTTAAGCATACTCTCCAGTTGGCCTGAGTGGTTTGGAGTCTTTTCGTATTATTTCTAGCCATAGACCTGAAATTCTGCAACTTCACATAATAACTCACAATGATTCTTTTGGAGAGAGCACTGTTCTGAAATCCACCTCGGATCCTACTTACCCTACTCCTAGGTTCTCATGCAATGGGGTTGTGGAAAGTGTCCATAAACACTTGTTTTTTTGTTTTTTATGGTTTTCTGAGCATTGATCTTAAGACTTGTTTCGTTTATCAATCATTCTCAAAATCCTAATCTAGTTCTACAATCCTACAATCCTAAAGGCACTCGACAATACGATTACTTCCAAGCTACCTCTACACAGCAAAAGACGACAATCTTAAGCTATGCGGTTTCTAAAAAGATAGTTTTTACTCTAGAAGATCATAGAGGAAGCTAAAGGATAACTTCACAAGACGCTCGTGTTTTTCTGTAGTTTAGGTCTCTTCGATCCTCGGCAAAATGGCGCCAAATGTGGGACAGGTGTCTAACCTCAGTCCTATCTTATTGCAGATTTAGCGAGAACCACGATTAAATTGTCAATCCATGGGACGAAGCTGACTCGGATAGTACATAGAGGCTCCAAGAGGTTGTCAATCTCTTGTAAAACAACAAACAACTTGCATCTAACTCAAGCTACACTCAAGTGACTGAAATCATCAAAAGCCATTCGTCGACAAGAAAATCACATCCGTTACAGCATCAAATGACATCCAAACGTAACGAAACTTCTAGGACATGTTTTATGAGACCTAAGCACACATACCTATGTTCTCATACCCCACTTTAGATCAAGTGCCAAAATCACGATTATCAACAGCAGTGGATTTTTGACCTAGTCATTTTCGACCCAGAATGCACCTAAATGCTTATCAATGATGCCCCAATACCCCGTCCCGCCTATGCTTAGTTTTTTATTTTGAAGTGGAAATTCCTATTTATGGTAAAATTAGACCGCGGGTTGGCGACGCCAAAAGCTACGAAATACGTTGATGTGTTTACGTCAATGCGGTTTACGTCAATGCGTAGAGCTCTTACGTGCAGTTGCAATGCAACAAACGCGACTGCAATGTGACAATCGGGGAGGGAGTAGGAAGTGTGAGAAGGAGAGAAGTGAGCACCATTAGCTCACGCTGTGTATTTCATTATCCAAAACTTAATAATAACTTACAAAATTTGGCTTTTATACTTTAGCCAAGGTTTTTGGTGGTCAAAACTAATAATCTGGGAGCTCTAACTAAAGGTAGGTAATGACAGGTTGATACAATCTGGAAGCTTGTAGCCCCGGCTCAACTATTACAAGGTTTTACCCAAAAAAATAAGAGTTACAATATTCTCGATTTATAAAAAATATTAAGTGTTTTTACATGGGAGCTCCGAAAAATGGTATCCGAGTTAACTTGCTGCTAACAAGTGGAGACGCGGAAGACAATCACCGATGAATTATCCGGTGGGTTTGGAGAACCTATCAACATTCATGAGCATAATGGTTGTACAACCAATTGAAAGCGCACAACAGTGCGGTGACGAAGTGACTGAGGAGGAGTGGGAGTACTCTTGGGGTTGCGCGACCAAGGTAAGTTTGGAATGTACAACTCGCAACTTTCTAGATGTTTGAACGGCCACTCACAGTATTTGTTGGTTGTAGTATAAGTCATACACAGTAGCATGGTGTAAAGGTTGACATTTTAGAATGGAACAGATTGACAAAAAGCATTTTACACAAGATTGTGATATCGTGGCAAAATTTGAACAGTCTATTCGACGACAATCCTCTGATGCAGATCCTGTGGTGGCGGAACTCACTTACTACGGCACGCTACAAGAGATTTTGAGGATCGATTATAGAGGATTTTTGTTGACTTCTTCGACGTGCAATGGTTCAAGATAAACATGGAGGGTTGCAACGCTACTGTGCGCATAGGAGAGTGTGGTTTCCTTGAGGTGGATTCAACTAAAAAATGGACCAACCTAAGAGACACTGTTGTACTACCCGAGCATTGTGAACAAGTACATCTGTAAATATTTAACATCCAATTTTAGAATTTATGTGCTTGGAAGCACTCATGTAAGTTATGTGGCTCTAGCAGGTGGTATTTCATCTACAAAGTCTGCATCAAACTGGTGGTACGTCATAGAGGTAGCCCCTCGTAGTGCACGGACGTACTCTTGTCTATATGCTTCCGTTGTTGAACACCTTGTCGTTGATGTTGCCATGTACAATAACGCATGATAAGATTTCTTATGAGTCCTCTCTCTCTCTTTCTCTCTACACATGAATCCCTCCTCCTATTATCTATAGTATACATTATAATTGTCCATATTTTCTTCTTCATTCAATATTAAGATTAGATGTTCGTGTGTTTAATGCAGGTATGGATGATGATGAGTTTCTTTTTTCTTTGTCACCCCAGCAAAGGAGGTGGTACGAGGAGCGTCATCACTTTGGAGCACCATCATTTTGTTCCACTCCTTCAGTGTCTCCCTCTGTTTTGGAGCTCGAAGACTTCGGTGTCGACGAGACGATCTTCACACTCTTTTAGGCACCATCGCTCTAGTGGTGGCGGCGGCGGTTGCTGTGGGGATGCTGCCACTGATGCCTCGACACCGCCTCGTGTTCGACGATGCTCCTCACTGACCTTCCCCTTCTTTGCTCGTACCCACACCAACCACGACCTCCCCATCTACGCCAGGTTTTGCGCGGCTATCGGCCGATCCTGGCTACACACCACTAGCTACTCCTCCAGGAGTCACCCTAGTCGACACTCCTCGCTTTGGGACCCAGACTCCAATGGAGACACCTGGCGTCCGTACCCCCATTGCGACGCCACTAGAGACACCACTCGAGACCCCTGTCGAGACACCCAGGTTCACGTGTCATAGGCAAGGGGACTTACCATACTCGGTCGACATCAACGACGACATCATCTTGGATGATGAAGGCAAGAAGGTGATCTTGCGCATATGTGGTCTTTGCTCTCAGGTGTTTCAACACTACATACTAAACACCTAGAGTGAAGTGCCAAATGAATTACAAGATAGAGTCATTAGCATGCTGCATGACGAGTTTCCTGTGTCAAGTCGGGATGAGCTCTTCAATGAAGACCTGATGAAGGTTTGAATGTACGAATACTGCAAGCACAAGCGTTCTAAAGTATAAAAAGTAATAAAGCATGGGTGAAACATGCCAGATTGGCTGGCCAAAGAAGATTGGAAGAATGTGAAGTGTGCAGCGTGGAAGAATCTTGACAAGTGGAAGCAACAAAAGGAGGCAGCCAAAGCGCGAGTAGAGGCAGGGAGCTCACACCACTTGGGGAGCGGCAGGTGGGCATCATTTGAGGCCGATTTTGTAAGTGTTTATGCATTGCCCTTTAGGTTTGGTAGTTACATCTATTTGTACTTTTAAATTCTAACATAATTTATTCTTTGTATGTTTTAAAGAGTGGTCGATGACAGGACGTGACCCCACTCCATACAAGCGCAAGTACACAGGCAGAAAAGGGCTTAAACACCCTTATGGACATTCTCAGTTCTCGGCGGCATGATTAGTGTTTCACTTTACTCTTTTACATTTGTTGTATTTTAATGATAATCTAAGATAATAAATTGTTTTGAAATTATATGTTTATATTTACAGAAAGTCTTATTGTTTTTTTTTACAAAATTCGACAGATATGCCGCTTGAACGCAATGAGACGTCTGATTAAAGGACGTCAGTCTAGTTGTAGCCACATAGCACTAGTTTTCTTTTGTCATAGCATGTATAATGAGATGACATGTATACGTCTTTTTGTAACTATTGAAAAATGATGTATTTTCTCAAATCAATGACAATTGTGTTGTAACTAATACATTTGCAAGCTTAACAATCAAGTGATTTTTTCTATGATCTGTATAATTTTGTCATTGATTTAATTTCGTCAATTCACTTTCGTCCAGTTACTTTTGTCAGTTTTGTATCTTTTATTCTGCAAACAATACTATGCATGATGGAGTTAATGGTTATATTTTCTTGTGGGTGACTTCTTTGGGTGTATACCTTGCACTTTCTTTCAAAGGTGAATCTGTGCTTATCTTGGATTCATTTAGGTATACTTTATTCTGGAAACATTCAATATGGTCGATGGGTGGCAGGGCATTCAATGCTTTGCCACACAAAAAAAATTACTCTTAGGGGTCGATATAAGCGTCGCTATATAAGGTTCTGCAATGTCGCTATGAGCGTCGCTATGAGCGTCGCTATAGAAGAACTGCATTTGTTGCTATAGACATCGCTATATGTGTCGCTATATAGCGACGCCTATAGTGACATTCTCGTAGCGATGCTTTTATTGACGTCAGGAGTAAAAAAAACCAATGTATTTCTGTCGCTAAAAGCGTCACAAGTGCACATAACCTCTTGCACTAACACACACACATTCTCTCATTGTGTAGAGTGCAAAGTGCAAGAGTTCCATCTCCTTCTCCAAGCTTGTTGAGAAGTGGACAGCCTACACCAACACTTTTGGCTATGGAATGCAAACCCAACCAAGAGCCATGCTTCAATTCTTAAGCTTGCCATCTTGTTCATCTTCATTACTATGCTATTATGCTATGCTAAGCAAGAAGAGTGATGATAAGTAGGGAACTATTTCTTTCTCCTATGGATGATTCTTCTTCCTCTTCCCTACCCTCATTCCCCGCTAGCTCTCTCCACCTACGAAGGTGCTTGAGGCCTTGGGACTGAGGCTTGGGATAGTATATGCTTTTTGCAAAGTTTATGTTATGCTCGTGATGCATGAAGCTTTTCGTCTTCATAGCATCACCAAGGTCACAAAATTAACACAAAGATTGTATTGTAACAAGTCTCTCTTGATGGGAGAATCTATAATACAAATGCCTTTTGGAGGGAGGATTGGATCCAAGTAAATCCGATCCTCAAATATTGTCATGTTCTCTAATACTCTCTCTCTTGCAAAAGTATTGTTTATGCCAAGTTGATTAAGTACTATGTTCATGTTGCTACCATCAATTAAGTTCACCCTCTATGTTCTCAAAGTAATCTCACAAAAAATCTCACTCTAATTCTCTTAATTCCGTTATTCTCAAAATTGCTTGAGGAGCTTCCTATTTGGGATGTTGTCTCTTGGAATGCACTGATTGTGGGATATGCCAAACTTGGCCAAGAAACTCTGGGCTGTTTTTTACGGATGCCAAACAAGGGTGACTCTCTAGATGCAGCTAGCAGAGTAGCACCAAGAAAGCAGCAATATCATCTACACAAGCAAACATGGAGGGGAAGAGCGCGATAGGTCCTTGACAAGATGCTAATATGGGTAAAAGAAGTCGCAATGATATTGTTAGTCAAGGGTTGTTGAAAGAAAACATCATGCTTGGCACTGATTGGTTGACATGTATGCCAAATGTGGTGCACTGTGTAAATCACAAAAAGCGGTTAACGAGCTTCCTGTCTAGGATGTTGTCTCTTGGAATGCACAAATTGTGGGATATGCCCAACTTGGCCAAGAAGATCTAGGCTATTTTTGGTGGATGAGAAGTGAGGTTCTCTCTAGCTGCTATCACATAGGCTTGCATCTTGAAGGCAAGGGTCAATGTTAGGAAGTTCTCAGCTAATTTCACCAGATGCAGAGAGAGGGCATCTCTCTAAATGTAATCACATATACTTGCACCTTGAAGGCATGTGGCATTACACAAGATGCCGATATGGGCAAAAGAATTCACGATGATTTTGTTAGTTAGGGGTTTTTGAAAGAAAAATTCATGCTCAACACTGCCTTGCTTGACATGTATGCGACAAGTGCACGTCATAAAGCACAAAAAAAATGCTTGAGGAGCTTCTTGTCCAGAAGTTTGTCTCTTGGAATGCACTGAATTGGGATACAAATCAAATAGAGAGAGAGGGAGAGGATATCTGTATTGCAAAATGGGATAAATATGGATGGATGGAGAGAGAGAGAGAGAGAGAGAGAGAGAGAGAGAGAGAGAGAGAGAGAGAGAGAGAGAGAGAGAGAGAGAGTTATTATCCCTAAAGAGAGCAAATTATAGTGGAATAGAAGCTTGTACATTGAAATGGGCTACAAATTAAATAGATAGATTGGGAGAAAAGACACCATTGTGTACAAGTAAGAGAGAAAGTGAGAAATCATGTGATCGTCTAAGGGCAAGGAGAAAGGCATCAAGCACATCTCTCTCTCTCTCTCTCTCTCTCTCTCTCTCTCTCTCTCTCTCTCTCTCTCACTCTCTCTCAATGTAGAGCTTATGTATATATAGTTGACACCCCGCCCAAGACCTTACCATTGTACTATTGATAAGAGCGAGCGAGACTTGCCGCAAGCGAGTTGCATGAGCTAGTGTGAATAGCCTACATAAGGAAAACTAATAATTTTGAACCAAAGGTTTTGGGAGCAACTTGGTACGATAAGTATGCTCTCGTAGATAGAATATTAAGTAAACAAGTTAGAATATTAATATCTAAAGGTGCCCTAAAGCTTTGGCAGGATTCGTTGCATGTCCATTGGACAAAACAACTTTGTCCTACATACATTCTATGTAAGCCCCAAAGAGAGAGAGAGAGAGAGAGAGAGAGAGAGAGAGAGAGAGAGAGAGAGAGAGAGAGAGAGAGAGAGAGAGAGAGAGAGATAGATTGTATTATTGTCCATGGAGGTCAAATATGACCCATGAGCCCGGATAGAAAAAGAACATTACAATCTGTCCTAATTGAAAACATTCGATACATATCCGTTAAAAGCTGAGAGTCCATCAAGAGGGTGGGAAAAAAAAGAAACAAGACCTAAGGGGGCTCAACACGCAAAGGGAGAGACCCTTTGGGAGATCGGAACTCCTGAATGATGGCTTTATCCCCACGATATACTGCCCATTTACCTTGCTTGCGGACTTCATACACCTTCTTGAGCTCCCATTTTTTAGACTTAAGTTGAGTTGGGGTGAGCTCCTCAACCATTTAAACCTTTGCTCCCTTGAGGAGGTGGGACTGGCGTAGCAACCTCATCCAATCCTCCTTATCCTTGAAAGTGAGAAGACAATGCTCGGGTGACACTTGCCTATGTGTGTCATTGATCCAATAGATGGTTTCCGGCTTGATATTAATTGATTGAAGGATGTAGTTGAACTTAGTAATTGGTTCTTCGAGAGTGTCCTCGGTGGTGCACCATGGTGAGGGAAGTCCATCAATGCACACTTCGAGGGCGTTCTCTTCTTGGAGTTTTTGTTCGTGAAGCTCTGATGTCACACAAACCTTCACTTTGGCAATTGAGAGAGAGAGAGAGAGAGAGAGAGAGAGAGAGAGAGAGAGAGAGAGAGAGAGAGAGAGAGAGAGAGAGAGAGAGAGAACTAATTAGTAGTGTGTTTGATTAGCAGAACAAAGCCTTATGATCGTGAGGTATAAAATGAAATTCTTGGAGATGTCATCAGGAATATATGTTTCTATCATGCGGGTTCAAGAGAGAGATATTTTCATTTGCCAATGGAAGTTACATTCATATTTACAAAGAGGTATTATGTAAAGAACTTCAAATTCAGTATATAGATTGAAAGGGAAAATTATGATCTTGGAAAATTTATAGATGAGGGATTTTTATAATTCCCGTTGAACACATGAAACGTGAATGCCCCATGGGCAAATTGCAAGTGAGCAAATGTGGAATTCATCCATCAATGTACTCTCCTTGCAAACACAAATAGCAATACATTATTATATCATTAGTTAACTGATCTTTGTACTTGTTTAATTATGCATTTGTGCACATTTAATGTGATAAATGAGTAAAGAAAATGCACACACGATTGCTAGGCAAATCTGTAAGGAATGATGTTGTTCTCCCTTGCTAAAGTAATTAAAGAAAGACGCCAAATGTGCAAGGAATGATGTTCTCCCTTGCTAAAATAATCATAAAAAGATGCACCCTCGCTCCTATGAGCACAGAGAACCTAGTCTTATGAGCCCGATCAAGCTTCTAGTGTTAGAAGCAAGTCTATGAAATAAATACTTAGGAGGACTTGTGCTTTCCTTACATGCCCAAATCAAATGTGCTTTATATTAAAGTTATAGAATCTCAAGTGAATGGCGTAATGTGATCCCAATATTTAATTTAGCTTGGGTATTTCTTTTGCTTATTTGTCAAAGTTTTGGGTAGGGAGATTTGTTGAGGGGGATACTTGAGGCCCAACGGCGGCTAGTTTATAAGAAGTACCTAGCTCCTATTATATTATTATCTATTTCATTTCCTACTTGGTTGGTTTAATAATCTCTCTCTTTCTCTCTCCGTCTCTTCTCTCTCTCTCTCTCTCTCTCTCTCTCTCTCTCTCTCTCTCTCTCTCTCTCTCTCTCCGTCTCTCTGCTTTTGCATCGTTGACTTTGACATGGTATCATAGCTACCGGTGCATTGATTGCATGGGAGGAAGTGGCACCAGGGAGAATAGAAGATGCTTGGTGTTTAGACCTCGCTTAGTTTGCAGTTAAAAACATAGTGAAAGGGAGGCCCCATCACCAACCATTATGGAGTCTCTCGCGAAGGAAATTTCTCCAGCCATACAGTCTTTGAAGATTGCCAATGCAATGTGGTCCAAGCTCGTCAAAATGTTTGGTCGAGATATGCAAGCGGTCACTCTCCTTGGATAGTTATTTTCCATTAAGTTTGAAACCAGAAGTTCCCTGCAGTCTTTTCCAATGAAGGCAAATATTATCCATGATAAACTATTGGCTATGAAAAGTGCATTGACTAGTACTTAGTTACTTGCTTTGGTACTCATGAAATTGCCTAAGAAGTATGAAACTGTGTTTAGGACACTACGCTTGCAAATCACAAAGCAAAACCTAGAATTTGATGATCTCAGCTCTTTTTTCATTGAGGAGAAAAATGTCTTAATCACTCAAGAAAAAATTTGAGTTTCTAGCAAAGGTGGTGAAGTATTTGCTACTTTAGGTTCTAGAAAGAAGTCCATGAGTTGTTCCACGAGTTGTTGTTACAAGTGCGGAAACCATGGTCATTTATCTTGGGATTGCAAATCCAAACGCAAAGGCAAAAGCTCAACAAAGGACAAAGGCAAAGGCAAGCATGATGATCACATCAATG
This sequence comes from Adiantum capillus-veneris, assembly GCF_014529385.1. Classification (NCBI taxonomy): domain Eukaryota; kingdom Viridiplantae; phylum Streptophyta; class Polypodiopsida; order Polypodiales; family Pteridaceae; genus Adiantum; species Adiantum capillus-veneris. The sequence continues at coordinate 64,689,527 of NC_140958.1, read as the reverse complement.
ATAGTGATTCTGTGAAGGACTTGATGGAGTCTTCCAGTGTGGTAGCGACTACACTGGCAAGGGCTCTAGCCTTCTAGTCAAGTGGTCATTGCCAAACCCATGAGTCAAAATTCATGGCACATGCATCTAGCAAGGAACCAATACAATGTATACAAAACACTATGGCTCTATTGTAGACAATCCATTGTTGTTCACCGATTTATGGACAAGATATGTTCCAAAATTTCATTGTCTCGAAAAGTTTAGACGTGATTAGCTTTGGCATGGTATGACTTGTCTAGAGTATCTCTGAGGCTAAGAAAGATTGAGCTAGTTGGAAGTCCATCTGTAAAATAGCATTGTATAAACCTATGGCTTACACTAAAAAGCTACCTGCTGGTGTGTCTGAGCTTTTGAAGTATTGTGCTAAATAGGGCCTCTCCTGGTTGCTAAAATTAAAATCGTAGATTGATGTTGACAAAAGCATGACTTCAGGCTGCTTACCTATACTTTTACTCGGATTCAATAACTTGGCTTCTACAAACGATGTGTTCCTCTATTTAATGTATCCTGGTTCTTAGTCCATTTGGTTGGGCTGCAGTTTGACTGGGTGATATCTCGTATGTAGTGAGCTATGGAATAGCTTAACTGGTCTAAACTACACCTGGGTGGAAATTCATCAGGATGTTAGCATGGTATAAATAACTTGCTGGCTGAGTTGCATTACTATACTGACATAGGTACTTCTTCATAGTTTTTGTTACATTGCCAAACTAAGGGAATGTTTAAATTATGACTAACTAGTTAAGGTAACTTGGATCATTGGGACATGTATTGTATTGTAATTGGTAAGGTGTGCCCTAGATGCATATGGGTCACAAATATTTTTGGCTGGTTATGGATACTGTATATGGTGGTGAATCTTCATCAGCAAGTAGCACTAAGGTTTCGTATTCTGAGCTTACTAAAAGGGTGTTTAAGTATACCTGCCCTATGGATGTATTAAGAATGGTCTGGCATATGAACATAGGTTGAGTGCTGGAAGGAATGGTAGGTCTAGAATAACTCGGCCTGAGATGGTTTTTTGCTGCTTGGAAATCCGGCCTGAATTTTACAATTTGTAAAAATAACCTATGGCTTGCAATAAGTAACTTATTTACTGGCTAGACTAAATAAGTTTGAAAAAAAAGATCATAATCTGCTTTTTTCAGTAAAGTATGAGCCTAAGATGGGATTCTCCATTCTGCATAATATTCACAAACATTGTTGCTGGATATAGATGTTTTATATATTTATGAATCACCATCAGCTGGGACCACTCTGCTGATCAAGGATTGATCTACTTTGAGCTCACAGGAAATGAACCACTGGTTTGTGACCCCCTATTTGTGCACACTAAGTTTTGGCCTATGACCGTATGGTTTTTTTTGAATATGCTTAAGCATTTGTAGAGTTAGGTCTAACGTTTTGTGTGGTAAGAGTTGTAGTCCCTCATACTGCGGATGTGTCAACTCGTGCTAAAAATTTTGTATCACTGTTTGCTTCTTCTTAGAAACAGATATATGGGATTCAGGAGGAAGTTGTGGAAGGAATCTGATTTAATTTCAAAGATAATCTTTTGTAACAAATCCTCATGTTGAGGGTCTCCTTGGGAGATGCTGGTTTTGTTTGAAAAATAATCTATTTTTCAAACAAAACTCTGGCAAACTTTTTTACATACTCGACTTTATGGTTAGGAACTATGCAGATAAGCTATGTGTTGTATTGTCTACACTAAACTACACTCGGTCTTTCGTTAGCCACAGCTCGATAAAGACATTGGGTGTTTGCACAAATTGGGTGGTTGTAAAACACCACTTGGCCACCTGCACTCTCTGATTGTTTGAAAAGCATGCAATGTGTTTGGGTAACCTGCTTCTTAATGGTACTCTGACTTGGGGATGTTTCATAAATATTTGGATTAGGCACTTCACTGGCCTCCCCTAGGATGTCATGACCTAAGGGGAAAACTATGGCCCATATACTTAGACCCTTATGGTCTGCACTATTAGGTGTAGCAGTAATTTAAGTTTTCAGTAGATTGACATGGATAACAACTGATTAGACCTGATGATACCTATGTATACGCAGCCAAATCTAACGAAATGTTGCTCTGTTTATATGGATGCATGTAAGGGCCTATGTTGTTTGCTGTCGCTTTATTTATTGCTATCCGGCTCAGATGGGTGATTGTATTATCCCCCCAATTTACGATTTTCCAAGCTTGATGGATTTTGTATATTGTAATAATGCAAAATGTCTGTAATAACAAAGGATGTTTTGTATTATCTTTTGTGAGAATCAGGAGTCTAGAGTTTGTTGAATATGTAAATATTCAGTTGTGGTTATTGTAGCCCTAGAATAAATGAAACACACACATTTTTAAACACAAGATTATCGCAACGTTTGCGATAATCAGGGCTCTGACTCCTAGGTACACTAAGCCTGAAAACTAGTTAACACCCACTACTGTAAACCCTGAAAAGGTAGGTAGGTGTTAGGTGGTGTTGTACTAGCCTAGGGTGGGGTTCCTCCTCCTGGTCATGATATCCTCTACAGGATGACCGGTTGTTAAGAAGAAGGAACTACCAATGACTTTTTTATTCACACCCATCGTGTCGTGCTTCAATTTACTTGCTGTTCTCATGAAAAGCAATACAAATTAACCACTCGTAGGAGGGTAATTGCTGACCATTCTGATGAGGGCCATCATATTTTAGATGATGTAGGTGGCCTAGTTTCTTGACCACACCTATCTCTACCATAATTTTAAAACTAGACTTTTTTACACAGGTCTGCTAAAAACAAGCTCCCCACAAAAAAGAACTAATGTTTGGTTGTACCTGAACAGACTCTTACTCTGGCGCAAGGGATGGATATACCTATGGAACATATCTCTATGGCCAGCTGTCGTGTCTTAACTTGTAGGTAGGTTAATCCGATTCTACTTACCTATGCTTTAACAAATTGGTTTCTTGACTATTACAGGTACTTGCTACTCATATGATTGAACAAGATGACTTTTTGGAACAAGATGACTTGCCTTATGTTTCTCTTCCAACTGCTACTCAATGACAACCATACTTACTTCAAACCAGCTGACAAATCCTTAAAACTCCTACAGGAGTAATGTCTTCCTTGAGGACTTTATCTACAAACAAATCTCCCCTTTTGAGGGCCACTCTTATATATTTTTTATGCTTATGAAATCAAAAATCTCATCTTTTTGGTGAGGCAGTAGGCCCATACACAATGGGCCTACTGCCAAGACCCATTGTGTATGGCGCCTGGGTTAGGGCGGGTACACACACACACACACACACACACACACACACACACACACACACACACACACACACACACACACACACACACACACACACACACACACACAAGTGGTGAATCTTTACGCTACATGGATACTATACTAAGTTAGAAGCAACTGTATCGACTCTACACACACACGCACACACATACTCACATATATGAGTCTCGAATGGCCGGGCATGCTCACAATCGGTCTCATTACCAGTAATCACACACCCCCCCCCTCCCCCAAGTAGTGGCTCGTTACTATACTAAGCCCGATGGGACTACATATACAGTACACACGCACACACACACACACATACACACATGAGGTCGTCTCTCAACTCCGCATAAAATTCTATACCTAGTGTATGCAAGCTACCTCCAACTAATTGCACTATGACTATATTGGATTGGAATGCGGGGTGGCTTAGGGCTTAACTGATAGGTTCCCTGGTCAAAACTCTCAAATCAGGATACTCTCTGTTAGAAGCTGGACACACCCCACGGCATTTAACTACTCGGCGGACTATTATTTTTGTAATTATTCATTCATTGAGGAAAAGCCGATTTTTCACCTTGTAAATATTGGGACTTACAGAAGTTTCCAGATTGTATCCCAGTTTTGATAGTTAGATTGAGTAGATGGTTGATTTTGGAACTTTAGGGTTTGAGAAGTTGTAAGGTATATATACCGCTTTTTGACCTTAATGAAGGAGCTTTTGTCATTTTAAACAAGTTGGAAGTCTGTGAGTGAGCGTACTGTGTACGTGAGAGAGAGTGTGAGCTTCGTCTTGACGCTACGTGTGCTACGGTGGTCGGAATCGAGTGGAGAGAAGTGCAGCGTGTTGCCCCCGACTAGAGCTACGAGCCGATACCAACATTGCGCGCGTACAGTCCGGCTTTGGGAGCTCCTTCTACGAGCTTCATCTGTTGTTTGGGTGAGCATACGTTATCTGATTTCGTATTGCAGCATATCCACGCGTTCACATTGAGTAGAGATACACAGTAGGCACTTCGGATTTTGAAAACGAAGACCTGCAGATTTCGGCCAGACATCCTACGTGTTTCTGCAATGGGTGTTTTGGGTCGTGATTTTGGTTCATAGACCTTAGGGAGAGCGGCCTATAGGTATTAGTAAGTTCTCCTTCAAGTTCTATGGTGTTTCGAAAGTGTTTGATGGGTGTTCGACTCTAGCAAGCAACTATCCTCTTTTACACTCTTGAAGGCTGTGATTTAGACAATTGGTAGGGACCTCTGTAGGAATTAGTTGGAGTCGGTCGAGTGTAGGTTGACACCTTATGCTTGCTTCCACACGCCTGCGGGTCGAGCTTCGTCCTTAGCTAACATTACTTGTTAGGTGAGTTCTCGCTGTGCTGACGTCCGTCGCGGCGTATCCGTCCAACATTGGCACCGCTGCCGGGGACGAAAACCTTAGGTAGGTGACCGAGACTAATCCTTGAGGATTGGGTTTTTTTGCTTGCCAAGAGTCTCACCTTACATTTAGATAGGATCAGAGGGTGGAGGACTCTCTAGGTCTTAGAGGGAGTCTAGGAAGCGTGTGTTTGGCCTAGATCCTTCGACTTAGGTAGAGGAGGTAGACTTAGGTAGTTGTAGTTAATACTCGAGTTCTAGAGTAGGAGTTGGGTGGTAGAAGCGGTGAGAGGAGAGCTTGAGAGTCCGGAGAGGCCAAAAAGTAACCAAAAAAACCATTATCACCATTTCTTCATGATAGGTAGGAGTAGAGTAAGTAGGACATCATGATTCAGATCTAGAGCATTTCATGCATGTACACTTGCTTGGTACAAGTTTGTAAAAGATGCAAAAGTGTGGTTGAAAGCCTAATTGAAGTCCAAAAGTTATTGTGAGTGTTTCTGATAGGTCTTCAGAGTATCATGAAAAACTTTAATTTTAAGCCAGGAGACATCCTACGCGTAGGATGTCTATAGGCCAATCTGGGAGGAATTTTGGGATTTTGAGTTGACCAGTGTGTTCAGAAGGTAGGATTTACCCTAATTTCAACTGGAAAGTGGAAATTTGGCCATATCTTGACAGGATAAGGCCAGATAGACTGAAATTGCAAGACATCCTACCCAAATAGTGCCAAAACATTAACTTGAGACCAAAACCATAAGATGGATGCATGAGTGTGTTTTGCATGATATATTGAGTGACTGAAAAGGGTTTCACCTCATTTGGGTAAGAGAATTGGGTTCAAAGTGGACTTTAGCACTTTTGACTGAAAAAAAAAAACAGCTGAAGTTTGAGACTTTTGACATCCAAATCAAAATCTAAGCATACCTCTGGGATACTGACATCAAGGGGAAGCTGTGGAACAAATCTGGGGTCAAACAAGCCAAAAAGACATCCTACGCGTAGGATGTCTTTTGAGTGATTTGGGACTCCAAACTAAAATCTGAGTATACCTAGGTGATTAGCAACTCAAGGGGAGCTTAAGCCTTGAGTTTAAAGCCATTCTGATGAAAAAGACATCCTACGCGTAGGATGTCTAATGCAAGAAAATGAAGCCAGAATTTGACTTAGAGCATTGTAAGGTGTTATATAGCCTAAGGCAAGATAGCTAGTCAATTTTGGTCCAATTTGGAGTTGATTAGACTGATCAATACCATTAACAGGCCGTCAAAACAGATTCCTGACTCATTGACCAGCTTATAGAAGTCCAAATCAAAAAAGTAAAAGCAGCTGTAAGCTCAGCACAACAAGGGGAAACAACATTGCAAAAATCCAGGCAAAATACAGTAGGAGACATCCTACGCGTAGGATGTCTATTGGGGCATACTACAAAGAAAATTTGACCTGGCCTAGACAGTGAGGTTCCATTTGGCTTAAGGGTTCCATAACTTCTTTCAGAAGTGAATTTAGACCTTGGTTGCCCATTTGACAAAGCAAAGACTGAATTCAGACTTTTTTGCGTAAATTGGCCAACACCAGAAGGAAGTACTGTTTCAGATTATCAACCTAATCCAGAACATCAGCAATGTATAAAATATAGTAGTGGTTGAGATTAACTCTCCAGTTATACCAATCATTACTAAGATAACCTCTAGCAAATAAATGCTGTGATTCAATTGCCGAAATTAAAACTCTTGTGTACAGGTATATTCAGCAACAAAGCAAGAAGTTGTGCAGAAACTGACCCGCTGCCAGGTGAGTGGTTGAATTTGTGCTAAATTGCATTGATAAGTTTGATGAATTTAAGATCAGGAAGATACATTGCTAGAGACCAGAAGGTGACAGGTGACCAAGGTAGCTTAGTGTCCACCGAAGAGAGTGTAACTCAGGCAAGGCTAGATCCGCTAGCACCGATTATTGAGGAAGGTAGTGATACTGACACTTCGTCACACAAATCTTTCTTCATGATGGGTAGTCAACAGCCAGGAGGTTTCACCTATGATGGACCTATGCGAGGAGGAAGCACCTCCCAAAATCCTTTGAATGATTCCAGGCTTACGGTGATCTTCTTAGAGGGAACAAACTCAAGAGGAGCCCTAGTTTATTCTGACTATCGAGGCCACAAGTGCATTTGTATCGAAGAGAGGCCAGCACAAAGATTGGAGATAATCCGCGTGTATGATGATGGAGATAGATTCCGAGACGAAAAGGGGAACCACTATTTAATAGTTAGCAACCCTGAAGATTACAACAGATATGGAGATAACGTGGCTAAAGGGAAAATGGTTTCAGAAACTCAAGAGCCTCCACCAAACATTGATTAGCACGGAGATATTTTTATGTACGATAAGAAAACAATCAGGATTCCAACTTATAACGAGAATGTGGGAATTTACAAACACGAGAGCGGGGGTATTGTCTCTTACTTTCGTAGCAAAGAACCATACGTAAATGAACTAAGCAAAGACAAGGTTCTTTACTTATTCTCTTATGAAACTGCTACGGGGAAGGGCATAGTTTTTGTTGATAGATACGGGCGAGAATACCAACGTATTCTCCTAGAGGAAGTAGAAAGAGAAACAGGTCCAGGAGCATCAGCATATGCCCCTGAGGAAATGCCGAGAGCTGCCCACACCCCAAGCAAGTCATCAAATCCATTTTTAGATGAGTATGACACTACCTCACATTCCACCAGTCAGCAAGTATTCAACAACCAAGACCAACCAGCAAACCAGCCATCATTGCAAGCATGGCTTTGACAGAATGCAACAATGGAACCAGACCGAAACCGAGATGGTTATCAAGCCGCATGAGGGCTCAGGGATTTGCAAGAACCACCACACTATTCAAGGTATCAAGTAGAGAGTAAGCCAAAGACACAAGGGTCGACCGAGCTTGGAGGACCACCCATTGAACGGGTTCAAAGGGAAGAACCACCTCCAGCAAGAACCGTTAGAAATTATGGCTTAGGAGCACCGTTGGGAGAGGAACCAACCTATTACAGAAGGCTTGAGGTGTATAGACTTGGACGGGGTGATCCAATGATGAGGTTTGTAGACCATCGCAGAATTAGACCTTCTCAAGTGCAAAAATGGGTAAACAAGAAATACACAGGAAACAGAGACCCAAGAGATCATGTGGCAGTCTTTGTGCATGTAATTAGAGCCGAAGAGGTGTTAGATTTTCCTACCCAATTTACAGGGTTTGGACTAACCCTAGAGGATGATGCTGCAACTTGGTTTGACTCTGTGGAGCGTAGAGACTTTGAGTCGATGGAGGAAGTGTTTGACTAGTTTATTGAGGAATTCTCTCAAAGGGGAATAGCTCATAATACCATCTCACAAATCCATAAATTCAAACAAAAAGATGGAGAATCTGTACGGAAGGCAGCCCTAAGACTAAAAAGATATGTTAAGTTCTGTCCTATTGAAGAACTGCCAACTCAGTCTAGACTTATGCTGATATTCATCCAAGGACTAAGGAATGAAGATCTCCAGAAAGACTTACATATGAAGAGGAGAACGACGTTGAATGAGTTGACCAAGGAGGCTCTGTACCTTGTGAACAATTGTGCGGTCTACAAAGAAGGGGAGTTCAAGGACCTTGATGACGATTCATCTTCACAGCAAAGTGGGAGCAAGTCTTCCAGGACAACACTGAAAGGAGAAACAGCGGTAAACCAGGAGCAGCTCGTAGATGAAGTGCTAAAAAAGATCAACTTGTACGCCAAACCTTAGGCTAAACAGCCCAAGTGGTGTGCTATTGAACAAAAATGGACAAACCATGGGACCGAGGAATGTTACTATAACAAGGGATATGTGAGGGAGAGACCTTACGCTCCCCAAGCTCCCGTAGCTTCCCCTCAAGTTCCACCGATGCCTAGATATCAAGCAGGAAACTTACCAGGACCTGTAGGTGTAGAAAGACCACAACCGGTGTTGGGGCAACAACCACCCCTACCAGGTTTACGACCAGTTGGTATAAGATACACACCAACGATAACTTAATCAGAAGAAAAGGCTTTGGTGCCTATGCATGCATATTATGAAGATCCCAATGGATATGCGGCAAACCCTGTCTATTATCCACCGGAAGAACCCTCGACACCAGAACCATGGAGCATGATAGGGAATCAAGGACCTCCAACTGCTGCACAGGCCACAGGAGAAGGAAGATATAGCTTAGATGAACGAACATTGTTGTTCATAGCCAATGGAGGCATGGGCGGGCAGAGACAGGCTTACCAGCAACGAGGGGCTCAAGGAGCACCTCAACAACCCAAGGGACCTTGTTACAAGTGTGGTGGAGACCATTGGCTGAGAGATTGTCCTCATGATGAAATCATTAGAGTCAATGCGTATTGCCCAGAATGTGGAATTACTCATTTGATTCCCGATTGCCCTAAAAACCCGAGTAAAGGAGCAAAAACCACCTTGAACCTGTTGGAAATAGTACCTTCCAGTGGAGGATCGGAAAATGAAAAAATCATACCTATTCAGGCGGTAACACGACCCCAAGCCCAAAGAAGGACGAACCAATCCATAATATAAGAACAAAAAACAGATGCCCAAAGTTCAGAAACGAAAAATCAGAGAAGCACTTGGAAAGCGAGAAAGGCGCGTAGGAACGCCAGGAAAGAACGAGAGCAAACAACCCTATCCGATGAGTTGAAACATACAAAGAACAGATTGGAGCGGTTAGAAGATCTAGCTAGCTTAAGCTCACACACCACAGCAGCCATAGCACCCAAGGAAATAGCAGAGCCCAAAAGTGCAGGATCAGGAGGATCTGTACTGGCAGACAAGGTAAACGAGCAGCTGGATGCGCTTCTAAAAGCTTATGAAGCTTGACTTAAAAAGAACCAAACCCAGGAGCAAAGGTGGATGACTTATCCATATGCACAAATAGAAAAACAAAGGTTGGATATGTGTAAAAAGATGATCGAGACGGCTCAATCATTGATGGAAGACCCGTTGGGTAAATCGGCAAATTGTCATGACGCACCAGCTCCAACCCCTATCCAACCAATGTTAGAGAAACATGAAGAAACAAAAGAAAGACTCACTAATGATTATGAATCCAGAGGAGAGCCTATCATATTGCCAAATACCACCGATGGGGCAAGTGACGGGGTCCATCCTAAAATATTGGCAGAAATGGGAAAGGACGGTAACAGTCTAGATGATCTGTGGAAGCAAATCCGAGAGGCCAACGAGGCTAATAGGATGAGTAACCACATGAATAACACGAAAAAAGAAAAGAACGTGATCTTACCTCCTATTGAAGAATTTGAGGCAACATCACAAATGAACTTTGAGATACATTCACAAGGGGGAGACCAAGGATCTATTAGTTCGGGGCACAACCAACCAGACTCTTTGAGAACTTTACCCTCTTACCTAGGAGAACATGAAGCTAAGTCGGAAGTGAGAGCACTCCCATCTCAAAGACTTCCTTCTAACAAGGTGATGGATTCACAAGGATTGATTGAGCTGTTATCCACCCCGGTGGCATGCACAATCACATTAGCAGAACTCCTAAGGTTAAGGCCAAACATGTGGACCACAGTAGGAAAATGCCTAGAAAAATTTGGAGTGAAAGACCCCACCTTGAAGCTACAAGAAGGAATCAGGGAGTTGGACAGACCTAACCTGAACACTAGACATGTACCATTGAATAAGGTTGGAGAATATTGGGAGGGAGAAGACGGAAACACGACACTACTGGTAGAATTCCAAGGAGTAGTTTCCAAAGCTATTCTTGACAGTGGAGCGGGAGTTGCTATCACCACCAAGGAAATCTGGAAAAAATGGGGAAAACCAGCTCTGAGGGCTACCAGAATGAAACTGCAGTTGGCAGATGGGTTCATGGAGAAGCCTCTCGGACTCTTAGAAAAAGTAATTGTCACTTCGTGCGGGATCGAGTATGAGCATACATTTGCAATAGTCGATTTCGACAAAAAGAACAATTATGAGATAATCTTGGGACGACCATTCATGCGACAACTAAAGATGGTCCGAGATTGGGGTTATGACCACATATACCTCAGACATGGCGAGACGACAACTAAAATACACCTAAAAGACCATAGTTACAAAGATGTAAATCAAACACCAGTGGAAGAGTTTGATTCGGCTACAATAGCAGGATCGGAACTACCAGCATGGTTAGGGCAACCAAAAGAGCTATGGATGTGCGGAGCTTCACATTGTGGAAGCTTAAAAAAAGAGGAATGCGTCTTACAAAGAACAATTGAGGACAAGGATTATATTCCGAAACCTTTCCCTGAAGATGCCTTGGAACCTCTAGAATGGGAACACATACTGGCAACATTAGATGTCTGTACCATTACCGACAGTCCAACAACAAAATTTTGCAATAAGGATGGCTACGATGTGCTACCCTGTTACATGGTAAGCGTTATACCAGAAAAAGAGACGGTAGAACCTCTAGAACAAGATGAGTTTTACAACTCCTCTGAACAATTGGAAGTAAATGATGAGGCAGATAATGAGTGTTCAGACACCTCAAGCGAGCGTGGGAATGAAGCCGAGAATATCAAGTTTTATGATTTTGCTAATCAACTCCCTAGACGCCAAGAACGCTATAGGGGGAAAAGAGCAAGAAGGAAAGCGAGAGAGAACCTGATGCCCAGGATAAAAGGTAAAACTCACTATTCGATGCTTGTAAAAGCAGAGGATTGTGTGAAAGATCAATTATCAGGGCAATTCTCAGAAAATCGAAAAGAACGAACGTGAGAAAAAATAAAACAGGTAAGAAAAGCTAAAACCGAAACAAAATCTCAAAGATCTGAAAAATCAAAAAAAGAACCAACGAAAGAGCAAGAGTGGACCAAACTGGAGCGTAAACAGAAATACCAAGAACTGAAACGGTCTTTGAGAGAGATATGGACTACTGAAGAAGATAGTGATCGTAAATGGGAGTTAGAAAAGGGCAACATGAACTTACCAGCACACTATCGGAAATTTACTATCCAAGATAGAAAAATCATCATGACACCACCAATCAGGGAGAGAACCAACCAAGAATCTTACGATGGGTCTGAAAATGCAAAAAGAATAGACCTCGCAGAACCAGGTGAAAAGCCTCAGCCGGTCTATATAGCTAACGATTTAGAGCCTGAGGAGGAAGTACAGCTAACACAACTTCTCACGAAGTATAAAGATGTGTTCGCTTGGTCCCATAAAGACCTCAAAGGAGTTGATCCATTGATATACCAACATATAATTCCTTTGAAATCAGATGCAAAACCTAGCAAACAACGTCCTTATACATATAATGACACATTTGCCAAACGAATCAAAGAAGAGATTGATAAACTGATGGAAGTGGATTTCATCTATGAGATTGAACATACAGATTGGGTGTCACCCATTGTGGTAGTTCCCAAGAAGAATGGAAAAGTGCGGGTGTGTGTAAACCTCAAAAAGGTGAATGCAGCAACCATAAGGGATAATTATCCCTTGCCAATTACAGAACATGTCCTTGAGCGAGTGGCCGGGAAACGAGCTTATTCCTTTCTGGATGGGTTTTCAGGATACAACCAACTGGCAATAGCAAGGGAGGATCAACACAAAACAGCGTTTTCCACAGAATGGGGGATTTATGCATATCGAGTTATGCCATTTGGCTTAACAAATGCACCAGCCACTTTCCAGAGGTTAATGACTCACGCTTTCAAGGAATACCTAAGAATATTCTTAGAAATTTACATGGATGACCTGTGTGTACACTCTCTTCTGCGAGAGGAACATATTGACCATTTGCAAAAGGTCTTTGAAAAGTGCAGAACATATCGAATCTGTCTAAACCCGGAAAAGTGTGTATTTATGGTTAAGCAAGGACGAATCTTAGGACACATTGTCTCAAGAAACGGCATAACCACAGACCTAGACAAAGTTAAAGTCATTGTAGACCTGCCCAGGCCTACTAATGAGAAACAAGTGCAATCCTTCATGGGGCACTGCGGATATTATCGAAGATTCATATACATGTATGCGGTTATCGCACAACCTCTGTATCGTTTGCTAGTCAATTTCGAATGGACCAAGGAGTGTGAAACTTCATTCCAAAAGCTGAAGGAAAACCTTATATCAGCACCTGTACTAAAGGCACTAGATTGGAAAACCTTATATCAGCACCTGTACTAAAGGCACTAGATTGGAAAAAGATATTCCATGTGCACATTGATGCTTCAGCATATGCCATTGGAAGTATTCTAGCTCAACCTGGAGACGGAACAATGGACTTTCCGGTTTGCTATGCGAGCCGACAATTAAACAGTGCAGAAAATAACTACACAACCACCGAGAGGGAAGGGTTAGGAATGATTTATGCTGTGAAGAAATTTCGGCATTATTTGCTTACAAACAAATTTTTGTTCTTCACAGATCATCAAGCTCTTTTGTACCTAGTAAATAAACCTTGCAATACATGGAGAATCGTATGCTGGTTTATTATATTGCTAGAATTTGACTTCACAGTGGTGGTCAAAAAGGGTAAAACCCATATGCGAGGTGATCGTCTTTCAAGAATACACAACGGGGAAGCTCCTCAAGGGGTGGATGATGACATACCAGATGCTTATCTTTTCAACATTGAAATGGTACCCAAATGGTCTCAAGAAATAGTTAGCATTCTCTCCTTCGGAAGTGAGTTTGATAATACAGGATGCAGATCCAAACAGCAAACAATTCGACAAACAAAAAACTTCCAGTTGATAGCAGGACAACTGTATCATCTTGAATCTGACCTAATCCTACGATTATGTATAAATCCGGAAGAATTCGAGTACTACCTTGAAGAGGCACATGTCCAGGGTTGTGCATTTCATTGTTCGACAGTGAAAACACACCAGAGACTGAAACAGTTAGGGGTTTATTGGCCAACTATGTATGCGGATACACATTCTTATGTCACCAATTGTACAATATGTAGTGCCAAACGACCAGTGGATCACGCAACTTTGTTTCGGGTGAACATAGCACCTGCATGGAGTCAATATATCATTGACTTCCTAACCACTAGAACGTTCCCTGAGAACATTACAAGAGCACGGGAAAAAGCTATAGAGCTGGAAGCTCGTGACTTTCAGTTAATTGGAAATCAAATCTATAAGCGGGGAAAGGACAATCAACTTAGAATCTGTGCAAGTGAAAGCGAATACTTGCTAATTTTAGAACATGCACATAGCGGAGTAAGTGGAGGCCATTTTTCGGGCGATAAGACGACAAAAATTGTCTTAACCGCAGGAATTTGGTGGCCTACATTGCACATGGATGCCGATGAGTTTGTAAAGCGTTGTGATGTGTGTCAATGCACCAAGATACCAATAAAAAGAGATGAGATGCCATTAAGGCCAATGATGGGGGCAAGGGCATTTGCAAAATGGGGCATTGATTTTGTAGGACCTATATCACCCCTTGCATATCGCACCCATACCCAATATATCATTGTGGCTACGGACTATCTCACAAAATGGGTCGAAGCCAAAGCAACACAAAAAGCTGATGCACGCACCACGGCTCAATTTTTGTATGAGAATGTTTTTGTACGTTACGGGTTACCAATAGAAATTGTCAGTGACCGTGGAACACACTTCCTCAATAAAGTCATTGAATATCTACTAGAGGAATTCATGGTCATACATAGGAAATCAGCACCATACCATCCACAGGTCAATGGGCAAGCTGAGGCCACAAATAAAACACTATGCACGGTTCTCACTAAAATAGTATCATCATCAAGAACCGATTGGGATCAACAGCTACACTCAACACTATGGGCATACAGGGTAGCTTACAAAACATCAATAGGAACAACACCATACAACATGGTGTTTGGGCTAAATGCTATACTACCTATAGAGTTTTTAATCCCAACTCTACGAGTAGCAACAAGCTTGGAATGGACAGGGCATGAACTCTCTTCAAGAATTAATGATCTTGAAAAGCTAGATGAACTCCGCTTACGAGCTGTCGCCTCAATCTATGCTAAAAAGAGAAGACAAAAGGAATTTTTTGACAAACATGTGCGTACCAAAGAGTTCAAAACAGGTGATTACGTACTTGTTTATACCTTGAAGCAACATGCCAAGAAACTTAAAAAGCGAGGGATGGGACCATTTGTGATTCATGATCTATCACAAAGTGGAGCTGTCAAGCTTGCTACATTAGCAGGTGAAGAAATGCCAAATTGGATTAGTGGGTGTCGACTAAGGAAATATCTTCTACCCCTCACATAGGAGATGCTCCAACAAATTCATCAAGGAAAGCAAAGAATGAAGGAAAAAGAGAGAGTACGGGAGGAAGCTCAAGCCGAAGCACAAGAACACATTGCAAAAAGACGACTTCTGCGACAACAACAAAGTAAACCACCATTGAGAATCAATGCCATTCGACTGATGAACTTGGAGGAGGAAACAATAGAGCCAATAATTACAGTCAAAGTGGGCAACAATCAAGTTGAATCAACAGCCTTGCTTGATTCGGGTGCTCAAGCAAATTTGATCTCTTACGGATTATACCAACAACTCAAAGTCACAGATCAACTTCATCCTATCCGCCAAGTGCTGGAAAATAGCACATCACACCCATTGAAAACATTAGGATGGACTATATTGCATGTACAGCTACCTCAATATATTTACCCACACAAATTCTATGTGGTGACAGATGAAAGCACACAACACCCAATGATGCTAGGGAAACCTTGGCAAAAAGCATACAATGTCCAGATAGACTGGAAAGCAAAGGCGGTCAAAATTCAGCACGAACATGAACAACAGGTGATAGCTTTTTCTCAGAAATACCATCATGATCAATTGCAAGCCATGCAATCACTGGCAACAGAGACAAAAGAACAAATACCATCAAAGACCACCATGAAACCTGAGACTAACAACCAGGTAAAAGCCAACCATGCTAATCACAGACAGATGAAGTCACTGGCCACAATGCAAAAATATAGGCTACCAAAACAAGGTAAACGAGTATGGATGTGGAAGGATAGAAAGCAATGGCGAAAAAAAAAACAATGCAACAACCGGATTCCAACAAAGCAGACAGTGCAACCCAAAACCAAGGTCATAAAACAGATATGGATCCCAAAGAAAATGCTTAGCCATAACCCAAATGTCACTCACATTTGGATACCAAAGAAAAAGCCAAAGGAAATCCCTACGGTACAAGCAACAATGGAAAGCAGACATCTGCAGGTCAACAAGGAGAACCGATATATGTGGATGCCGATGACAGACAAACCAGTGGCAAACAAGAAAGTACGAAACCATCTACAAAAGTCGGCAGCACCAAACTACCAATGGAAAGCCAAGGCCATAAGGCCCATAGCTATCACATCCCAGCCAATTCTATCCTCAGAAACAGCTACGACTCCATCAACCGTGTCGGCAAAGCAATTGCCTCTTGCCAAAAAGACAATTAAACAGAGAGCAGTACAATTACAACTGCTACTTGCAAAGAAAGCAGGAAGCCTCGACGGCGAATGCCAATAAGCATCTTGCTTATTCCCTTCTCTTGCACAGCATTAGTTTTTCCATGCATTGACCGAGTATGCATAAAATAGGGCCACATTAATCGGCCAGGCATTAGCACAACTTTTTCAACCTATGCACGGCACATACTCCGAGGCGAAACCTTGTCGTTCGGGAGGACTCCGACTAGGAGGGGGGGAGGCATTCTCAATGCGGAACCAATAACATAAACAACAAAAAAGGGCATGATTTTTGACTATTTTAAGGGTTGACGTTTGATTGCAAAATTTTCCGGAGTAACACAAGTATATATGCCCTTATACAGCATGAAGCTACAGGTATAGGGGGCCAATCGCCAAATCAAGCCCCTAGGAGTGTGTATATAAGTAGAAATAGCCATTTTTCACGCAAAATATTGGTAAAACGGAGAAATCCGGCCATAAGAATTGCATGTGAGTGTATATAGTGTGTTGCGGTGATGTTTGTGATCTATTATGATTTTTGGGAATTTTCTGGGTTTGATTTGCTATTTTCCTTTTAATTTTGCTAATTTTCGGCAGAAAAAATTCAAAAATACAAAAAGCAGGTGAAAAACAATTGTAATGAAAAACAAAAAATATGGGGACGACCAATGACTAAAGGACAACCTATGGTACAGTGGGGGTGCAATTATGAGACTGGAGCGGAAGGCGTGTTTTAGTTAGGTTTTGACCGAAATGACAAATTTCTGGTAAACAGGGCAAATGGAGTCCAAATCAAGAAATTTTTGAGCCTAAACTGCATCTCGCAGAAAGATAGGAGCACATGTCAAATCTCATGAAAAATGGTTCGGGGACCTCCATTATAAGAAATTTCCACCCCATTTTTAGCTCATTCTCACTATTGACCGTGTGGAGAGAGCTTCTGCCACCTAGAGCGGATCGACCTTCCAGCAGCTTCTACGACGCGCACGTCTACCCGACCAGCTCTAGACATGAGAGGTAGGCTCACCACCTTGAGCTTTTCGCGCATGTTTGTCATTATGTCGCGAAAACTAGCGTAGAGGTCACACACAAAGCGAGCGGTAGAGACCTACAAGTAGAGACGGCGGCCTAACGGCTAACCCGAAAGCAACAAGACTTCATTGGCAGCTTACCTTAGTCTAGGAGACCAGTTCTGGATAGCCAAAGGCAGTGGGAAACCATCGGAAAAAACCCTAATTCCCAGAAACCCGCAAGAGGCCACCAAATGGGAAATCGGCGAAACGACGACCAAATGCTACCAAAATTTATGGGTAGGAGCATCTCGACATGCTCGACAAGTCCATATGACCCGTATGACCAAAATGTGACCCGAAGCGGCACTAAACCTCAGAAACGGCATCAGACACACAAAGCGTCAAAAGGCACTTGCGGCCAAACTGCAAGTCCGTTTGCCACCAAACTTCACGAGCGGCTTTCCTAGACCATCAACAACCAAGTCCTATGGTGGTAGACCACCACAAATAATCAAAGGTATGTAAACGCAACCACGGGTGCTTCTAGAGCGACAAATTGCCAAATGGAGCTCCGGTGAAGCCAAAGTCGACAAAAACCATACGGCAAGGATCCCTAAGGGATTGGGAAGCTATGGAGACCAACATCGAGAAATTTCATCGCCAAAAAGCACTCCAAAAGTTAGAAAATGGCTCAGAGGCTCTGAAGTCCACACAGGGAGTTATACTCTACGCATTTGACTTTTTTGTTGAAATTAGGCTCAAAAGGGACTTAGGGGGGCAAAGGGCAAGCACTGGGAGCACTAACACTGAAAAAATCATCAGGAGACATCCTACGCGTAGGATGTCTCAAAGGCACTTTTTGGCACAAAACCCAACAATTTTTGTCATGCACATGTTCTGAATGACATTTAGAAGCCCTACACCAAGTTTCATCACATTTGGACCAGATTTGACCTCATATGCATGGAAAAACGCAAAGTTAGGGCATAGAGGCAATAATGGGCCATTGACCTACCAAATCTTGTCCAAATCTCATGAAACTTGCACAACACATTCACATACACATCAGCAAACCATCTGTGTGGTCAGGGAGTAAAAATGATGAATTAGACATCCTACGCGTAGGATGTCTAATGGACCTTTTTGGCATGGAAGGGAAGTTTTGTCATTCCAGATTTAATTACCTCATCAGCAAGAGCCCATATGTCAAGTTCGAAGCCATTCTAATCACTTTTGATCCCCAAAACCTTCAGGATACACTTTTTGAGCCCAAAAACACCTCACAGAGCCCTACAGGCATCAAATCTTATCCAAATTCAAATCCAAGAACATAACCATGTTCCATAGGCCAAGGACAACCCACAGAACAAGTTTCATGCAATTCTGATGAAAAAGACATCCTACACGTAGGATGTCTTCAGCACATATTTAGCCTTCTGTGCAAGAAATGACATCATAGGAGCCAATACCATGATGCATTGAGCCCAAATACCAAGTTTCAACCCATTTGGACATCAATTGCTACCCATGATGGAAAACCTACCCAAATTGTGACCTAAAGCCTAAATCAGCCCAAAAATCCACTTTTTGACATCCAAATTCAAATCCAAGCTTATAACCATGTTCCATGAGCCTTACACTACCTGCATGTCAAGTATGAACCAATTCTGAAGAAAAAGACATCCTACGCGTAGGATGTCTAGATGGAATTTTTTGGCCAGATTTGCACTACGAGCACATGCACAGCTTCACAAGTTCCTTTTAAGCTATAATTTCAATTTTCAAGTCATTTGGATAAGTAAAACTCAGTTTCGCAGCTAATATGAAAAAAATGCTAACTTTGGATTACTGAGTGCAACAGGATCTATGGCAGCCTCGAAGTCACCGGCAAAGAAGAAAAGAATGACAATCAAAGATTATCTGGACGAGGTGGAACCTTTTGTCATTCCAGAGGGAACACTAAAGCCCACCATCACCTGGATACAGGAAGATTGTTAGAGTCAAACGACCTAAAGATCTACCAGGGAGTGTTCAAAGACAATGAAGGCAATGCAATAGAGCTGCCAATGCTGCCAAGAGAGCTCAATGAATTTGTCCGAAGCAAAATGGCCGGCTACTTGGAGAAAATTGACCTCCATAACTATTTCGAAGCAATACCAGCAGGGGTGGACGTCAAAAGAGTATGGGAGTTTGTAACAAGCATCAAAGAGGATGGAGTGGCCAAGGTGACAGATTTGCATGGCAGACCCGATACAGAGATCATTATCACGGAGCGGGTTGTAGCCCATGCACTAGATCTCTCCAATCAGGGAGACAGTGTGACAAAACGAAGGGATGAAGTCAAGGTGTACAAAGAGAAAAAGGCCAATTATACCCTTGAAGACATCGTCAACCCAAAGGTGCAACCCAAAGGTGGCGATCATGAGCCAATTGTACAACCAGTACTTCCACATGTGCACGAAGAGGCCACAGAAGTACAGGATGCCGCCAGGTGCAATTGCCACAACGTTTACTTGGGCAATGACAAAAGGCACCCCAAAGATAATCAACTATGCGGCATACATACATGACAGCTTGGTAAAAATGGGCAACAAAAATCCAACCTACATAGTGCCAGGAGAAATGATAACCAAGGTAATTTATGCAGCACTACACGCCAAGGGAAGGTGGCCTGACCCCCCATCTCAAAATGATTGGCTAAGGGTAAGGGAAGACAAAGAAGACGAGCCACAACGAGCACCAAGGGTGGCTATGAGGTTGAAGAGACGACTAGAGCCAGTTGTAGAGGAGCAACCTGAGCAGAAAAAAGGAATCTGCTCAAGTGCCGGCCAAAGAGACAAGATCACAAAAAGCGGCTAGACTCGAGAGGCTGATGGAGAGTTTTCGAGCAGAAAGAGCCCTCAAGGGTGATTTAAACGAACTATGGAAGCCCTCTCTCGAGTCTATGTCCGGATCATCCAGAAGAGTGCAGAGGGACCGCTTTGAAGACTATATCAAGAATTTCGAGATTCTTGATGTTGCAGCGGAAAACATTCCCCATGTCCCTTTCACCGAGGACGAAGTGGAGCAGATAAGGCAGACATTGCTAGATGAACAAGAAAGCCAAGCAAGGGAAAGAAAAACGAAAGCAGACAGAGAATTAAAGGGCAAACCTGCAGCTTTACCAGATAGCCCTAAACCCAGCCCACAGTCATCACCACCACCATCACCACCTCCTAGCAGCCCTCCACCAGAAGATAAGGAGGCTGAGGACAATCAAGAAGAACACCAAGCTGAGGAGCAAGAGCAAAGGCAAGAACTTGAGCCCAAAGAAGAGGCCAAGCCTACGTCTGAGCAAAAAGGACTAGATGAGGCATATTATGCATTTTTGGACCTGCTAGCTGTAGGCTATACAAGGGAAGAAGCCGCCACAGTCGCATTCGACTTGGCGAGGACAGGGCATAAAGAACAGATGCCAGGCATCCGGCTAGTTGAGCTAAAGGAAATTGCTACCGACACGGTAGACCTGCACCCGCCCTCTAATGATTGAGATGTAGTGATGACAATGCTAGCTGGAATAAGAGCACAATCTATGGCATCAGACGAAGAATTGATAACTCTATTGGCCACCGAAGAAAAGACCAAGATGGAAAGGGATACTCTGCAGGCACAAAGCCAAGGACAAAAAGAGAGAGAAGCTGACCTCCAGGCCAGCTTGGCAACGGCTCTACAAAACTGCCAAGCAAAGGAAGAATTAAATGAGGCAGCAACAAAAAGATTACAAGCAGCGGAAGAAGAGCGTCTGCAACTCAGCAAGTCATTGCGAGATGCTGAAAAAGAATGGGATAATCTGACACTCCAACTAGCAGAGGAAACTAAATAAGTAGAGGCCATGAGGAATGCCAAGAAAAAGGCAGAGATAGAACAAGAAGCAAGCTTGGATGAAGTCCTTGAGCTCAAGGACCAGTTAAAAGTCAAAGATAAAACCATCCAGAGGCTGCGAGCATCACTTGCTAGAGTTAGAGCTACGAGCTCGACTCAAATCATTTCCGAGAGTCAAATATATGAAGAGCAGATGCAAGAACTCCAGAAGGAGCTGACTCTTGAGAATAAGCAGAGGTTAATGATGGCTGAAGGTTCTATCGCAATGCAAACAAGAATGGAGGACAACCAAAAAGCCCTACAAGAAGAATTGGAGAGCATAAAGATAAAGCTCGAGGAGGCTGAAAAAGTAAACGCTGAACTCAATGACCTCCTCATGACTATGGGCGGAGAAGCCGAAGCGGAAAAGCAGACACTCCTCAAGAAAATTGAGGAGTTGAAAGGCCGGCAACAAGCAGAAGCAGAAAGCTCAGGGCCAGCTGCCAATGAGGGCATCGACCTCGACAATGTGGCAGATCCTGTGGACACACCCATGCCAGAGGAAAGCACAGTAGGATCCTCTCAAGAGCCACAGGATCTAACACAAGAAGAGGAGGAAAAATTGTGTAAGGCAATAGAGGTAGAGCTAAGAGAAAGCACAAAGGAAGCCTTGGAATGGGAGCAGAGGGTCTTCAAATGTATGACCATTAAGAAAATCGACGCCAGCAATCTTAGGCGTGAGTGGCTTCAACCCTCTCTCCCATATCCATTGTTGAAATATGAGGCAGCAACAATAAATAGGCGAATCAAAGAAGAGCCAACGGTCCCTCTCTACAATGCAGACACCTCGAGGCCAGAAGGAGTTAAGCTCATAGTAGATTCTCAGCCAAAGTGGAGGAAGGCTTGGCTTACCAAGTACCCACAATACCTAATCCACTTGGTAGAGGCACCTAAACATATCAAGGACAACCTACCAAGGGTTAGAACGTGGAAGGCACAAGAAATCTTACAAAGAAGCCAACCCACTTGGCTGAACTACCCAAAGCTGCCGAGCGTGAATGCAGGTGAGAGAATAAGTGTACAATACATGGTGAAAACCCTAACGGGCGCCGTAAAGTTGTTCACTGGTTCACCTGACCTTACATGCATTATGATGAGAAAGATCTGCAGAACCATCCTAGCAGTGTTCGAGACCTTCAAGCTAGGCTAGGTGACTTACAGCATATTCTTCTTCCAGGATACATACATATGTGCTTATGATATGTCAGGTTAGCCTTCCAAGGAGATGATACATGCGTTGTATCAAAGAATTATGTTTTTACCATCCTATCACCTCCAGGATTCTGAAGAAGCATTCTACATGGGGTTCTTCACCATGCATACAGATATCTTTGGCCCATCACTGCTAAAGATGCGGGAGACCATAAGATGAAGCAAAGGATCAAGGCCATGTCGGGGACGACATGAACAAAGGAGGGGGGGGGGGGGGGGGGGGGGATGTTAGAAGCTGGACACACCCCACGGCATCTAACTACTAGGCGGACTATTATTTTTGTAATTATTCATTCATTGAGGAAAACCCGATTTTTCACCTTGTAAATATTGGGACTTACAGAAGTTTTCAGATTGTATCCCAGTTTTGATAGTTAGATTGAGTAGATGGTTGATTTTGGAACTTTAGGGTTTGAGAAGTTTTAAGGTATATATACCACTTTTTGACCTTAATGAAGGACCTTTTGTCATTTTAAACAAGTTGGAAGTCTGTGAGTGAGTGTACTGTGTATGTGCTTCGTCTTGACGCTATGTGTGTTACGGTGGTCGGAATCGAGTGCGGAGAAGTGCAACGTGTTGCCCCCGACTAGAGCTACGAGCCGATACCAACATTGCGCGCGTATGGTCCAGCTTTGGGAGCTCCTTCTACGAGCTTCGTCTGTTGTTTGGGTGAGCATACGTTATCTGATTTCGCATTGCAGCATATCCACGCGTTCACATTGAGTAGAGCTACACATTAGGCACTTCAGATTTCGAAAACGAAGACCTGCAGATTTCGGCCAGACATCCTACGTGTTTCTGCACCGGGTGTTTTGGGTCGTGATTTTGGTTCATAGACCTTAGGGAGAGTGGCCTATAGGTATTAGTAAGGTCTCTTTCAAGTTCTATGGTGTTTCGAAAGTGTTTGATGGGTGCTCGGCTCTAGCAAGCGTTGTAGAAAGTATCCTCTTTTGCACTCTTGAAGGCTGTGATTTAGACAATTGGTAGGGACCTCTGTAGGAATTAGTTAGGAGTCGGTCGAGTGTAGGTTGACACCTTATTCTTGCTTCCATGCGCCTGCGGGTCGAGCTTCGTCCTTAGCTGACATTACTTGTTAGGTGAGTTCTCGCTGTGCTGACGTCCGTTGCAGCGTATCCGTCCAACACTCTCTTAGGACATGGACCGATAAAAAAAAAAAGGCAAAGGGCATTAAAAGCCTGGCTCTCACTTTTTGGTAAAACACTTGGAAACTGCCCAGTGATGGCGCAGTTCGTTCTTCAACGTGCCCTGAGGTGCTGCGCAAGGGGAAAAGATGCCATACAAGGACCTGTGCCTGCCTATGCCAGACCGTCTATTTGAGCCTGGGAGTCTACAGGATTGTATACACTGTCGTACAACCGGTTTCAGCGCTCAACATGGGTATACGTGCCCAAAGTATGGAGAAGTAGCGCCATGAATGCTTTGGAAAACTCCTACAAGCCCTGCTCTATATAAAGGTGAGAGCCCCTTTGTGCTTCTCACTTAGATCTCTGGCGCTAGCATCCGATTTTTTGCATTAAGTGATTGAGTAGTGGAGGGAGAGTTGCTTTCAATATCAAACATGCCTAAGAAAACAACACCGATGGCTGGGAATGAACTTGAGGTTACGCAAGTTAACATGCTTTTTGAGGGCTATAGCTTGAATACTTGGATTATTTTTCTGTTGTCTGAAGCAACATAACAAAATGGTTGATTGTCTTGTTTATTATGCATTAGACTCCTCTTAATTCTAGCTCGGCAATAGCTAGGTTACTCTGGTTAATATTTCTCTTTCTTTTTTTAGCCATAACCTTTGGGCTACGTACTATACATCATGGCCCTTATGACTCAGGCTTGCTAGCCTGTTCAATAGGGCACTCTATTTGAAAGGTGTAAACAATGGTTCTGTTATTGGTTCACCTTACTCTGCTTTGGTTCGCCTTACTTGGTCTACAGTAGGTTGGATTGAGGTTGGGATTAGTCTATTGCATTTTAGTAAAGCCGTGATGGTACTGTGATTATTCTGAAAACTATCACAAGATAAGATCACTCATTAGTTTAACCTGCTAAGCTATGTATAGGGTTCATTATATGCGGGCCAGTAGTTGTGCTGTTTGCTGGCAGTGAATATAGGGCACCTATGGGTTGCATTATTATTTTTTCACCTTCCTCTGACTATATAGTAAAGGCACAAATTCTAATTTAATCCTGTAAGGTGAGCTCTCTGTTGATTCCATGCTAATATACATGCTACTGGCTTTGGCATGGTATGACTTGTCTAGAGTATCTCTGAGGCTAAGAAAGATTGAGCTAGTTGGAAGTCCATCTGTAAAATAGCATTGTATAAACTTATGGCTTACACTAAAAAGCTACTTGCTGGTGTGTCCGAGCTTTTGAAGTATTGTGCTATATAGGGCCTATCCTGGTTGCTAAAATTGAAATTGTAGATTGATGTTGACAAAAGCATGACTTTAGGCTGCTTACCTGTACTTTTACTCGGATTCAATAACTTGGCTTCTACAAATGATGTGTTCCTCTATTTAATGTATCCTGGTTCTTAGTCCATTTGGTTGGGCTGTAGTTTTTGACTGGGTGATATCTCGTATGTAGTGAGCTATGGAATAGCTTAACTGGTCTAAACTACACCTGGGTGGAAATCCATTAGGATGTTAGCATGGTATAAATAACTTGCTGGCTGAGTTGCATTACTATACTGACATAGGTACTTCTTCATAGTTTTTGTTACATTGCCAAACTAAGGGAATCTTGAAATTATGACTAACTAGTTAAGGTAACTTGGATCATTGGGACATGTATTGTATTGTAATTGGTAAGGTGTGCCCTAGCTACATATGGGTCACAAATATTTTTGGTTGGTTATGGATACTGTATATGGTGGTGAATCTTCATCAGTAGGTAGCACTAAGGTTTCGTATTCTGAGCTTACTAAAAGGGTGTTTAAGTATACCTGCCCTATGGATGTATTAAGAATGGTTTGGCATATGAACTTAGGTTGAGTGCTGGAAGGAATGGTAGGTCTAGAATAACTCGGGCTGAGATGGTTTTTTGCTGCTGGGAAATCCGGCCTGAATTTTACAATTTGTAAAAATAACCTATGGATTGCAATAATTAACTTATTTACTGGCTAGACTAAATAAGTTTGAAAAAAAAGATCATAATGTGCTTTTTTCAGTAAAGTATGATCCTAGGATGGGCTTCTCCATTCTGCATAATATTCACAAACATTGTTGCTGGATATAGATGTTTTATATATTTATGAATCACCATCAGCTGGGACCACTCTGCTGATCAAGGATTGATCTACTTTGAGCTCACAGGAAATGAACCATTGGTTTGTCTACCCCCTATTTGTGCACACTAAGTTTTGGCCTATGACCGTATGGTTTTTTTTGAATATGCTTAAGCATTTGTAGAGTTAGGTCTAAAGTTTTGTGTGGTAAGATTTGTAGTCCCTCATACTGCGGCTGTGTCAACTCGTGCTAAAAATCTTGTATCACTGTTTGCTTCTTCTTAGAAACAGATATATGGGATTCAGGAGGAAGTTGTGGAAGGAATCTGATTTAATTTCAAAGATAATCTTTTGTAACAAATCCTCATGTTGAGGGTCTCCTTGGGAGATGCTCTTTTTTTTTTTAAATAATCTATTTTTCAAACAAAACTTTGGCAAAGTTTTTCACATACTCGACTTTATGGTTAGGAACTATGCATATAAGCTATGTGTTGTATTGTCTACACTAAACTACACTCGGTCTTTCGTTAGCCACAACTCGATAAAGACATTGGGTGTTTTCACAAATTGGGTGGTTGTAAAACACCACTTGGCCACCTGCACTCTCTGATTGTTTGAAAAGCATGCAATGTGTTTGGGTAACCTGCTTCTTAATGGTACTTTGACTTGGGGATGTTTCATAAATATTTGGATTAGGCACTTCACTGGCCTCCCCTAGGATGTCATGACCTAAGGGGAAAACTATGGCCCATATACTTAGACCCTTATGGTCTGCACTTTTAGGTGTAGCAGTAATTTAAGTTTTCAGTAGATTGACATGGATAACAACTGATTAGACCTGATGATACTTGTCTATACGCAGCCACATGTAACGAAATGTTGCTCTATTTGTATGGATGGAGGTAAGGGCCTATCTTGTTTGCTGTTGCTTTATTTACTGCTATCCGGCTCAGATGGGTGATTGTATCATCCCCCCAATTTACGATTTTCCAAGCTTGATGGATTTTGTATATTGTAATAATGCAAAATGTCTGTAATAACAAAGGATGTTTTGTATCATCTTTTGTGAGAATCAGGAGTCTAGAGTTTGTTGAATATGTAAATATTCAGTTGTGGTTATTGTAGCCCTAGAATAAATGAAACACACACACGCGCACACACACACACACACACACACACACACACACACACACATGCACACACACACACACACATATTCGTACTGAATATGCACACAAGTGAAGAGGGTGGATTGTAGTCTGGGTGGATTGTAGTCTGGGTGGATTGTAGTCTGGGTGGATTGTAGTCTTGGTAATTACTCCAGGAAGATGTTTCTCTCTCTCTCTCTCTCTCTCTCTCTCTCTCTCTCTCTCTCTCTCTCTCTCTCTCTCTCTCTCTCTCTCTCTCTCTCTCTCTCTCTCTCTCTCTCTTTGTGTGTGTATAATGGAATTGGACTATGAACATTGAGAATAGCAGAATTTAGAGAACTGTAGTGACCATTTTTATGAGAATACTTTGAGAAAATAAAGAGAGAACTTGATTAGAGGTAGCAACATAACCATTATACTTAATTAGCTTGGCATGAACAATACTTTGCAAGAGAGACAATTAGAGAACTTGACAACAGTGGAAGACCGGATTTATGTGGATCTGGTCCCCCCTCTAAAAGGCTTTTGTATTATAGCTTCTCCCATAAAGAGAGACTTGGTACAATACAAGCTTTTTTTTCCTTGATACCTTGATGGTGCAATGAAGATAGAGAGAGCTTCATGCACCACAATAATGCGCGTAACTTAATCTAATGAAAGCACTAACTAGCCCCCGGCCTTAGTCCCAAGAACTTAAACACCTTCGAAGGTGGAGAGAGCTAGCTCGGAATGAGGGTAGGGAAGAGGAAGAAGAAGTAACATACGAGAAATAAGTAGTGTTCTCTCATACCATTACTCATAGAACTTAGCATAGCATAGTAGCATAGTAATGGAGATGAAGAAGATGGCAAGCATAGCATTGAAGCATGGATCTTGGTCGGATTTGCATTCCATAGCCAAGACTGTTGGTGTAGGCTCTCAACTCAAGCTTAGAGAAGGAGCTCTTGCACTTTACAAAGTGAGAATGAGAGCATGTGAGTGTGTGTGTGTGAGAGGGAGTATACCTCCAAGGACACCCCCAACTTGCCTTGGTCGACCCCTCATTGTAACTCATGATTGAATTTGATTGGACCCCTACAAGCCTAGCCAATCACATGCTTAGTGCATATCAAGCAACAAGGGTAGCATTTGGACAAGTGTCCTCCTTACCTCTTTGAGAGAGAGGGCTTGGAAATATCTAGATATTTGTTGAATTAAACTACAATCTCATTGGACCCCTCTTTAGCCTAGCCAATAGGATTCAAGCACACCATGTGGCTAAGCATAGGGAGAGCCTAACATCTGTCCATGTGCCCATTGAGAAAGGGGGCGCTCTTTGGGTGAGTGGGAGATTAAGTCAAAGATTCCCCTAGCTTTTGGGGCTTACCCTCTCCTTTGTAGGGTCTCTTTTTGACTCAAGCCCCTCAAGAACCTTACCCCCCATGCATGGGAAGCTTCTCAAGCACCTTACTCATCAAGCATGACAAGCACCTTAGTCAGCAAGCACGACAAGCACCTCAAGCTTGGGTCGGGCTCCCAGCTCAAGCTCAGTCCTAGCTTGCGTAAGGTCCTAGGTCTAAGGAATTTTAACACTAAATTTTAGATGTCTTTAATGAAGATAACCCTAAGGTATTTTAAGCTCCATTAGCTGGCATTGCTCTTTGCTAGACCATCTCCCATTTGGACCCATTATCTTTATTCTCGTGCTAAGTTAAATATAAAAGCACATGTCTCTATTCTAACTCTTGTTCCCGTTTATTCTCTCACATTAAATGATCAGTTAAATATGAGAAAATCATTTGGGTTAGTTAGATATTAGATTTTATGACATTATCTCTCTCTTGAAATCATAGTTGTCCTCAACTATGAGGTAGAGGAGATGAAGTCTTAGTCATTAGTTGGAGTTTCTTAGCGGGTAGAGGATCCCTTTTTACCCTACGACATCATTCTAGAATGGATGACTAATCCATTTGGTGCTCGGGAGACTTAGCTGCCGCAACCATGTATGCTCTTTACTCCATATCATACTTCCAAAGTAGAGTGACAAGTTCTACTTGGTGTTTGGGAGACGTCGTCACCACAAACATGATCCTAAGCATGCATACTTCTTAAATCTTGTGCACAATAAAAGAAAGAGAGAGTCTTATAAAACAAAAACATTGTTCATTTAAAATGAAATTTCATTTGCTTACTATAGTGTAGCATTGTAAGCATTGACAAGGTTCATATTATCCTTAAGCTAAGTTCCTTGCATCCATCTAGCATCTTTAAAAGGATAATTCTTAAAGTTATTAACAAGATATCTTGGGATAATCTTACCATTTCTTAATACATTGTCTTCATGTCGTAGGATGGACTTAGATTGGAGTATTTCTTCTTGTTCTTTGATTTTTGGAGGGCTGCAACTAATGCTTCTTTTGGTGGCGCTCCTTTGTAAGGCTTAAGTAGGCTCTCATGGAAAACATTGTGCATGAGCCAATGGTTGGGCAACTTTAATTGATAAGCCATCTCATTGATTGGCTTAAGAATTTAAAAAGGGCCATATTATCTTTTTGCTAGTTTAGCATAATACTCTTAGTGGCCTGTAGGATTCTTGCTCGTAGTATGCCTTGAACGATCCTTGAGAAACTTTAGCAAGACCCAATCATTTTCTTTAAAGGATAAGGCTCTTTTGTGCTTATTAGTATCAACCCTTTTTGTCTTTGCTGTGAGATGGATATAACCTCTTTAATATTTGGAAAAGATTCTTGTAAGTCTTAGCTATATTCATCAGCAAAACAAAGATCTTCCCATGTACTTTAAGTAGTAAAGGACTTTTGGATCTCCCCTCTTTAACCTCGAAAGGTGTTTTTCCCATAGAAGTATGTACAATGTCATTGTACGTATACTCTATAAGCAATAGGCACTTTCCCATTGTGAACATTGATCTACTTTGGTAACATAGGTTTTAAGTAGATCTAGAATCGTAAGGTTGGCTAATTCACTTTGGCCATCCGTTCGTGGGTGATAGACCAAAGAGAAATTAAGCGTAGTACGTAGATTCTCAAAGAGACCCTTCCAAAAATTATTGGTCATTCAAGGATCTCTATCCGACACTATTGATGTTGGCAAGCCATGGTGTTTAGAAATTTGGCATATGAAGAGGATTGCCATTTGGTGTGCCTTAATAGTCTTTTTGACAGTTATTATAAAATGTGCTTGTTTGGTAAACCTATCTACTATTTTCCATATTCCCATATTCCCATAGATGGACTTGGAAAATCCAAAGATAAAATCCATGAATATGCACTCCCATGGTGAATTAGGAATTGGAAAAGGCTGGAACAATCCAGGTTGCTTCCCCCTATCATACTTTATCTTTTGGCATACCACACTTTTTGACACATAGTCTTGTATGTCCATTTTGATGGTAGGCCAATAGAAATATGTCTCTACTCCTTGAAGAGTAGGTTGAACCCCTCTATGCCCCGCATAGGAAGGAGCATGGGATTCATACATGACTTTCTTATTGTATGGGTGAGTAACACATAGCCTATTGCTGTTTAGAAGATAACCATCCTACAAGGTGAACGGTTCTTCTTTCTTCCCTAATGCAGAGGTTGTAATTACATACTTAATGTCTCAATCATAACTAACACTCTTTTTTGTTAAGTCATGTAATGGGCTTGCTATTAGTGAGAATTTTTCTATGAAGCGTCTATAGTATGCACACATACCCATAAAGCCTCGTAGCTCCTATAGATTCCTTGGATTAGGCCATCCTTTTATTACCTCTAACTTTGTTGGATCCATACGGGTGCCATCGTGACCTAAATATCAAATCTCTTGTTGGAAAAATTTACTTTTGTTTTGATTAATGAAAAGGTTATTCTCTCTCACAACTTGAAATATTACTTGGAGGTGTCGCTTGTACAAGAGAATTTGAGTGGTGTGAAGATTTTTGTCCATCATGAGTTTGAATGCACTGGGAGCATTTGTCAGGCCAAAACTTGTAACCTATCAACAAATACATCTTCTACCCGTGGCACGAGAAATATTCTTTTTAATAATAATGAACCTATTTAGTGCTCTATAGTCGACACACATGTGATGTGCCGTCTTTCTTTTCCACTAAAAGCACCGGTGAATAGAATGGAGAAGAGCTAGGTATCACCATCCTTTTTTCCACTAATCCATGCACTTGCCTCATGATCTCCTCTCGTTGAGCTTGTGAAACTTGATAAGGAGGTTTATTAGGCGGTGAGCTTCTTGGTAGAAGCTGTATTGCATGGTCATCATCCCCCCGTTTTGGAGGTAGCTCCTAAGGGATGTCGTCAATGAAAACATCTTGGAATCCATTTCGAAAATCAGACAACTCTAATTCCTCTTGATTCCCTTCATTGCTACTTGTGAAAACATTAGAATCATTTATAGATTCTCTAACAAAAATCATATAAACAGAAATAGAGCTTTTCATTGACTTATTAAGAGCAAGCATGTTTACCAGGGATATGGTGTTCCCCAATTCATTAGCATCTATGTACATGGCCTTTTCCTTGTAATTGAAATGAATTCTCCTTTCAGGGAACTTCATAGTGGAAACCATGCAACTGAACCATGGTGCCCCAAGGATAACATCCTCATGTTTAAGAGGGGAGATGAAGAAGTGCTCTTTGTCGGCCAAAAACCACCTAAACAGACTTGAGAATTCACATTTGGCGTACAAAATCTAGTTCAAATCCAAATTTTTTGATACCATAG
Organism: Adiantum capillus-veneris; assembly: GCF_014529385.1. Lineage (NCBI taxonomy): Eukaryota > Viridiplantae > Streptophyta > Polypodiopsida > Polypodiales > Pteridaceae > Adiantum > Adiantum capillus-veneris. Next base: position 64,658,073 of record NC_140958.1, on the reverse strand, counting down.
CATCCAGTAAACATGCTGATCCTAATGGTACCAAGAAAAGGCAGTTTGGCTTCCCAACATGGATCGCAATCCATGTACCTTTCTTGAAATCCTGAACAGGTATGGACTAGTGAAGAGCTTAAACCATTTGAACAAAGTTTCCAAAGAAAGGAAGTGAAAAGAAGTTTAGAAAGGGGAAAAAAGGGGCAAAATCAATTCATATAAAAAAGGGCCAAAAGAGGGCTAGGGTTTCACTTTTGTCCACCGTAAACAGACCCAAATTTTACAAAAAAGCATAGACTTGAGATCTTTAGACCAAGGGCTAGGTGTGAGATCAAAACCATCCCATTTTTCCAGTGAGGTACATGGATTGCAATCCATGTTCCTCTGAGACATACTGAAACAAGAATTGCACCATACTCAGAGATACTCTTTAGGACCTTGGTGGTCTTTTCAAATTGAAATTGGACTTAAGTTGTGGGTGTTACAAGTAAAATTGTGAATTTGGTGGAAGTGAGGGATAAATTTTTGTCAACTGTAAGCTGGGACTAATAGAGCGACTGTAACTCATAACCATCAAGCATTTTTTATAGGGTGCAACAGCTAGAGGGTGCGGCTCAACAAGTAAGTCAAACCGGAGAGAACAGAAAGCAGCCTATGAGGTAACAAGATTGGGATTTTGTAAAGTCATTTATTAATGTATTTGCAACCAGGAAGATTGTACCAGAATAGAAACCCAAGCCTAAGAGACCAAGTGAGCAACATTTTAGCTGAAGAGAGTGTGAATCAAACACCACTCCATCCGCTAGAGACCATTATAGCGGAAAGTCTATTCGATACATCATCAAAAAGATCATACATTATAATGAACGAGGGATTCAACAGGGTGAGCTTTAAGGAAGGAACTTCCATGGGGACAGGTCCTTCTAGGCCAGCATTGGGTGTCAAGCTATTGTATCTAAAATTTCAATTTGAGAGCGAGCTAGAAGCTAAATTCTATAAGGATGGTATGGACCTCTACTGTGTTAAATTGGAGAACAAACCAAGCAAGTTCAAGGACCTTGTAGATGTGGACTATAACAAAAGATATATACTTTGACCGGGAAGGAATGATGTATCATGTCGTGCATAACCCCTTCATTGTGGACAAATGGGGATTGACTGGCACCAAGGACAAAGTAGATGAATCACCCGAGTTGGACAAGCAAAATATTGTGCTCAGGTGTGTTAACAAGACAGAGCGGATCAATACAGACAACACCTACCTGGAGCTATATAAATTCAATAATGGAGAACAAACACTCTATTTAACCCACATTGAGGAGCTAACTGACTACAAGAGATTGTATGTATTCACATACACAAAGGGGAGGAATATCCAAGTGGTCATGATGGATAAACATGGTCTTAAATACTCTCCTATAGACTGTAAGGAGTTAGAATTGTATACATATTGGTGTGTTACCATATACATGTGGTAGTGATGTGTGTGAACACACTTAGGACCGTCGCGGCATTTTTCCCTCACTCAGAGAATTTTTTCCCCGTACATTGTTATACGGCCATCACTCTAGGGCTATCTTATCTTTCCATATCACACTAAGTAATATACTCTCTGTTGTGTGCCTTCTTCCTTCGTCTTCTCCAAGCTGTGTGTGTTTTCTTGTAACCCTATTTCCAACAATTGGTATTAGAGCAAGTTGCGTCCTCCCGGGCTTAGTCACCAGCAACTCCAACTCACTTTCTTTGATTTTTCTTAGCTTTGGCGAGCATTTGTAGATCGACAAATATTTTGGGCTCAATTTTTTTATTCGGGCTCATTTTGGCCTCCGTTTCTACTATAGGCAGTACTACGTAGGCTATTTCATCATTTTGTGCAAAAATTATGTAAGTGCTGGTTTTTGCATAATAGGTTTCTTACAGCATTCTATGGTTTGTGCTATATAGCACGGGTTGTTCTCGCTTTCTTTCTCCTCTTTTTGGGTAGTTTTCACATTAGATGCAACATTTACCATGGCTGAAAACAACACATACGTGTTCAAGATGTTTGTTGCCGACGACAGATTTGATGGGGACAATTATCCTATGTGGGCTTATATGATGCAACATGTTCTTGTGTCGAAAGGCGTTTGGAACATTGTGCAGGGCATTGATGTATGTCCTGGTTCTAAAGATACAGGCAATGTTGAGGATGTTGCAGGTCTTGTTGCAAGGATTACTGCTGTTAGAGTCATTTTGCCTACAGTTGAGCAAGCTCGTTGGGATGTAAAAGATGCGCAGGCTACTACATTGATTGTGTTGTCTGTGAAGCGTACTATTACTCTCCACATTCGTTCAACGAAATCTACAAAACAGGCTTGGAATATCCTGGCTGGTCTTTATGCAAGTCGCAATAAGGAAAAAATTGCATTGCTGCGCAAATTGCTGGAGTCAAAGATTATGCATGAAGAAGATGACATGGACACTTTCCTTGCTGGTGTCAAGGATATCAATGAGCAACTTATTTCTGTAGGTGGTCATTTTTGATAGTTCCCTTGTGCAAACTCTTCTTGATGCTTTACCAGATTCTTACCATAACCATGGCCACAGGATCTGTAGGAGGATATTAGAAACAAAAAAGATGGAAGTGCAACCTTTGAGTCAACCCATATCACTAAGATCAATCCAGACCATGAGTTCTATCCCGACAATATCCGATCACTATACGGTGATGCATGGATAGAGATATCGGAAGGCAATAAACCTCAGACTTTAAAAACTTTACCTTCATTCATTGGTGACCATGGAACAAGATAAAAATTCAGGAAAGTATAATCTCAATGGAAATCTGATCATACGATGATGGACACTAAGACTCTTCATGAGTTGATATCGTCTCCTATCCGCTGTACGCTAATGTTATCTGAGTTGCTGCAGATTAGACCTTATCTTTAAAAAGAAGTGGTAAAAAATTTGGAGAAAATAGGGCAGATGGTTCCGCAACAAATCATTCCTTTAAAAATATCAAACAAACAAACGCCAAAAAACACTAAAGAAGCTGTACGAGTAAATAAGGTGGGAGACTACTGCGAGGGAGAAGAGGAAAACACAACCTAACCTGTGGAATACAAAGGAGTAAGGACTATGTAATATTAGATAGTGGGGCTGGAATTGCCATAGCAACCAAGGGAATGTGGGAAAAATGGGGAAAGCCTGCTCTAAGGAAAACCCGAATGAAATTGCAATTAGCGGATGGATACATGGAGAGACCGATAGGAATGTTAGGAACAAATCATTGTATCCTCTTGTGGCATTGCAAATGAACACACCTTTGCTATAATGAATTTTGACAAGAGCAGCAAATTTGATATCATACCTCAAACATGTGAATGCTGCTACCATCAGAGACAATTATCCCCTACCGATAACAAATCATGTGATCGAGAGAGTTGCAGGGAAATAAGCTTATAGTTTTTTGGACGGGTTCTCAGGATAAAACGAGTTGACCATAAAACCAAAAGATTAACATAAGATGGCCTTTGCAATAGAATAGGACATATTTGCATATAGGGCGAGTCCTTTTGGCTTTACCAATGCACCTGCCACATTTCAGAGACTAATGAGTCATGCATTCAAGGAGTATCTCAAACAATTTTTGGAAATATACATGGATGATCTGTGTGTGCCTTCTCAATTGAGAAATGAGCACATAAACACTTGGAAAAAGTCTTTGAGAAGTGCATATCTTATCGTATTTGCTTAAATCCTGAGAAATGTGTCTTCATGGGGTAAGGCAAGGTAAAATCTTGGGACACATTATGTCCAAAAATGGGATTTCCACTGATCAAGATAAAATACAGGTGATTGTTGCACTTCCAAAACTAGCCAAAGTAAAAGAGGTACAAGCCTTTATGGGCCATTGTTGATATTATAGGCGTTTCATATACATGTATGATGTTATAGCTCAGCCTCTTTATGTGCTTATCACTAAGTTTGAGTGGACGAAAGAATGCGAGAAGGCTTTTCAAAAATTAAACTCAGGGTTAATCTCTGCTCCAATTTTGCAAGCCCCTGATTGGAACAAGATCTTCCATGTCCATGTGGATGCCTCATCCTATGTCATAGGATGCATATTAGCACAACCTAGAGAGATAAACATGGATTTTTTCACTTGTTACTTCTGTAGGCATCTAAACAGTGCATAGAAGAACTATACCACTTCAAAAAGAGAAGACCTAGGGATTATCTATGTTGTCAAGAAGTTTAGACAATACCTTCTCGCAAACAAGTTTGTTTTCTTTGTCGACCACCTGGCACTATTGTACTTGGTAAAAAAACCTTGCAATACGGGAAGGATTGTTTGATGGTTTATCATATTGCTTGAGTTTGATTTCATCATGGTTGTCAAGAAAGGTACAACGCACCAAAGAGTAGGCCATCTTTTGATATTGCTCCATGGAGAAGCACCCAAAGGTATTTATTATGACCTTCTAGATTCTTATCTATTCAACTTGAAATGGTTCCAAGGTGGAGCGAAGAGGTCATTAACAAATAGAAAGACAACAGTTGATCATTAATCAGACCAAAACTCTCAAGCTTTTAGTTGGACAAAAATACAAGAAAGGTAATGACGATATCTTGAGACTATGTGTTGAGTCGAACGAGCATGAGCAATACTTGAGACTTTCCCATATACAACACACTGGGTTTCATAATGGGAAAACGCAAACATTCGAAAGACTGATGAGACTTGGTGTCTACTGGCTAAACATGGGAGAAAGTATCCATGATTACATAAAATCATGTGAAGCTTATATGATATGACCACCAGTGGAACACGCCACACTCTTTAGAGTAATTGGAGCACCCAAATGGAGTACCTACATTATCGAGTACTTAAAAACCAAGACCTTCCCGGAGGGATTGAGTTAGGCATGAATGATAACTATTGAAGAGGAAGCGATACACTATGTGCTGATCTCAAATAAACTGTAATGGAGGGGAAAAGACAACCAAGTGAGATTGTGTGCTAATGAGGGAAAATATTTCTCCATCCTAGAACAAGCACATGCAGGCCATCCAGGTGGACATTTTTGGCTGACAAAATAGAAAAGTTGATAATTCTTGAATTGGAGTAGATAATAATATCATCAGAATACTCCAATAAACTTGCGGTGGGGCCTAAATATTTTCTCCATTAAGCAATTGAATGTGGCCAGAGCATTTGTCAAGCCAAAAGGCATGACAAGCCAAGACTAAATGTTGTGCGAAAAGCGGTTTTTACGATATCTTCATTGACTACCCTTATCCAATGATAGCCACTTTTAAGATCAATCCTACTGAAGTAGGTAGACCCTTGTAATTTATCAAATAGATCTTCTACTCGTGGCACGAGAAATCTATTTTTGATAGTGATTCTATTTAGTGCTCTATAGTCGACACACATACAATATTTGATGTCTTTCTTTTGGACTAAGAGGATTGGTGAACAAAATGGTGAAAAGCTAGGCCTCACTGTCCCTTTTTCTACCAGTTCATGGACTTGCCTCATGATCTCCTCTTGTTGAGCTTGTGAAACTCGATAAGGAGGCGTATTAGGTGGTGAGCTTCCTAGTAGAAGCTCTATTACATGATCATCATCCCCTCATTTTAGAGGTAACTTTGATCCCCTGTTGAGAATGGGTCTAGCAACACATATCAATATCCTTACTCTTGTTCCCATTTATCTTCCCATATTAAATGGCCACTTCAATATGAGAAAATAATTTGGGGTAGGTAGATATTAGATTTTATGACACGATCCTCTAATTTTCTCAATGAGTTCCTTTTTATGTGTAAATCCTTCCTTTAATAGAGCTTGAAGCTGGTAGGGCTTTGAAGCATGTCTCTTGGCTAGAGCACAGGGTGATGGTACCTTACGAATGCTAAATATATACTCTCTCAAATAGCACCACATCGTGACATACATATCCACAAACACAAACTACATAATGCTCTGCAGTGTAGGAGTCCAACTATCAAAACGTTTATGTGTAGAAATTGTTGCGGGTTGATGTAAACAATTTAGCATTTAGAATATTAAAATTTTGATATCACTAATGTTTCTAAAATTTCAAGAAACCCTGGGATAGACTCCTAGATCATCCGAGTCAGAGTGTGAGAGACACTCCAAAAATAGCGTTCTTCGTCCCGAAAGTGCAGAATAAATTTGCTTCTAGTACACTTGTTATTATTTTGATCATAATTTAGGAGAATAAACATTGTTATTGCATCCAAAACATGTTAAAACCCCAACTTACACTTCTTGATCATATCTATCCGACTCTGTATGATGGAAAACAATATTTTGGAGCTTGAAAATGACGAAAATGAGCTGCAGAGAGTCTTGTTCTTGATTTTTCTCTACTCTTCATGAAGCAATGTCAAAGTTGTTATGAACACTCCATCTATGCTCTAATACAAGTTGAAGAGCACGCTAGTGTAGAAGCTATGTGATGTAGATGCGCGCGCGATGAGTGTAGAGTGATAGACTGACTATGTGGGTGGAGTAAAAACTACAAAAAAAGTGATACCCCTTATTCATGAATGTACAATAGATAAGGTCAATGGTTAGTGAAGTCAATGGGTTGTCGAACACCGGACATCTGGCCTTGAGGCAAGGCACATGCACATTGTGCGCTCCTTGCCGCACTGTCGAAGCAAGGGACTTGCCAATACACCGTGTGCGAGCCACAAACGGCTCCAAGCACACAACAAGCCTAAACTAGCAAGCTCAAGAGAGAAAAGGGTGTGTCACTCACCGCGCTACGCTCGCCTTCGTGGTGGATTCCTCGCCGCGATGAAGAAGAAGCTGCAGTCGTGCCGCGCTCAACCGCCTCGCCGCCGTCGTGCCTTCGTAATGCTCGATCGCACACACACTCTCCCTCTCTCTCTCTCTCTCGCACACACACACACACACACACAAGGAGGTGAAGAAGAAGAAGATGGAGATGGAGCAAGAGCACTCTTCTATTGCACAAATGAGAGAATGAGTAAAAATTAGGTTTAGTTGGCTTTTATAGGAGCTCACCCCATTCACACTTGGGCGCCCATGCTTAGCCAACTAACCCTAGCATGTTCGTGTTAGAGTGCGCCTCTCATCGGCGATCACTCTACCTTTCCCTATTGGTCCGACAAGCCCGGTACCTGACTCTAAATAATACAACGTTTATAGATCATAGGGTGTCCGTGTGCCGTGAGGGTTAACATGCCCCCCTTCCTGATGTAGATTCCGTCCTCGGAAGCTATTGAGTTGAAGCTGGTTTGTCGAGGTGGAAGAGCATTTGAGATGAATGTCCTTAGCCTTCTTCAGTCACTGCAAAATCAAACAACATTGGCACAGTAATTGCATTCTCTTTAAAAGCATATGCAGTTTTAGGTAGACAAATTGATTGGTAAAAGAATTTCAAACAATTTGTTAGCAATGAACATTAAATTGCAATGTAATCAAATGCATAAACAGATGTAAAGGTAGAAAATTAAACAAGTCTGGGGTCGCTAATTTGACGGTCGAAAGGCACTAGAGATCGAATATTAATACCATGGGTAAGCTTCTTAATTTTCAGTGGTCAATTAAGTTGTTTAATCGCGAGAGCCAAGTATTCATGTTCGAGGGCTGACTAGAGGCTATATCTAGAAGACTTTGTAGTTAAGCTACCATAAAAGGAATTTCTCATGAAATCATCGCCTGACTGATTACTTTTTCGTTGACCCCCCAAAGTCTTTTCACAGTGATTCAATTATGATGTGTGTGCTTATTTTGTATGCCTTGGATTTTTTGCTTTTCAAGGAAAAGCGCCCACACTGGGAACCTCTAGGGCTCTAGTACCATAGGCGATACATGTGAGTGAAGTACCAATTTAAGCTGAGATTTCTCTTCCAGCGTAAGATTTTACATTGTGGCACTTTGATTTTTTGTTTGTTCATTTTCAGCATTTTAATTTTGTAACTTTGGGGGGTCATATAACATTGTTACCCTCCCCAGGCTCATCACATTAGTAAACTCCCTTTATAATACTTAAGCTAAAGGTCACTAGGGTTAAGCCCACTAGAAATCCCTAGTACATTTCATACAATGCTGCCTAAATCGGATTAAGAACCTAAGTAACCATTGCTTATTAGGAAGGCATTCCCCATGGTATTAATAGAAGATTTCTAATACCTAGCTTGGTCAAACTAGCTTAGTCGGACTGCTTGATTTTTACACCTAAACAAGTGATTATGACAAAACATTACATTGAATTAAATGTTTGATACTAAGCCAATGCGCTGAATATTATGCTACCAATCACAATCAAAGCAGACAAACATGGATGCAAAAAGATAACGGCAATGCTAATGGAGAAGAAACACCTATTTGTGTTGATGGTCGCGCTTGATTTGAAGTGTGAGTCGAGATAAAGATTCCATGAAGGTCCAATTCCTATCAATAGCAACACGCTCCTGTACACACTAGGAAACAAAAGGAATACCTCTAGGAGGAACATCAGTGGGAAAAGATAACTTCGCTAATCTCTCAACTCTAAAACAGAAACACTCCTATCGTACTAATCTTACCTACCCTCCATCACTCAAGTGATGAGGATCAAAGGTGTTTTATGGCATAGGTTTCTGTTTCACTGTACCAGATGTGACATGTGTAGGTCTGAGTCAATGTTTTGACTTTTAAGGTGCATACTCGTTTGCTAATTGCTCTTGCTCTTTATTTTTTTATTTTTATTTTTGTGAGTATAAAGCTTTATATGTACATTCCCTAAGATTGGGAGATATAGAGGGCAGGGAAAAAGGTTGAGAGGGAAGCAAGTGAATGATGACTGTCCACAAACACTCCCCCCTTCCTTGGGTAGATCATACCGTTTGAAATGAGCTTGTCACCCTTTGAAACCAATTGTTCCAGTTGGTAATAGGTGAGGATTTTTGCCAGTAGTTTTCTATTACCCTAGGTGCCTCGTCAAGTTGCAAGGGTGGTAAGGTACTCTCCCAGGATGGAACTTGAAGTGGTTCATCAGGTGATTCTTGAACACTGGGAGGTGTGGATTCTTTGGTAGCTTCATGGAGGTCCACTACTATAGATGGAGGCTGTGTAGAAGCTTTTACCTCTATGGATGTATTACATGAGGAGCTCGAAGCTTCATGGGACTCCCCCCTTCCTGAGCTAGGTGGAACAAATCGTTCTTTCTTTGGTACCCAAACTAGCTCGGGAGCGGGTGTGTAGCATTCTGTGATTTTTTTCTTTCCACGATCATTGATTCGTTTTGGAGCTACGGGATTGGGCTCACTTGGGTCAGGTGATAGGTAAGAGCACAATCTACGTTTTGGCACCCAGATTTGATCATTTCCTTGATAGTAGCCTTGGGCTTCCAATAGTCGTTTAGGGATCCATCGCAACATTTTCTTACTTTTCTTGGAGCGAGTGGTACGTTTCGTACAAGGCTTCTGTTTTTTAACACTAGTTATGGTCACTAAAGAAGCTTTAGGGACCCACTTGTATGTTTTCTTCGTTACATTAGGATGAGTCTTGTCAGAAGCGATATGCATTGCTTGTAGCATATTTAAGGGTATAGGCATTTCATCCCCCTCAGGTGTTACCCGGGTCGTCCCCCTATTTCCCCAAGTGTCTATGGTTGATGCTAGGTGGACCCAATCTACATTGTCTGACTCAGTCATCCCAGGTAGGATATCCATATAAGGAGAATCTTGGCCAACGTCTGTATCCTTCTTACAAGTGTAACAATATTGTAGTGGGGCTGAGTGAACTGTGGTGTCAGAGAGATGATCAATAATGGTTTTACTCCCTAAGGGGTGTACCTTACCAGTCACCAAATCCACTCTAAGAACAGAGTCTTGGAATTGCAAATAGACATGATTTTTAGACCAATCATGAACCATTTGTGCTTCCCTCATGAATGGTCGTCCTAAAATCATTTCATATGACATAAGGTGTTTAGAGAAATCCATTACAATGAACGTATGTCGTACCTTGTGTCCTAGAACTTTGATCTTAAGATCCTTGAGCATCCCCATAGGTTTGGCTATGGTACCATTTGCCATCTTTACCACAATGTTAGTAACACTGAGGCGGGGTTTTCCCATGGATTCCCAAAAATCTTTTGTAACGATGCTAACTCCCGCACCACCATCAAGAATTTCCTTTATAGTTAATCCCTTGGTAGTGATGGGTAGGGTCGCATTAGACTCGTCGCCTTCGAAATACTGCCCTAATTCGTTAATGGGTACCTCGATCACGGACTCGTGTCCATCTAAGTCAAGTGATTGCACATGATTTTCCTCATCAATCATAATCGAGTCAGGCCTATTTGGTTGCGCAAACTGCGGTAATCCCGTTCGTAGCTCTCCGTTAAGGAATGCTCGAAGTGCAAGGAATAACTCAGGATCTCCATACAGCTTTGCTATGATCGTGGTTCAGACCTCAGAAGACATGAAGTCCACTAGTTTGGCAACATTCATTGGCATTTTGCAGGGTGTAGGTCCTTGACTAGGAACTGGTGAGGATGGAATCTCATATTCCTCAATGGGATCAGGTATTCCTTCGTTAAACATCCTTTCCAACAAGAAGGGTGTTTGCTCACTTTCTGATGTCCCGTCCTCACTCCCTTCTTGGATGATACTAGATATGGCTAACGGTCTATGGTTCATGTGGGGTGGATGAACTTGCGTGGGAAACACTGTGTCATGAATTTTGACATGCATGGGTTCTGGTTCTAGTTTCCTTTGAGTCTCCTCCACTTTGTTTCACTTGCTCAATCTCGTCTACTGGGTTTGGGTATGTCCCAATCTTCTTTTTACGATTCTTCCCTTTTTGCCCCTGCGGTTTATCTTGGGGGTCTTGGATTGGATTTGGAAACACTTGTGGTGTTTTCAGAGGCTCTTTATGATTTTCTCTTATTCGGTTTTCATTTGGTTCCATGTTACGGTTTTCTTTGTCGGTCTTTCTCTTTGTGGTATTGGTTCTAGTCTCCATTGTCTTGACTGAATCTGAATCATCCTCGAGGTCATTCATATACATGGGGTCATCTCCTGTTCCTATGTTTGTTTTGGAACTTGGCTTTGAATTTTCCGTATTCTGCGACTTCTTCCTTCGTGTCTTCTTTTTCTTTGCTTGGATAACTGACGCGGTATCTCTCTCTTCGAGGACATGGCCTGGCCCTTGAAGCATGGACCGTGTAATCGCATAAGCGGGTGCGACGGGTGGTATTGGCGATGTCACACTAGCAATTTCGACCAAATTCAGGGGTGTGATTTTAGGCGCATTTGGGTTATAGGGGCATTGGGCAATCAAGTGATCTATGCCACAACGATTACATGTGAGTATTGGCATTGCAGACGTGCTCCCTTGATTCATTTGCATCTGTGCAGCATTCTTTTGCAGCCTAATAGGGCACTCCGCTGCTCGATGTGGTCCACCACACTCGTAGCATTGAAGAGGTGGCCTCCTAGCCTGGGTGTTGATATTTTGACCTCTGGATGCGAGAGTAGCAGCTTGATAAACCGGCTTGACTTGCCCCCAACAATCTTCCATGTAGTATATAGGACACTCTTCCAATGTATCAAGTCCGTAGGCAATACTAGTGTCTATTTCCTCCTCACAGCCATCTGCATAAGCATTTGATGGCTCGCAACCCACTTGGTTCATAGGGGCGACTCTTGGATGCGGGGGCTGCGGTCCTAGCACAGGAGGTGGTAGCGGTGTAGCTTGTACAACATTTTGAGATCTAGGGACCATGTGTTGCGGTAGTTGCTCAACAGGTGGAGTAGGCATCAATACAGGAGCTCGAGGCGCATCCGTCCAGGCTACAGGTGGTCTATTTGCCATCATACGTTTGATCATTAAACAATCCTTAGCTTGGTGACCATACCTACCACATGCGTTGCAAGTTCCATTAAATTTTACTCTAAACGTAGGGCACTCACTAGTGCTATGTGGACCTAAGCAAATGGAACACCATTGTTGCTCCCTTCTTGGATACATGTGACTATTTTGAGGGGGTCGATTATCCTTAAGAGACTCTTGGATTGCCTTGGTGAGGTCTGTCAAGAATGTCTCAAATACCTTTGGCTCATTGGCAATGGGCTTTGCAGTCATGGGTTCATACTCAATGGCTTGTGAGCTAGTGGATCTCGTGTCAGTAGACACCCTCATGCCTGCTATCATCAAGTTGTCCTCTAATTGGATTGCATTGGCAGTGACATCTTCCCAGGTTGTGATACCTCTAATCACTAGTCCATTATAGATTCCTTCATTCCTCAACCCTCGAATGAATCGATCAAGCAGTTGGTTATTGTTGAAGCGCTCATTTACAGGGCAGCGAGAGTTTAAGTGCTTTAGACGACTAATGAAGTCCCTTACTGACTCTCCTTCCTTACGTTCGGCCTTCTGTAGCTGAGATGCTACACCCCAAAGCACACCTTCTCGTATGTACTCCTTTAGAAACAACCTTCGAAGGGTAGGGTAGATTGTTTTCTCGTCCACCCTTAGGGTCCTATACCAATCTCCAGCCTTCCCACTTAATGTCAAGCTTAAGGCATTGCACTTATGTAGTTCGTTGCGTTCCCCTAAGGAATCACATACTTGTTCAAACACTTCAATGTGTTTCCTAGCATCTTCGTCCCCATTGAATTTTTGCGTGAGTTTGGCAATTTGCACTGCCTTACTTCTAGGCTCTCTATCAGATGCATGACGCATATTTTCCGCGATAGATCGACCTATGGTTTGAGCAAACGCTGCCAAGTCACCTATGTGAGGAGGCAGGGCCGGTGGAGGTACTCTTGGAATCATATGTGGGAGAGGGACGGGTGCCGGTCTTGGCATATGTGTGGATGATGCAGGATATGGAACATAACCGGGCATAGGTCCACTCGGATAAGGGCTAGGGAGCGGCACTCGAGGAGCGTAAACAAGTGGTACAATTGGAGGTGTGGGGGCCATGTGTGCATAAGGGGCTAGAGGCACATACGGTCGAGGCCCCATATTGGGTACTACGACACTAGGTAGTGGCACTGCGCTAATCATAGATGTCATCGGTACATTCTCTGTCAGGCTTATCCCTGGAGTAAGCACTGGGTTTTCCTTAATAGAGGGTTGAGCCAAGTTAGGGAAGCTAAAGTTGTCGCTCGGAGGCTCAGATTGCATAGAGACCTCAGGTGAAATGACGTAAGATGGGTCCATGGGGCTCATTGGAGGAGTCTCCATTTGTGATAGAGTAGGCTGTTGAGCCTTGCTCGTATCCAGAAATCTCATGGGGCCAGTTGAGAGTATATTTACCCCTCGGTTTTGCCTTTCTGATTGAATAATGCCATGGATAACATTACAGATCATTTTCTGTTGATCTTCGATGCTCGTGGCACTAGAGGTGGATTGTACAATCTCTATCCATCCTACATGGTAGGCGTGGCCAGAGTGTAGATCCGTCAACACCTCAGTGTGGAGGTCGTATGTCCAATGATCATTAATGAACAATCCTTCTAGAGTCGAAGTGTTAACGGTTTCTGGTGAGGTAGAAGCAATGTTGCTCCCCGTGGTTTTACTTGTCACCAACGGTACTCTAGAGGGAACTTCTGAAGGAGGCAGCTCAACAGGGCCTTCTTGGTAAGAAGTTGGTAGGATATCCACATGGACACTCTTTGGGGGTGTGGGGTCCACGTGCGATGTGAAAGGAGAGTCCACTTCCCCACCCCCTTCGTGTGCTTCATTTGCATCAGGTCCTGAGCGAGTAGCTCTACCTAATGTTTCCATGAAACGGCTAAACATACTAGTACTAGGCTGTGGAGCTTCGGGAGGTGCATGGCCTTCTCTCTCAGTGTTTTGGGTAGGGTATGCTTCCATGATTTCTGAGTCGGAGGAGGAGTCACTAGCGGCTATTTTAGGGTCTTGGGTGGTGCTACCTTGTGTCCCCGCTGAGGGTCTAGAGCTTATCGTGGATGGGTAATGGGTGTCCGTATGAACAGAGGCACCCTCAATATGCTCGTGTTCTAACACTCGTCCAGAGCGTAGGTGCATGTGCTTTTGATACCGTAAGGTGTCAAAAAGCTGCTCTAGGAGGCCTTGTGACTAGTTTTTTGCGTGTTTTTTGTTTGTTTTTTTGCTAGATTTTTTAGAGCGTGTCGTGGAATGGGCCGTGTGATAGCTCGAAATGAGCGTATCGGTCAGAGGGTCGTGCCGTGCTTTACAGCCCTCCGTTTGGTCACTCTATGCCCTCGGAATCCCTAAAACTGTCAATTTCCAGTAGGGAACTAGGCTCAAATTAGAAAGTCTAAGGGTGCAAGTGGGAAGAGAAGGGAGGAGAGTGGAGGACTTGCCCCACATGCTCTCGTTCCCTCTTGAGGGGGTAGGGTATATATATAAGAGTGAGTCTAGTATATATCATAGGACTGAGGCCTGGGCTTGGGCTTGGTCTAGTATATATCATAGGACTGAGGCCTGGGCTTGGGCTTGGGCTTGGGGAAATGATCCCGATCCCAATCTATCTTTTATACAAACCAACCCGTCCGTTTTAAGAGTCACGTTTTTTATTTTCGAAAAATTTAACCGCCCGCTCACTCGCGTTTTTATTTTCCGATTTTTATTTTTTAAAATTTTTTTCCAAATTTTTTTTTCAAAAAAAAAATAAATAATAATTATTATTTTATAATGCAGAAATGCAGTTTTTTTTTAAATGTAGAACTGCAGAAAACGCAGAAATTGAAAAAACGCAAGAATTGCAGAAATTTGAAAAAGCACAGAAAAACGCAAGAATTGCAGAAATTGAAAAAACGCAAGAAATTGCAGAAAATTGGAACTTGACAGAAAATTAAACGCAGAAACTGCAGAAATTGAAACTTGACAGAACCAGAAAATGCAGAAAATGCAGAAACGCAAGAAATGCTAACTGTGCAGTGCAAACCAGAAAACGTAGAAAACGCAAAAAATAGAAATCTCGACACAGCTACACACACTCATTCCCTGCCTTTCCTATGATAGAAATTGCACCACAAGAAAGCGTAAAGTGCTAACCAAGCTTAGTGTAGGGCATATCCCCGGCAGCGGCGCCAAAAATGTGCGCTCCTTGCCGCACTGTCGAAGCAAGGGACTTGCCAATACACCGTGTGCGAGCCACAAACGGCTCCAAGCACACAACAAGCCTAAACTAGCAAGCTCAAGAGAGCAAAGGGTGTGTCACTCACCGCTCTACGCTCGCCTTCGTGGTGGATTCCTCGCCGCGATGAAGAAGAAGCTGCAGTCGTGCCGCGCTCAACCGCCTCGCCGCCGTCGTGCCTTCGTAATGCTCGATCGCACACACACTCTCCCTCTCTCTCTCTCTCTCTCTCACACACACACACACACACACACACACACACACACAAGGAGGTGAAGAAGAAGAAGAAGATGGAGATGGAGCAAGAGCACTCTTCTATTGCACAAATGAGAGAATGAGTAAAAATTAGGTTTAGTTGGCTTTTATAGGAGCTCACCCCATTCACACTTGGGCGCCATGCTTAGCCAACTAACCCTAGCATGTTCGTGTTAGAGTGCGCCTCTCATCGGCGATCACTCTACCTTTTCCTATTGGTCCGACAAGCCCGGTACCTGACTCTAAATAATACAACGTTTATAGATCATAGGGTGTCCGTGTGCCGTGAGGGTTAACACACATGCCACCTTTACTCCAACAAGTAGGAGCTTTGAGAGAGAGGTGGAAAAGTAAGCAGAATGGGTAGAGAAAACAAAGTAGAGAGAAGAAGAGAGGGAAAAGAGAGGATAGAGGGACAGAAGAGAGAAACATAAAGGTGAGTTGAGAGATAGAATTAAATAAGAGGTGATATATGAGAGGAAAGAGAGAGAGAGAGAGAGAGAGAGAGAGAGAGAGAGAGAGAGAGAGAGAGAAGAAAAGTAAAGAGGGGATATGCCAAAAGTTCAATGATGATCTCCTTGTTGGCCGAGCAGAGAGGCCAATAGTTTTTTGTGAGAAAGAGCTTAATAGTACCTTCCAACTCCTTCAAGGAAAACCCATTGGCTTTGTATTTCTTAATCAGGTGACACAATGCCCCTATATACGACTCAGATTAGGGAATATGACCCCCCTTACTACGCTTAAATGATAATCAATGAAGAAAACTATCATACCACTATCTTACATATAAAATTTAGTTCTCACATGATCTAACTGAATAAAAGTATTCAAAGAGTGTGTAGCATAGTTATTGGCAACGTACTAAGGAACCACTTCTGTTGATAACTAGATGTACCCTCAATGTGTCTTAGTTTGACTTTCAAACTATGTGCCGATCAGCCTACACTCTGGCTACTCATCCAATTTTGACCCATCCGAAGCTGGTGTAAATCAACCTTTGACCTGCTCCAAATCAACCCTTATCTATGACCGATTTGATGCAAAATTTGACGCGTGACTTGACAAAAAACTTTCCCAAAATTCCTATGAGTTCTAGTGCACACCAGTGACCAATCGTTACAAGTAATCAACCCGGTTGAGTCCCCCCCCCCCAATATGATACCCCGTCCCTTATTTTTAAGCTTGGGAGATTAATAATTCGGGGCTTGCCCCTGAATTATATGCTTATGTAACTTGAAAAAAAACCCCCTCCCTTGCACTTACGTGGTGCAGTAAGTTTTCCATGGTGAATCCCCTGGCACAATGCCTTAAAGGCAATGAAAGAGTCCGAGGATGAATACATAATGAGATACACCATGCCAAGACAAGTTTTTAGTGCTAGCTTATGTGGTTGATTACTCTTCCTTTTAACATACTCAATTTGGCCATGGTTCATAATGTCTCTCTTCCAAGAGAATTCAGTGACAAATCTCCCAGTTAATGGAGAGAGAAGTGAAAGTTCAAAGTTCAGAAAAGGTTGTTTTGGTAACAACTCTCTTGTCATCGATATACATGCACTCCATGAAAGTTGGTTCAATCTTAAGACTATCAGGATATATTTGTGCTAAACAATCAACAAAGGCGGGATTATTCAAACTAAACACAACATCCATATACATGTAGGTATGTTGAAAAAGTGTTAGATCAATAGTGTTGGCCGATATTTCTAACTGTTTAAGAATCCATCTATACTCAAAAATATATAAGTAAATATTGCACATGAATGGTGAACACGAGAATCCCATAGGGATACCATGGATTTGCCGATAGCATTGATCTCTGGCTGAAGCTAGTGGTGACACCTGTCATTTGACTAGAAATCTGACGTCGAGGCCACTGTGGCCACCGCCACAAGTGCCATACCTATCTCCTCTGTCAAATCTTTATTACCATAATCTCTGTCCAGCTTACCTTTATCCTTGTTTATCTATAAGTTCCTGCTTCTGCCGTTGGCTTCAAACTCTTGAGCCAAACAAAGCGTCGAATCACAATCATGGCTGTGATCATACCTCGTGGGTATCGAGGCAGCCAGATTAATGGTACTGCCATCCTTGTCCAGCTGACCTTGGCCGCTGTCTTCTAGCAAACTCCTCCATTTTCTTTTAACTTCACAAACTCGAGCCAAACAATTTGTTGGGTTCCTAGAGAACTATGTCGATGCATAGGTCGCTAAATGGATGGTTGGCGATCCGTTATCCATAGCTTTTAGTTGGTTTTGGTCGATGTCATGGGGCGTGCTCAAGCAAGGGGGTGCCATGTTGAAGTTGCAAAAGCTGGTAATCTTGTACCTTCTTGCACTCCAATAGGCCACAAGAAATCCCAAGCCATAAGAACTCCAAACTGTCCCTCTCTTAATTTGCTCGCCTTTCCGTCTCGCAAGCCACTCCGGGAAACTTCCTCCCTTCAACTCCAAATTCCCACCTTTTTGTTCTCCCAAGCGATCCATGGAGCTTTGCTTAAAATTTTGAGCTTCAAAATGCTCCCGAACTGCTCTTCTTGTCGCTCTTTAGTTTTGCTTATTTCATGCTACTCCACAACATCCATAAGTTGGGCACAAAGCCACATCTTCCCAATTTGTGGTTGCATATCAAAACGCAAGAGAAGCGGGGTCGGATGTCATCTCCAAAGGGGGCATTGTTGACTAGTAGCGTCTCAAAATGCAGGGGTACAATCTCGCCAAGGGTGCTATTAGTTACTGCATTCCAAAACACTGTCGGGCTGGGGGGCAACAATGGCATCAAGAGTAGCATTTCAAAATGCACGTAGGGGATGGGGGGAAACCAGTGTTGGTTGGAGGTGATCCACTACAAAACACCAGCATTTTGAAGGCTAGTGGGGCTCTTTTGGTGGTGCCACCGACGCACTTTCAAAATGCACGCTAAAAGAGGGGTTATGGTGTCACTCCACAACAGCATTTTAGAATGTAGAGGAAAACAGCGTTTGGGCAGCGACATCAAGACGGAGTAGGATGCCGGCTCTCCTTTGAACGGGACAACTTCTTCTCCTCTAAGGCCTTCAAGCGCGGAGCTTCACCAAGTAGCTCTGATACTATGTTAAAGTCGATGATGCAGAAGCGTAGAGAAGAGAGAGAGAGAGAGAGAGAGAGAGAGAGAGAGAGAGAGAGAGAGAGAGAGAGAGAGAGAGAGAGAGAGAGAGAGAGAGAGAGAGAGAGAGAGAGAGAGAGAGAGAGAGAGTCTCCTAAACTAATCAACCTTGGCAATGAATAATTGAATATGTATACAATGGAGGCAAGGGGTTGCTTATATAGAAATCCCAGGAAATTGCTCTACCCAAGACTTTGACAAATAAGTAACATAAATACCTAAAAGCCAAACTAAATAATGGGATCACATTGGGCAGTTCACTTGAGATGCCTAAACTTTAACACTTAGATGGTGAGTTAGACATGATTTCATTGTATTTTTTATGGGCATGACATCGATACTCTACATGGGATTTTCTCAATATTTTCTCCGTTAGCAAGTGCCCATGCTATTGGATGCTTGCCTTCCCCAATGAGATTCTCTAGGTTTTTAGGAGAACTTGCTTATCACTCCAACTGTGAAACAAATTTCTAGTCTAATTTTAAACAAGAAACTTAGCTTCCAACAAGCTTCTTGTAATTATTGACATCCACTAAGGGTGAAAAGTCTTCCATGGAGAGTCTAGCATTGACCTCCATAGGAGTTCTCGTAGGCTTACAATTTAGTATGTATCCCAAATGCCTTTAGGATTGAGAAATGAAGATGCCATTTGAAGTTTGACATGCCTCAACTCCCAAGGAGAAGCCCCAAGTTTGTCATCTATAGCTCTAAGCCTAAACTCTTGTGAATCTCATCAATGCATTCTATATGATCACATGTGAGATCAAGTGATCTACATACAAGATAATAATGACATATATTACGTTCTTTCTTAGCACATACAAGTTTGCATCATAAGTATTTCTTCTCAAACCAAGAATTTTTAAAAAGTTGTATATTCTTTCATACCATGCTATCGGCGGCGCCTGCATTAGGCCATACAAAGCCTTTTTCAATCTACAAACCTTTATTAGATAGTTCAAATCCTAGTGGTTGAGATATACCTTCTCCTTGAAATGTCCATTTAGAAAAGCTAATTTCACATGCATTTGCAAAATGGGCCAATTTTAGTAGCAGCCAATGCAAGTAATATGGAAATTGTGGTTACATCTCAACTTGTGAAAGAACTTGTGCTACTAATCTTGCTTTGTACTATTGGATTTCCAAATCTACTTTGTTCTCATGACTTTCTTTAATGGCGGATCTACTCCCAAACCTTGTTCTTTATAATGTAGCCATACTCGGATTGCATTTCTTCTTTCCACTCTAGAAAGATTTTCCAAACATGTTGGCTCCTTTATAAAGGCCATGATCTTAGTTATTAGATTTCTCTTGAAAATGTGTTCAGAGGCCCTTTTTTGCTCCTCTATTCTCCTTGACCTTTGCAAACCATTTGTTCCTCCCTCCAGAGTATCGACACAAGAATTGTCTCACCACAGTGTTGTTGAGCCCACTTTGCTAGTGACTAATCCTATGGTGCTACAACGTAATGGCTAGTTTCACATGAGCTATCTTCATTAAAATAGTTCCTCCTCCTTGATTTTTACTTGACTTTATGTTGGCATATTGTGGGTTATTTCTTCATTTGAGGAGCCAATGGATGTACCTATTTGTCCACTAAGTATAATTCTTTCTCAAACACCACATCTTGACTGAATACAGTTCCTAGAGTCTGTAGGCTTTAGAATCCTTGATGTATTCCAAGAAGAGACACTTCTTGCAATCTCTAATTGTGTGATATTTCTTCTCACACCAGTTACTAGTGAATTTCTTCTTCTTTGTCTTCCTCTTTGAACCATCCATGATGACCCCTTTCCTCTGCATTTGCTGTGACAGCAACATCACACCCACCTTGTTTAGTGTTGAGTCGTAGCTCTTCCTCAAGCAACATTGCACTTAATTCTTCAAAAGTAAGAGGGGTTGGACTATTTTGAGAGTTAAGTGTTGTAACAACACCATCATACTTCGCTAGAAGTATACAAATGCAGCACCGTGCCAAATCCTTGGGAGAGATTGTCATACCAGCAACATCCAACAACCATTCTAGTTGAACCTAGAGGTCTTTTATGCTCTTGATAAAGGCCTCCACTTTCTCCCATATGGCAATCTTTTTTCACTTGCGAGTTGATTTTCTAGATTTTGAATCTAGCACGATTGTGAGCCTCATCATGTTGGCAAGCCAATATGATTCAAGATGCATGTGCTTTGGTGGTGTCTTGAATCAATACAAGGAAATTAACTGTCATAAAATCTAGTAACTAACCAACCAAAATGGTTTTCTCATATTAAACTGATCATTTAATGTGGAAGAAGAAATGGGAACAAGGGTTAGGATATAGACATGTGCTTATAGATCTATCTCAACACGGGGCCAATGGTAAAGGGGCCCAAATGAGAGATAGTCTGTCAAAGAGCAAGGCTAACCAATGGAGCTTAAATACCTTAGGGTTAGCTTCATTGAAGACCTCCAAAGATTAGTGTTAAAGAGTCCTTTGACCTTAGGTAAGCTAGGGCTAAGCTTGAGGTGGGAACCCGGTCCAAGCTTAAGGTGCTTGAGGTGCTTGTCGTGCTTGATGACTAAGGTGATTAAGGTGCTTGTCGTGCATGATGGTCTGTCAAAGAGAAAGGCTAACCAATGGAGATTAAAGACCTTAGGGTTAGCTTCATTGAAGACCTCCAAAGGTTAGTGTTAAAGGGCTCTTTGACCTTAGGGAAGCTAGGGCTAAGGTGCTTGCTAACTAAGGTGCTTGAGGTGCTTGTTGACTAAGGTGCTTGAGGTGCTTGTCGTGGTGCTTGCCGACTAGGGAGCTTGTGGGAACACCACCCAATCTTGAGGTGCTTTGTCATGCTTTGCTGACTAAGGTGCTTGAGGTAAGGTGTGCAAAAGTCAATCATCAATCCCTACAAGGAGGGGGCGAGCCCTACAAGAAGGGGAATGAGAGAGAACACACACACACAAGGCAAGCTTTGTACACATAAAACAAAAGGGACACCTTTCAAGTTCCTCCTCGTGTTTCCCTCATGGTGTGCCTAAATCCTATTGGTTGGCCACCCAAGGGGTCCAATGATAAATTAGTAGTTTTATTTTTTTGGGGGCATTTATCAAGTCCTGTCTCTCAAAGGGGAAAGAGGGACACTTGTCCCAAGACTAGTATGCTTGCTTGGTATGACTCTTGCTTGTGATTGGCTAGGCCCGAGGGGTCCAATGAGCTTCAAGCATGAGCTACAAGGGGGGGTCAACCAAAGCAAGTAGGGGGCATGCTTGAAGGGTATACTCTCCCATACACACACTCACACACACTCATTGTGTATTGTGCAAAGTGAAAGAGCTCCCTCTCCTTCTCCAAGGAAGTAGAGAGGTTGAGAGTCTACACCAACACTCTTGGCTATGGAATCTTTTCCATCTTCATTACTTATATGTCCATAGTTGCATCAAGATTTATCAAGGACTTTCAAGCATCTTGACATTCTTTATCAAACCACCTTTTGCATGATCTATCTTTGTTGATACCATGGACTTTCTTTATGGCAAGGCATTCTTTGCACAAGAACAAATAACTTTCTTGAAAGCTTCCCGTTTAGTTTTCAATGGTGCGGCATATTGGAGCTTTGTCATCCATAACTTTTTGCTCAACCATTTCAATGTACATAGGTGCCCGTTTGAAATCCATACATAGTGATAACTTCTCTTCCCTTTGGTTGAGATTATCATGCTTAGTTGCTTCCCCACATGCAAGGTCAATACATAAGGTCTGATGGTCTAATTTCAGGGTCCATTGGTTAAGCGTAAAACTCTTTATGCTATACATGATGGCTTTGGAGAGTAGCATATACTCAATCACAGTATCCCCATTATAGTCAATCACACTATACCATGATGTTTTTTACATGTAAATCCATTGATTCCACTCCACAAAGATACACCATTGGCAATGAGCATACACATGCTATTACATGTGTGTAAAAGCTACTTTCCATAGGGATTTAGAACTTTCTCATCCATTGAAGTACGATCATACAAGTGAAATTCTTCCAACTTCCTTGAAATGTATGGCATATCAAATTGTTGAGTATCATGTTGCAATGTTTTTGTGCGAGCATTCATATCCTCAAAGACAATAACATCACCTTTTCCTTTGAAATAGGCAATGTCCTCTTCTAAAATAAAAAATTGTCTAATCTCTATTCATGCAAGCACAAAACGTGTTGTTTGCATCTCAAGTGTCCTCTTGAGATTCTCATTATCAACCACAAGAACCCTTAGAGTGTCATTCTCAATTGCAAGTGCCCGTAAGTCTTCACCTTGTTTGTTTATGGTCACTTGTAATGATATCAAGTATGCCATGATCATGGTTTCCGATGTCGTTGGTTGATTTGTTGTGTTGCTATCTCCACACTTAGGAGATTTAGGATCATTTTCTACAATGGTTGTGGACCTTGTTGAAGAAGAAGAACCCTTGTGAGTGTCGGAAGACATTGCATGTAAAATAAGATATTAGAGTCAACTTTCCCGAACCTATTCATTTCAGAAATGTTGTTCCAAAAATGCCTTCCATGATTCTAACAATTTATGTCTTTATAGCTATGCGTAGATGCATCGTGCTCTTTAATTGAGGCTACAAATCACCCAAATAGGAGGTCGGATGAAGAAGTTATGATAAAAAAAGTGAATTGCTATCTACTAGGTCAAAAACGACTACACTAGAGAGAGAGAGAGAGAGAGAGAGAGAGAGAGAGAGAGAGAGAGAGAGAGAGAGAGAGATTGAAGGAGTGGGAGATAGAGATAGGGAGAGGTAGCGGGAGATAAAAGGGGAGTGACAAACAGGAGATAGAGGGAGGGGAGAGGGGGAACAAGAGAGAAAGATGGAGAGAAAAAATAGCTCACTCCGAAAACTCTTTTTGGAGCGAGCATTTTTTTAAGATTTGGACAATTGAGCAATATCTGAAAAAAGTTCAGTCCAAATCTTGCTCAAAAAGCTCACTGCGAACCTCAACTCTTCTTTCGTTATTACTGGAGTAGCATTTTAAATCTTGGGTTGTTTTATCCCAAGGGAGATTATTGCCACCAAATTGCATGCTTTTTTGGACTTAGATTGGGTTGGCCATTATGACACGAGTGTCCATAGGTGGTTTTTGTATCATGCTTGACAATTCATGCATACCATGGTTGAGCAAGAAGCAACCTATTGTGGTTCAATTGTGAGGCTAAGTATAGGGCAATCTTCACTACGGTTGAGTATGTATGACTCAGACATGTTATGATTGATTTGGGTGTTGGTGGACAAGACATTGCCAACATCATTGACATTGAAAGTTAGAGCGCATTTGTAGTTGCCAGGAACCTAGTTTTTCTTACTCGCACAAAGCACATTGAGGTGCATTATCACTATGTCAAGGAGAGACTTTCTACAAGAGATCAACTTGGCTTATGTGCCAACCTTGGACAGCCTTGTAGATGTGTTCACAAAGGCATTGCCTTTGTGAGAAGTTCAAAGATTTTTGCAAAGCTTGGGCTTGCTTCCCTTTGTGGATTGATCATCTCCTTAAAGCATGAGACTTTCCTATACACTATGTACTAGCTCTCGTTCACCGCATCACTCCTGGGGGGATTTGTTGCCATATATGTGGTAGTGATGTGTGTGAACATACTCAGGACCATCGAGGCACTTTTCCCTCACTAGGAGGTTTTCCCCCCCGAGCATTGTATATATGTCCATCACTCTATGGCTAACTTATCTTTCTATTTGAACACTAAGCAATACACTATCTATAGTGTGCTTTGAGCTTCTTCATCTTCTCCAAGTTATGTATGCATCCTTATAACCCTAATCCCAACACGGCTTTACCACTAGAAAATCCTCAAGGATCAAGTGGAATCTTTCGAGAAAATCAAAAGCTGAGCAAGATTTGGAGACCTAGTATAAGGAATTTCTTTGAAATAGCTCCTACCGTTTCTTTTTGTTTATGATTGTATGGATTTCTTTGATCTATCTCCTAAACTTTCTTCTTATTGATCTATCATAGTTTGGGTTAGTATGCCTCAAGTTTCAAGTACTCTTCCTCCCTCTCCTCTCCCTCTAAATGCTGCATGAATATTTGTAGGACATAGTGTCACAATCAATGGGATTCCCCTATGCTTTAGAAACCCTGCTTAAAATATCAAGTGGTAATTTGACTGCCCAATAAATAGATTTTCTTAGAATTAAAGTGGGTGATACAATATATGATCATCATTTTCTTTAGATTATGATCATTCTCCTAGGCTATCAGACCACATGCCACAAACTTTCTCCTCAATCATGGGGTGTCTAACTTCTCCTCTTATGAGCTCTCAATCATTGGATCCTCATCCCTTCATGATGGGGATTTTATATTTGCAAGATTTCATTTTCGAGCTTTTGTAATTGAAACATTATTTTTGAGCTTTTTAACGCTCGTATTACACTAATGATATCTTCACATATTAGTGTGGCATGAGAAAAGTCTACATTTGATAGTGCAATATTTTAATCACCAAACAATCAAATGTAACATGCATGCATATCTTTGCTATGGGAATGCATGCTCATGCATATCTCTTATTAGCCTAAAATGTCACTTTTTAAAGCACCATTTCTAATTAGTTTTGATTCAACACTATATTTTGAAGTATTAATAGAAAACAATGTACTTTTCATAGTCTCAAAGTAATCTAGAAAGTGGCATGTCCTTTTCTATAGAGAGTGAATCCCCCGGGGTTTGCATGCTATCCAAAAGCATTATACCCTCTACTAAAGCTTCTATATGAAGCTTACGAACATTATACTTGGTGTAAGTGTGACATTCCAAACTTGGTCATCTTGCATGGAGATTATTATAGTATTGGCTTTGGCTAGCCTTTTTCTATTAAATCCACATTTCAAGTCCATTGTAAAGAGGGTGATGATTTTATGAAGGGAATCTAATGAATGCAAGCAAATGGAGATTGATGGGAACGGGACCTTTTGAGTATTTTTATTGAATATCGTGCTTTGTATTTTTTTCAAAAAGAGAGGATGGTATCCAATTGAGAGTTTAAAGTCACAGGGGAAGGTAGGTCAAGAAAGGAGAGAGCTCACATGGGGTGGAGGTATGACGGCCAAGAGGGCACTCTGCCAGCAGAGAAGTCCTTGCTTAGCTTTATTCGTGTGTATATTGGCAAAGATGCATACTGAATGTTTTTGTGAACTACAAGGTGTTAAATGCGCATCTGATGTTCCAAAGGGACAATATGAGTGCATGTAAATGTTTCAAGAAGAAGCTGCCAGCTATGACATTTGGGAGTTTGACATGAAGCATTTCCCTTGCTGTGGTTTATTGAGAGATGAGCGTCATGAGCAACATGTTTTGGAGATGGCCATATGGTATGGAAAGGGGTCATTATAGATGGAGGTAAAAGGGGTTGTTGCCTATAGAGGTTGATGATCTTGTATACCCTAGAAGTTAAGGGACAGCAAAAGCAAAACAATATTCAACTCTTCAGAAATAACATGTCCACAACTCGTGTATAAATTAGGGAGGAGGCCGTGTGATGTAAGTTTTAACTTTTAAATTCTTATATGGGGTGTGCCATAAACAAAATTTACACTAATCATGTTGAGGTGTCTCAGAGGCATAGGAAGCCATACACAAGGGCTACTTGGAAGCAATGTCAATGTTGGGCACTTTTGTTAGTTGATATGTACGTCAATTTCCATGCCCTTGGCAAAGCACCTAACGTTTTTGGTGACAAAATGTAATCTTTTTCGGAATGCACTTCTAGTAGGATGTGCCCAAGTGGCTAGGATCAACGCTTTGATATGTTAGATTGGATGTAGAGAGAGGGATTTTACATGAACATGGTGACTTTTTTCAGCTAATTAAAAGTATGTGGCAATGTAGAAGTCATCGACTTGGGGGAATAAGTTCATGAATATTTTCCATACAAGGATTGCTAGGAAAATTCCACTACACTTAGCAACATATTAGTTGATATGTATACCATATGTGGTGCTCTATTAAAATATCAACAACAATTTGAGGACTCTTGCCCAATTGTGATGTGATCCCTTGGTTTGCACTAATTGCGGGGTATGCCCATCATGGCAAAGATCAAGATGCTTTGAGTTCCTACCGGAAGATGCATCATAATGGACTCCCTTAATGTAGTCACTTTTGTGTCACTTTTAGAATCTTGTTCTAGCATTCGACCACTTGAAAAAGAAGAGAAAATATATAATGATATCATAAAACAAGATTTGTTGGGAGAGGGAATCGTGTTAGGAAATTTTGTAGTGGGTATGTATGTCAAATACAATGCTCTAGTGAAGAAAACACAAACCCTTGATGATGAAAGATCAAGCTTTTAAAACTGACACTGCTTCTTTGCTCAAAGATCATATTCCAATATGGATGCAGATTGGCATATCCATGATAGTTCCTATCACAAGCTTGTGGTTGAGCCGGAACGAGTTACTAGCATTGATGGCTTAGAGAGGATAATCTGGTCTTCAAAGGGCATGTATGATCAGTACTTAATACAAAGGCTTGCATGCAAACAAAGATGCAGAGGCCACAGGGGAGGCAATGGAGTGGAGGGAAGCAAAGCGTTGCAAGGGTAGGAAGGGAGTTGCTCATTCCTAAAGATTCTAGGGAATCTCTACAACTATTGAATTTAGTTTTAGATGCACCAAGTAGTAGGGAGTAGGGAAGGCCCAATCATTTCTAATTTGGAATTTGGTAGAATCTAAACAGATGTCATGTCCCATGTCTCAGCTTTGAACATGGCTAGAAAAACTATATTTGTTTCTAGCCGGTAAAAATAAGGGCAAACTTGAAATTCTCTTGGGTTTTATGTTAAAATTTGAAGCTTTTGCTTGTAATTACACTAAAATTTGTCGAGAGTTTACAAGGTCCCCCTGTTCAATTACACTCAACCTAGGTGGTTTTCTAACACTGGCCTTGAGATGCGAGAGAAGAGAAGAGGCAGCCCAAGTGGAGTCCATTCCTCTCTTTGTATTTTCTCTCCCTCTTTCCATTTGCACGTGAGCCTATTCTAGGCGTCTTCCCCCCCCCCCCCCCCCCCCCCCCCCCCCCCCCCCCCCCCCCCCCCCCCCCCCCCCCCTCTCTCTCTCTCTCTCTCTCTCTCTCTCTCTCTCTCTCTCCCCCCCCCTTCCTACGAGAGTGGTCCCTCAAACTCTCTTTCCTTGCACACGGCTAGTACCTGTGTGCTACACAGAGTGTGGGTGTGAAAGCATCTATTTTGCAATGAATTTTAGAGGTGCCAAGTATGTAAGTATTTTGTTTGAATTTATTTTCAATTTGACAGTAAAATAGCTTAAAAAACCTAAAGGTAGTGTAGATATTTTATAGGCTCCATCTAGTGCCAAGAAAGTCTGAAAAAAAGGGGAGGGGTTGGAGCCTCCCCATCGTCCGCACATGCGCAACGCATGATGGAGGGGCTCCAACCCCCCCTTTTTTGGCTTGTTCCACGATCCAAGCCAACTCGCCCTTTTGGTTTCACTAGACCTTAGGGTGAAATGATAGCTCTTCTAGGAAGTAGCAAGCTGCTATCATGAGGGTACTAAGTGCCTCACTCTTGTGTATCTTGTTGGTCATCCGCGTGCGCTCAGACGACTAGGATGCTTTTGATCAATAAACCATATAAGAAGGAGGCCTTGTAACTCCCATTTTAAACAGAGGGACATGTTTGCCCCAATATAATGGGCCTGGGCTGTACCTCCGGGTGTCAAATAGTCAACACTAGCGCTGTATATCAATCACTATGCAAATAAGTAATATGTCGAACTCAAAAAAAGACAACCACTTGAACGTCGGACGTAATGAATAGGTCTTACACATTTTGAAAAAAATATAGGAGAAGAATCTTGCGAAATCCCTGCAAGGAGAAGGGTGTATGGAGAGGGACGCATGCATACGTGGAACAAGAACAAGTAGTTGGAGGTGGCCGGCATGCAAACTGTCTGTATCAAAGGATGAGAGAGAGAGAGAGACCCTCGTTCACGAAGCCTCTTTCTCGCAGTGCAGTCCTACCTGCAAATCTCGCCTCTACCTTGGGAAGCAACTCTGTCTCTGCTTTGTGTGTGTGTGTGTGTGTGTGTGTGTGTGCGCGCGCGCGTGTGTGTGTGTGTGTGTGTGTGTGTGTGAGAGAGTGAGAGAGAGAGAGAGAGAGAGAGAGAGCAAGAGTTGATATCTGCGTTCGTTGGTTTCTTCACACACAGTGATCCGCTTGCTGGCAGAGGGAGATCTCTCTCTCTCTCTCTCTCTCTCTCTCTCTCTCTCGCGCCCATGGCTATGTAGCAAGGCCTGACGACGTGTCTACTGGCTAGTCACGACCTGTTGTGAGCGCGAGGTTGCGAGACAGGGAGATCGTCTGCTGTGAGCGCGAGGTTGCGAGGTTGCTGTGAGCACGAGGCTCCAGACGATCACACAACGGGGGGATCTGGAGAGGGTATCTTTGAGAGTATTAGACTTTTTTAAAAGTAGAGCCCGTAGTAGGGGTATGTAGATTACATGAGTTTATACTCAACTAACTTTATATGAAGGGGAAATTTCAAAAAATTAAGCGAAATTTGATTTCAAACTTTTCTCAAACACTGTATAATAATAATAACATGAGTCCCCACATACACACACATACATTGTGTGACTAAGAAGGTAAATCACGATGAACACGAGACATAATAAGCTCGAAGTGGTTGGCTGCTGGTGAGCTACAATAGCAACATATGGGCAAATATCATGCGGCCTTTCTCTGCGTATATTATTATTAGTGCTGCTACTAGCTAGCCCTAATTACATCAAAAGGTTAATAATGAGCGAGGCATTCAGGATTATGTTATTAGAATGACGGTGCTCATTTCTTCTGATGCTGGTTGTCTCAGGAGCCTTCGGATCACTCTGCACTCCATTGCGTACAGGATGGCAATGGACAGTGTGGCCACAAGCGTGCAGAGCAGGTTTCAGCTGGCTGCAGCAGCAGAGGCCGACAACGAGACCATCATGAGTCTGCTGCCAGAGACTGAGTCGATGTGCCCTGGAGCGCTGTGCATAGGACGCAGATCATGATCAGATGGTCGTGAGTTCGACCCATATTGATGACATGAGCGAGATGAGGTGGCCGGAGGAGGAGGTGGGGCAGCTGCCGCGCTGCGGGCACGTCTTTCACACAGCCTTCATTCATGCATGGCTCAGCCATCGCTCTCCCGCCACGCTGCTCTTGAGCTAACAACTTGGTTGCAGACGACCATGCATTGAAAACTTGGTAAAAGATACAAGCCCCCATGTGCCCCTCTGCAGCCCACCACGAGAGGGGAGGTAGCTAGCTAGCTTTGCAAGAATAATCTCATTAGGCATTGAGGCCTTAGCCCAAAACATCCGAGACATCATAGAGACTAGAAGCCTCTCCCAACATCTCCTTCCATCATTGCTACCAGAACTGTCGTGGTGTGTGTGTGTGTGTGTGTGTGAGAGAGAGAGAGAGAGAGAGAGCTAGCTAGCTGGAAGTTGATACGTGTGCAGGTGCAATAAACAAACAGCGTCAACACTTTTGAAGGATAGCAAAAAAAAGGGGGAGGGGCTAGAGCCTCCCCTTGTTTATAATTGATGCAGGGTCCAACTCGCGGGATCTACGGCAGGGGTGAGTTCACGGTCGGGCGCGTGATTTGGGCCGTCGGATCTCCGCAGCAGGGGGGCATGATTTATGTATTGCAGTTGTCGCTTTACCTGCAGTGGTGCACGATAGGCGGGTTGGATAGAGCTGAGGAGTGTGGCGGGGGAGGTTTGAGGGTCAAGGTCCAACGCTCGGCTGGGAACCCTAATTTTTTATTCGCGTTGATCTTTAATCAACGGTGGATCTCCGCAGCGCCGTCGATCCCTCGACTTGACCCCGTGTCCTTTATGGACGAGGAGAGCCCCCCATCATCCGCGCACGCCTATGATGGGAGGGTTCCAACCCCTCCCCTTTTTTTATACCTTTTTTGCTACAAGTCGTTCTCGTGGTTCATTAGATAGCCATATTGGTGATGCTACCCGTGGCTCTTGCCCCATAATATGGGGCCCTTGTCCGACCATGTTTCATGGCTAATATTTGAAAGGGGTAAACACCTTCCCGTGTTCATAGCCTGGGTTGACATGTATGCCAAATGTGGTGTGCTTTACTAAGCAAATTGCAATGAGGTAGGCATGCCAGGTGTTGCTTGTTGGTGGAGAGAGAGAGAGAGAGAGAGAGAGAGAGAGAGAGAGAGAGAGAGATTATGCGAGTCACAGGGGATTAGAAGCCAAAAATCCATTAACAAAATGGAAAAAAGGCTGGAAAAAAATGAGGGGACTGGAGCCCCTTTTTTTAAAGCTTTTTTCCTTGATAGAAGCTTAAGGTGAACACAACAGGAGCTTAACGGTGATGGCAATGAGGAGCGTAAGGGTGATGGTGAAGAGGGATGAGGTGACGAGCAAGAGCATCGCTTGGACTCGTAATGGGGTTGAGCAGCAGAAGACGTTTTTATGTCAGATTGCCAACTTGCCAGATGCAAATGAAATGCGGACTGTTTAGGAAGAATCAGCAACTATCTCCCATTTTCACTGGATTAAGGACCTCTCGTCTTTGCAACTCAGGTTGTGGTGACTTGAGACAATTTTTTCCAACAAGGCCTCACGCTCTAGCAATGGCAGGTGTGGAATTCTAAGCCATGATGGTACATTGATAGCCCGCTAGGGTGTACTGGCCCTCTCAATTGTTACACTGTGAACAATGTTTTTCCAATCTACATGAACATTAGCTCCTATGAACGCTTTACAAGACCCATGCAAGCATACACTATATTTTAGATCTCGCAAATTCACATACTCACTCACATTAAGCATACTACATGATCTAATTCTATAGGGTGTGGTGCTAACGTTGATGCCCAGTCTGCATGGGTTGGTGCTATTGGCAATGGATTTTCAATAGCAAACAATGCACATTGGCCAGTGCATAGCGCTATTTGCAAGACCGTTGGAATTAGGGTTGCAAAGAGACACACACATCTTGGAGAAGACGAAGGAAGCTCAAGGCACACAATAGAGAGTGTGTTGCTTAGTATGCAATGGAAAGATCGATATCCCTAGAGTGATGGGTGTATATACAATGCTCGGGGGAAAAAACCATCTAAAGAGGGAAAAAATGCCCCGGCGGTCCTAGTGTGTTCACACACATCACTACCACATGTATATGGTAACAAACCCCCCCTGGAGTGATGCGGTGAACGACAGCTAACACATGAGTAAAGGGAAGTGCCATGCCCCGAGGACATGATCAGTCCATAAAGGGGAGTAAGCCCAAAGCTTTGCGGAAAGCTTCTCGCTTCTCACGAGACAATGTGCCATTTTCGTCAGTGACCTCTTTTTCCTCTCAGCAACACCATTTTGCTGAGGTGTATAAGGCACTGTACACTAGTGTTTTATCCCATGACTAGCCAAAAATGCATTAAATTCATGAGACATATACTCCCCCCCTCGATCGGAACGGAGGGTGCCCATAGTACATTTCGAGACATTTTCAGCCATAGCCAAAAATTGTTTGAAGCACATAAAAACTTCGGACTTCGCTTTAAGTGGAAATACCCATGCATGCCTGGAGTAATCATCAATGAAAGTCACGAAGTAAAGGTAATTGCCCAAGGACGGAGTTTGCATGGGCCCGCAAACATCACTATGCACAATCTGCAACCTGCATGTGGCCCGAAATGAACCATACTTTGGAAACTTAGAACGCTGCATCTTACCCAAAATACAGCCTTCACAAACATGTTTGACAGGTGCTTCAGGAGGTGGCAAAGAAGCAACCATATCAGATTTCTGCAAACGCAGCAAACTGGCAAAATTCAGATGACCAAAACGTGTATGCCAAAGTTTTGCAGCCGAAATAGCCCTTGAATCTGCAACAACATTTGCAAAATTTTGTCCACACTTGTCATACAAAGTGAGCTTATACAGCCCATGACACAAAAGGCCAGATGCAACAATTTCATCACCAAAACTAAGATCATGAACTGTACATCTGCCATCCACAAATTTGACTACAAGTCCAAGTCTAGCAAGTGCGGATACAGACAAGAGATTCTTCTTGATCCCAAGTACATAAAGTGCATCAACAAGTGTGAAGGAACTACCATTAGCAGCAGTAAGCACAATCTTTCCAACTCCCTGAACTGGATAAAAGGCATTGTTTGCACAAGTGACAGAATTCCCATGAGGGACAGACTCGAGAGAGGTGAACAATTCACGATGTGAGGTAATGTGCTTTGTAGCACCACTGTCGAAATACCACACATGTGAATCTACAGCAACTGACAAGCATGCATCATGGACAACAGGATTGTGAGTGCACTCTGCGCTAAAAGCCCATTCTGCATCAACATCAGCAACACAGTCTCCTTTCACAGAAGACTCAACAATGGCAGTGGAACCATCCTCTTTCTTCTTAGCCTCTTTGGCCTTCAACTTAGGACACGACTTGATCAAGTGATCATTAGCTTTACAATAATGGCAACACATCTTCTTTTTGCCCTTGTCACCAGAATTGCCCGACGAAGTGCTGCCAGCAGAAGCATTAGGAACAGAAGTTTTGCCACTCGCAGCAGAACCATAAGAAGTGGCTGCATTGCTGTTACCACCCTTTCTTTGAGAAGCAATAAAAGCCTGTTCAACTGCACGCTGTCTAGTCCTGTTTTTTCTGGAAAGTGACTCTTGCAACAACAATGTGCATAATGCATCAAACTTGATAACTTTTGGATTTCCTTGGGT